>NC_133620.1:454316488-454617738 GCF_048593235.1 Sminthopsis crassicaudata
GGGAAAGATATAGGGAGAGTTCTAGAGTTAAGAACAAAAACTATGAATAAAATCCACTTAAAAATTAAATATTGTAGGTCGTGGTGGAGGAAAGGGGGGAGATGCTTGCTTCCTCTGCAGTGCCCTTTCTTCCCAGCTGGGGCTCTTTCTGCCCACCTTTTCCCAAGCACGCTTCACACTTTGGGCCTTTCACCTGACCACGGGTGAGCAGGTGACGATGGTGGGTTCCCAGCTCCCCTTGCTTCCAGTCCTGGTCTTATTTGGTGTAAGCCTGACTTGGTATTTTGTGACTAGAGCAGCAAACACGGGATCTCGGAGTGGGGAAGAATCTGATGGGAATAAAATTCTTTTTCAGCAGAAACCCCCCTCCCCCCACCCCGCGCTCTCCGCTCCGTGGCTCTGAAGCCGCGCCCTTTGGGGCCGCCCGCTCATTTTCAGGTAGTTGATTCTTGGCCAGTGTTTCTATCAGAGCCGCTTCTCCCTCAAGGCCCAAGCGAACGAGCGGAATCCGTTTTTTACACGCCAGGCCGTCCCATACAAGTAACAGACGTCACACAGGGCAGACGCTCCCAGCCGGCTTCTGGCCATTTGTTGCTCATTGCTGAGGTTACGGATGAAGGGCCGCAAGGACACAGTGGACCCCAAAGAAGGTGAAACTGGCTCCGTCGGACTCCGGGGACAGCCCGGGACGGACGGGCTGGAGCGGCCTAGAGGCGAGATCTGGCTTCTTATTAATTGGGGGGTCCCACGCGGACCGGGCCGCCCTTCCGGCCGCGGGCCCCCTCACCGTGGGCTGCACTGTGTTCGAGGAGAGGGCTTTTCCTCAGGACTTGGATGAAGGCGGCGCTTCCATCCCTTAATAAAGACGAGGGCCCGGGACGCTTTGCCGATGGGCCTGGCTCCCGCCTGGGGCCCCGCACGAGCCCCTGCCGGCCTTTGCGGAGCGCACGGGGCCGGGCGCGGGCCCCGGACCCATCCCGGCCCCGGCCGAGGCAGGCCGGGAGAGGCTGGGCTGAGGAGGGCGCAGTTACCGGCCGCCGCCGCCAGAGGGCACTCGGAGAACGCGCAAGGCGGTCAGCCCGGCCCGGCCCGGTTCTCGCATGTTCAGGGAAGTCCTCCCTAGCAGGATCGGGGGATGCTGCGGGTGCGAAGCCGGGGACTGGGCAGGGATTGTTGAGGTCCGCGTGGGTGCGGGCTCCAGGGGGCCTTAGAGGGGGAGCGCGGACCCGGCCTGAGCCGCGGACGCTGCGGGGATCGGGCGCAGGGGCCGAACTTCCCGGTCCCGGCCCGCTCCGGCAGCGCCACGGAGGCGCCCCGGAACCAGCCGCTCCGGGAGGGCAGGAGTTCGGCGGGGCTGCCCTCAGTGGGGGCCGCTCTAGGCAGGGCGCGCGGGCCCGGGAGTGGGGGGGGCGGGGCCGCGGACCCCTGGGGCCGGGCCGAGCCCTCCAGGACAGCCGCCGACACCAGGCGGCGCTGGCTGCGCAGTGAGCGAGTGCGCGCGTGGGAGTGTGTGCCGAGCTGGTCCGCCTGGATGTGGATACAGTGTGTCCCTTCCCAGCCAGAGTTAGTCATCGCCCGCCTCGGGTAGGGCTGCAAAGTCCCCGCCGGGACACCGAGGGGTTCACTGGCCTGGAGACAGTGGCCGCCTGGCTTCCTCCTTCGAACCTGTTTCCTTTCCTGTAAAATGAGGGTAAATCACCTCCCCCCCCCCCCCCATTGAGCCTCAGTTTCCTTCTCTGTAAAAAGAGGAGAAATCACCTTTCCCCCCCCCCCGGGAGCCTGAGTTTCCTTCTCTATAAGATGTAGCTTTACGTCTCCTGATCTTACGGTGGTAAATTGAGAACTGGACTGAGGAGGGAGCATCTGGCCCAACTCGCCCCCCAAACCCGCCCATTCTATAGAGGAGAACACTGAGGTCCCCAGAGGGGAAGGGACTTTTGCAAAGTCATTCCAGCGCGTGTCTGGGAGAGGGTGATAGTGGGGGGCGAGAACTGGAGGGAGGGGACGCGGTTCAGGCCGGGTCCGCGCTCCCCCTCTAAGGCCCCCTGGAGCCCCGCACCCACGCGGACCCTCCCTCCTTCTCTCTCTCTCTCTCTCTCTCTCTCTCTCTCTCTCTCTCTCTCTCTCTCTCTCTCTCTCCCTCCTTCTCTCTCTCTCTCCTCTCTCTCTCTCTCCTCTCTCTCTCTCTCTCTCTCTCTCTCTCTCTCTCTCTCTCTGTCTTTCTCTCTGTCTCTCCCTCTCTGTCTCTCACTCCCCTCCATCTCTCTCTCTCTCTCTCTCTCTCTCTCTCTCTCTCTCTCCTCTCTCTCTCTCTCTCTGTGTCTCTCTCTGTCTCTCTCTCTCTGTCTCTCTGTCTCTCTGTCTCTGTCTCTGTCTCTCTCTCTCTCTCTCTCTCTCTCTCTCTCTCTCTCTCTCTCTGTGTGTGTGTGTGTGTGTGTCGTGTGTGTCTCCAAAGGAGGAAACTGAGACCTAGGGAAGTTCATGGTAGCTTTGATTTAGAGCAGGAAGTCATCCCGGGCAACCTTACACCAGCCCATTTCATCTCTCTGTTCTTCATATCTAGCCCTGTGTCTCCCACTTCTGGCCTTTGCACTGACTGTCCCTAATACCTGGAAGCCACTTGCTCCCTCTCTCTGCCTCCCACAAAGCCTAGTTTCTTTCAAGGCTCAGCTCAAATATCATTTCCTACACAAGGCCTTTTCTGATCCCCCCGACCTACTGTACCTTCCCCACTCCTATTACTTTGTCTATATTTTTGTATATAATGTACATAACATGTATACACATCCATGTTATTTTCCATAGCTAGACTATGATTCCTAGAGCACAGTGTCTGACACATGGTAGAGACTTAATAATTGTTCATTGCTTAATTAGACTTTTCCTTTTCTGCAAAATGATTGGTTGAGATTAGTTGGCCTCTGGGGTGCCTCTGAAACCATGACACCTCCCACATCATTTTACAGAATGGGAAACTGAGGCCCAGCATAGAGACATGGCTTGCCCAAAGTCACACAAGTAAGTGGTAGAGTTGGTTTTGAACATGAAACCATTGGCTACGATTACAGCATTTCACTGAAACATGCTGCCCATCCCAGTTTACAGATGGAGAAACTAAGGTACATAGGCAGAAGGAAAACTCAGGTTTTCTGCCGTCCATGATCTGATTCCTCGAGGACTTTTTCACCTTTATCTTTTCTTCTCCACCACTTTCCTATTTTGAGTTCTTTCTTTTTTAGATTTTCTGCATTCTCATCTCCCTTATCTTGATCCCTCAGAGGGGGCTAAGACAAACATACATTACTGGGGGCCAGCTGCCTTTGCCTGCAGCTAACCTATATCCTTCCTTTCATTGTCTGATTTCTGCCTCCATTTCCTCTTGGCTCATATGATTCTTAATGCCCTGCCACATTCTCACCTCTCCTGGAACTTCCTCCCTTGAAGTCATCAGGAACCACATCTCATGCCCTTCATCAGTTAGCTTCCTCCAGGGTCCAGCTCATGGGCCAAGGTCCCATCACTCCCTTCCTGGCCTCTTACCCGGTTAGTCAGCTCTCTCCTTGAAAGGACTTTGTAGTTATTTATCTGGGTGATTTTTATCTTTGTAGAATTGTTCTGCACAAGGATCTGCTCATGTCAGGCGCTTATTATATGTTCGTTTAATGGAATTGCATTCAAATTCCAGAGTCAGTGACCCTGATTTCAAGTCCCGCCTGTGATGCTTGATGTAACCCTCGTGAAGTTATTGTACTCTCCTGGCCTTCAGTTTGCACATCTGGAAAATGGATTGGACAAGATGGCCTCTCTAAATGCAGGTTCCTCCGAGTCCTGGCTTTTTTTTTTTTTTTTTGGCCATACTTGGCATTGTTGATTGCATTGTCCTGTTTTGTCTGCCTTGGGAGATACTAAACATTTCTTTTGGTGAGACAATTGGGGTTAAGTGACCTGCCCAGGGTCATGCATACTAGTAAGTGTTAAGTGTCTGAGGTTGGATTTGAACTAGGTCCTCCTGACTCCAGAATTGGTGCTTTATATACTGTGTCATTTAGCTGCCCCTGATACTGAACATTTCTAAATCCATTTCTCTCTGTCGCCATCTCTGGCTCTGGCTCTCTGTCTCCATTTCTCCATCTGTCTCTCTCTTCATGTCTGTCTCTGTCTCGTTCTCTGTCTTTCTCTATCTTTCTGTCTGTCTTTTTCTTTCTATCCCTAGATCTTTCCATCTCTGTCTATCTCTGTGTCTCTGTCTGTCTTTTTGCTCTTTCTCTGACTCCATCTCTCTGTGTGTCTCTCTCTGTTGGTCTCTTTCTCTGTGGATCTCTCTCTTTGCTCTTTCTGTCTCCATCTCTCTGTCCTTCTCTCTCTTTCTCTTTCCCCCTCTTCTCCGCTCTCTTCCCTGCCTCCCTTTTCTGCCTCTTCTTCCTTCTGCTGCCTCTTAAACATAGACATCTTCAGAGGCTTTGTCCTTGACCCTTTCTACCTCCTTGAGTCATCACCACCAGAAAACTGGTATATTCTCTGCTAACAGTTCCCAAATCTGGATTTCCAGGCCTGTCTTATTCTTTGCTCTAAAAGCTCTAAAGCCTCCTGGATTTGGGATGTCATAGAGTCACTATGGGTTTACTGAGTCTGGAACTGAAACATATCATCCTCTGTCATAACTAAATTCCCCATCCTGACATTCTCTTCTGTGACCACTGTGTTTTCCAAGTTTGAAATCTTGGGGACCATCTTGACTTGTTTGTCATTTTCACAACCATCTTCCAAATCTCTCTTTTTTTAACTGAACATACTCACCATATATTTCCCTTCCTCTTTGCCCCCATTGCCTGCACCTGTCTGCCCTTCCCTTCCCTCCTATTTCTGCCCAGGTCCTTATTGCTGAATCGCCTCCCAAAGGACTTCTCCGATCAAAAAGTACTTTTAAGGACTTAGTGAGTACCAAGTATTACGCTAAATGCTGGGAATACCCTTAGCAAGCTTCCATTCAAATGGAGAAGAAAAGATACATACATACATACATATATACATACATACATACATAAAACAGATACTGGAAACCATGTGTTCTTAGGGATGGCAGCAGATGGGAGGAGAGCCTATGTTAGTCTAGAATTCCTAGACTAATTTGGGATCTATAGGATGGGTGACCTGTTGGCCATGGAGCCACCACAGTGTCATGACAGAGAAATTCCTGGGCATAGCAGGCAGCTTGGTGGCACAGTGGGTAGAATCAGGAAGACCTAAGATCAGAGCTAAGCTTAGCTACTTACTAGCTGTGTGACCCTGAGCAAGTCACTCAACTGCTGTCTGCCTCAGTTTCCTCGATTGTAAAAGTGGGTATTACTAACATTTATCTCACAGAGTTGTTGTGGGGATCAAATGAGACCACATTTATACAGGACTTAATAGATGCTTATTTTCTTCTCCCCCTCAAAGCTCCCACTTAGTTGAAGCCGGGAACATCAGGAGTCAGAAGCAGTGAGTAAGTAATGTAGTGTCAGGAGGAGGAGGAGCAAACCTCTGGTACTCTGAGTCATGTGGCCTGTGCAGGGCTTGGAGAGGCAATCCTCACCAACTGCCTCTGGGAACCCAGGGTCCTTTTAGGGAATGGGGGGTAGTGGTGACCTATCCAAGGCAATTATAACAAAGCCTGGTCAGTCAGTCAGTATTATGTGCCAGGCACTGTGCTAAGTACTGAAACTATTTTTTTTAAAAAAGCAAAAACATCCCCTGTCCTCATAGAGCTTGCATTGACATAACTGGCCAATAGCCCCGCACATACAAAATGTATACGGGGGAGATGTAAGGTTATCACTAACAATTAAGAGAAATTAGAAAAGACATCTTGATGTTTAAGACAAAGGCATATTGGGGAGGCTTATATTGACAGTTCATGGACTCAGCTACAAATCCTTAATATTTTTGAGTTAAAACCTGTTCTATATTTGACATTTTGTTAGCCTGAGTGCTTGCATTTGAATTGATCTCTCCCCTCTCTCTTCCTCTCCGTATTTCCCCGTTTCCTCTCCTTCTCTCTCTCTTTCTCTATCTCTTTTTCTCTCCCCCCCTCTTTCCTTTCCTCTGTGTACCTCTTTCCCTTTTTCTCCCTCTCCATTTTCCTTTCTCCCTCCTTGTCTGTCTCTCTCCCTCCCTCCCTCCTTCCCTCTATTTCTCTTTCCCCTTTCTTTTCCTTCCTCTCCCTCCCTCCTTCCCTCTCTTTCTTCCTCCCTTTCTCTCTCCTTCTCTCCCTCTTTTCCTCCCCCTTCCTCTCTCTTTCTTTCCCTCCTTTCCTATCTCCCTCCCTCTCTCTTCCCTCCCTCCTTCCTCTCTTCCTCCCTCCCCCTCTCCTCATTCTCTCTTCTTCTCTTTCTCCATGTTTTCTCTCTTCCTCCTTTCCTCTTTCCCTCCCAGATCATCTGATTTCCGATATAAGTCTTCTAGTACAAAGGAAGAGAAATTGTCTGGGATGGTTTAGTTGAAAGCAGAAGAATGGACAGTTTGACCTTGTCAAAGTCCCTTTGATTCTAAATCTCAAGATTTGACCTTCAACTTAATAGGTAGTTTCTGTTCTTTCAAAAATCTTTTTTTTTTTGTTTTTTATGTTAACCAAATTTCCTTCTATATTCCTTTCCTCTTTACTTTTAGAGATCCATCTTATATAATAGTTTTTATTTACTTATTTTTAATAATAACTTTGTGTTTTTCCAAATACATTGCAAAGATAGTTTTCAACATTTATCCCTGCAATATTTTCCAATTTTTCTCCTTCCCTCTTCCCTCCCTCCTCCCCTAGACAGTGAACAATCCAATATAGATTAAACATGTGCAATTCTTCTAAACATATTTTCATATTTATTATGCTGTACAAGAAAAATCTGATCAAAAAGGAATCTCTTTGGAATACAAACCCAATAGAAACACTGCTGGATCAAAGGGTATGCACAGCTTGACAGCTTTAGCTATAGTTCCAAATTGCTCTCCAGAGTAATTGGATGAGTTCACAACTTTATCAACAAGGTATTAGTGGAGGGAGGATTCTGGGAAGATGGTGGAATAGATTGCTAAATTTCAAGCTCTCCAGATTTTCCCCAAAACAAATTTGTTCCTCAGGATAAATAGGTAAGTCGTCAAGAAGATGTGGGGCAGAACATGGGTCCGCCGGATACAACCAGAGAAGAACCTAAGAAAGGACCTGGGCCTGGATTAACCCAAGTAAAGTACAAACACCACTGGGCTAGCTGGATGTGGCTGGAGCCTGAGCAGGACCCACAGAAACTTTCACCTCCAGGACAGTTTGTAAAGTTGGGATCTGAGTCCCAAGAGCCTGAGGGAACCTTCCTGATTAGTAATTAGCACAGGCCCGCTGTGCTGCAGAGATATGGCCCCGGTAAGAAGGAAGCAGCACAATGGGAGTGCAAAGGCAGGAGGGGAAGGGACAATGCTGGCTGTGTGCACTTGCTGGAGGGGGGGAGCTCTTGATTTGGAATTCTTGGTCATAAGGAGAGCTGAGGTGAAGCCAGAGGCACCCTGCCCCAGGATTAGTGGTGCTTACACTAATATATCTTATTTTTTAAAAATGGACCTGTAAAGAAGAAAGAACCCCACCATGAAAACTTTATCTAGGAACAGGGTTCATCTTCAGAGGAGAACACTGAAGTAAAAAAAGCTTCTACTCCAAAGAGTAACATGAAATGGCTCCCTGCCCAGAGAAAATTTATAGAACTCAAAAAAGAATTTTAAAATCAAATGAGATATATTGAGGAAAAACTAAAAAATAAAAAAATAAAAACTATACAAGAAAAACAAGATTATGAAAAAAAGTTAACCAACTAGAAAGGGAGATACAGAGTCTCAAAGATGAAAGTAGCTCTGAAAATTAGAATTGGGCAAAGGGAAGCTAGTGAAGCTATGAGAGACCAAGAAATAACAAAAGACATTATAAAGAATGAAAAAATAGAACAATGTGAAACATAAGAAAAATGACAGATCTGGAGAACAGATCAAGAAGAGAAAATATAAGGATAATTGGACTGCTTGAAACTGACAACATGAAAGATGTGACCAAAAAAAGAACCTTGACACAATAATGCAAGAAATAATTCGAGAAAATTGTTCTGGAATGATAGAATGAGGGAAATGTAGAAATAAAAAAAAAATCCCACTGATCACCATCTTAACGAGATCCTTTGTGGAAAACACATAGGAACATTATTGCCATTATTTTGAAATCCCCAGTAAAAAGAAAAATTTTCAAGAAAAAACAATTTAAATATGTTGGAGCTAATTGTATAGGACTTAGCAACCACAATAAAAGACCACTGGTCCTGGCATCATATCTACTGACAATCAAAAGAACTAGGCCTGTGGCCAAAAGTATCATATCCAGCAAAACTATAATATTAAACAAGAAAAAGTGCAAGTTCTTTGAATGTTCCCTCCTTGCAGTTTTCAAGACTTTCTGTCAATCAAACTTGAACTTAGTAGAAAACTTAACATATAAGAGCCAACATCAAAGATCAATATCAAGGAACTCAACATTGTTTATAGTTTTTTTTTAACTTGGGAAATAAAAACCATGTTTAAGATTTACATCAACAAAAGGGCAGCTCGAAAGAAAGATTGGAGCAGAATTAAGATAAAAATAGTGATTATGGCATACAAATGAGGTGCAGAGGAAGACTAGACACAGAGGCATTAGAAGGGGAAGGAGAATTTGTAGTTCTGAAAACCTAGTCATATCAGGAATGGGTTAAATGGGCAACACTACATAAGAGTAAAGCACCCTTCAAAATCTATAAAGAAATAAATAAATAAGGGGGAAAGGATGGGAGAATGAGAAGCAAAGGGTGAGAGAAGAAGGCAAGGGAAGGATTCTTGGGTGGGGAGAGGTTAAGAAATAGCAAAGCAAGTTAGGAGCAGAATTAAAGCAAAGACTCATCAGGGATAGGAAAAATATGTGGGGGGGGATGTGTGTATATATATATATATATATATATATGTACAAATGTATATATAAATATATCCTCTTTAAACTATAACCTGCTTGGGAGTGGGGAGGGATGAAAGGGGGGGAAAGAATAACTAAATAAGCTATGAAGCAGAGAACAAAAGAACAATTAACAAGGAAGTAAAGAAAAGATAGATGTTCATGAATATCATTTCTTCTAATGTATAAGCTTTCTTGATTTGGTAATTTTTAATCCTCCCTGATGTTCTACTGGGCACATGACAATTTTCTCTTTTGTTTTATTTTGTTTTGTATTCCTTTCCTGTTGTTTACCTTTTTTCATTTTCTATTTTTTAATAAAATATTAAAAATCCCAAAATCTCAATATTAATGTCCTAGTTTTCCCACACTCTCTCTACCATTTATCATTGTCTTTTCCTGTCATCTTAGCCAATCTGAGAAGTATGAAATGGTACTTCAAAGCTGTCGTAATTTTCACTTCTCTAATAGGTAGTAATTTAGAGCATTTTTTCATATGACTAGAAATGGATTTAACTTTATCTGAAAATTGTTCATATCCTTTGACTTTATCAAGTGGAGAATGGCTTGTATAATAAATTTTTTAAAAGAAAAATAGAAAACACGAAAAACATCAGCAAAAACAATATATTGAGAAAAGTTGACAACATATGCAATGTCCCACACCTATGTCCTACTCTTCCCCACAACCTCTGCAAAAATGGAGATGACTTTGTTCCCCTCTTATTTGTCCTTTGTGGCCAAGCTCATTTTTTTGTAATTTTGCAACATTGATTTTCATTTGCTTTTTATTGGTTGTCCTTTCCATTTCCCTGTTGTGGCCATTGAGTGTATCCACTTGCTTCTCTCTGCAACAGTTCATGGAAGTCTTTCCGTGCTTCTCTGCCCTGTCATTTCTTATAGCAAAATAATATTCCGTCACATGCATTTACTGTACACATTAGCTGTTCTCTTACTTGGAGTTTGCTTTATTTAAAACCACTTTAAAATGGTTTTCTGCTGGAAAGGGAAAGCCCGGTCACCCTGCCAAACTAAGTTTCTAGAGGAGATGCCCTTCTCTGTTTTCCACAGGTCACCTTCAATATGAAAATGAGGCTCTGCCGCAGAATATTGTTGTCATGGCAACTGGGAGTTGGAACAGGCTTCCACACAGGGGTACCAGGAGTGGGGGTTTCCCATCCCTCAGCCTTTCCCTCTCATCCCAGTGACATTTTAACAGGGCTTTTCAGGCAGCGATTTCTGCACTGAGGAGGGAATGTCAGAGCTTGTGTGCACTTGACTAAGCCGCCAGGATCATTGTGAGTGATGGCCTGTCCACTGCCCCTAATGTGGGAGCTGGAGCTCATGGGGGCAAGCAGAGAGTCCTGAGCTCAGCTTGAGCCCCACCCGGCCAGAGATGGCAGGGAAAGTGGAGGCAGACAGGCCATTAAGGCAAGTCTTTGGGGAGCCAGGATGAAGGCTGTGGGCTTCAAGTACCTCCGGCTGCAATCTGGTGGCTTGGGGAGCCATGAAGCTGGGCCAAGGCTGTTGTTGGGAGCCTCCTCCCTCTCCTAAAACAATCACTGCCAGCAAAGTCACTGCCAGCCCAAGAGGGGCTCAGGGCCTGGGAGGTGCTGAGCCCAGGCTGGAACCTGAAAGGGACGTCAGCAGTAATCTCAGCTGATCTCATCCAGTCCAACTGGGAAACTGAGGCTGGGAGCCAAGAGGGGACTTCATAGGTTGTTCCTAGGTTCACATGCGACTCTCTGGGATCCCTTGGGAGTTTTCTTGACAGACTCCAGCAGATTTTTCAGATGAGGAAACTGAAGCAAACAAGGGAAAATACCCAGGGTCATGTAGTGAGTAAGTGTCTGAAGTTGGATTTGAATTCAAGACTCCCTGACCCCATGCCTGGCCCTCTATCCACTGCACCACCTCCCTGCCCCTCCGAATTTGTAGATAATAAGGAGCAAGGTTGTTTATCACAGATCTTTAGATTCCAAATCCAGTGGTGGATGGGTATGAGTTTGCGTGTGTGTCTGTGTGTGTGTGTGTGTGTGTGTGTGTGTGTGTGTGTGTGTGTGTGTTTTCCCTCGATCTATCCCTCCCACACCCCTCTGGTGATATATTAAATATTTGGGGGCTTAAACCTCAGGATTACAGATGGAGGTGAATGGGACTTCACAAGCTTTTTAGTTCTGGGTTCTTCACCTGGGGTCTGTGAACTTAGTTTCTGAAAAAAAATATTTTGAAAACTGCATTTCAGTATACTCGGTTTCCTTTGTCACCCAGTGCATTTTATTCTCTGCATTTAAAAACCTGATCCTGAGAAGGCATCCAAAGATGTGTCCAGCTAAACCCAGCTGGCCGACTCTGTGGATCAAACACCTGGCCTGGAGTCAAGAAAACCTAGGTTCGAATCCAAACTCAGACAGCTTACTTACTAGCTGTGGGATCCCGGGCAAGTCATTTTAACCTTTGTCTGCCTCAGTTTCCCCACCTGTAAAGTGCTGATGATAATAATAGCATCTATCTCTCCGGGAGGTTATGAGATTCAAATGAATTTGTAATGCCGGAGAAACTGAGGCAAGATAGAGATTAGAGAGTTTTTAATATTTTATCTGAATGGGAGAGATACACTGGGACCAAATTAGGATCCATGGTTTGGTCCTAGGGCTGAATGAGACTATTGTCTCCAAGAATCCAGCCTCCAGCCAGCCTCTAGCAGTCAATGACATATTTATACATAGCAGCTAAACAAAGGCAGGGGGGTGGAGTCCAAACTCCGGTGAGTGGAAATCTCCAGGCAGGAATCATAAATCCGATTCTGACAGGTTGGGGGGTAGGACCATAAATTTTAACAATCTAGAAGTTAAAAAAATGTCTGACTGCAGACACAAAGTCTGGAGTCCCCCTTTCTGAGTTTACACATTGACAATTTATAACCTTAGAACAAATAGACCTAAGTTTTATCAGTCTTAATGAACCAGAGGGGCAGGTTACAATTAAGGGGATTAAGGCAGAACAATTAAGGAAACCAAGGCAGGACTGAAGCAGAATAATTTAGGGAAACTGAGGCAGAACAATTGAGGAAAACTGAGGCAGGACCAATTAGGGAAACTGAGGCAGAACAATTGAGGAAAACTGAGGCAGAACCAATTTAGGGAAACTGAGACAGAACAATTAGGGAAACTCAGGACAATAAAAGAGAACTGTAGCACAACAAATTCATATGTGTTAAAGAACTTTGTAAATCTTAAAGCATTATATAAACATTATATAATTTTGTATATTTATAATATATTTTATATAATTTATATATTGTATATTTTTATATAATTTATAAGCATTATACAAATTATGTGGAAAGGTTAAATTTATGAGGTGGATTTTTTTTTCCTTCAATTTTTGGTAGATTAAGCTCTATCTTCTGCTTTTAAGACTACAGAATATATTTTGGTAGAAGAGAGAAGGGTACCACCTACTTGTGCTTGCAGTAATTCATCCCTTCTCTCCAAACTAGTGTTCCTGGATTGAGGTCATCGAAGGGTTCTCAATTTTCTGAAATCATGGGGCGATGGGCTTCTCCTAGAAATAAGCATTGTATTTTGGCTCATGTACTTTGCCATGGGGGGGTTTCTGGACCCAAAAATGAGGGGTCCCCCAGCTATACAGAACTGAGTAACAGTAATCTCACCCTTCAAGAAAGAGCTAATTCCATTCTTGGCTCCTTGATCTTTGTCATGTGTGTAGGAATTGGGAGTTGGGGTACATAGGGAGCAGGGACTGCAGGAAAGGCTTCCTGGGGCGGGGTCTCTGGTTCTCATCCAAGGGCAGGGGGAATGATTGAAGAATCCTTGACATTCTCTCTCTGGCTTTCCAAGTCAAGCCTTCTGCCTCCTGCTGCTGCCAGTGCAGGGACCCCTAGAGCAGATCTTGGTTCAGGCCCCCTCGCCAAGCTGAGACTTCTGCTGCCAGTAGAGCAGCACTGAAGGCAGGGCAAGTAACCAATATTTCATACCCCATCCTGAGCATCTAAAAATACCTTCAAGCCTTATATAACTCCATAATTGTATACTTGAATTCTTATATAAAGCATTTAATGTAAGTCAGATGGAGAGAGGAGAGCTTTGCTTTCACAGTGACCAACATGTGAATTATTAGGAAACTAGTGGGTAACTGTTCCCAGTGGAGATGGTTTGAGTCCATCAACTAAAACTAACTCTGGTTTTTCCAAGTGGTAGGCTGGAAAGAGCTCAGCATATGCAGTGAGAAGACCTGAGTTCAAATCCTGGCTCTGCTACTTACTACCCGCCGAACTTCGACAAATCATCGTAATTCTCTGTGCCTCAGTTTCCCTAAATTGTAAAATGAGGGTTTTGGAATATATGACCTCTTAGATCCCTACCAGTTTTAAATCTATTTATTCTCTGATCAGTGACTCATAAAACAGTATTGATAAATCAATGGACTTATAATTTGAATATAAAAAGGCAAGAACAACTAATTTATTTATATATTAAAGCAAAACTAATCCCTAATATGTATAAAAGCATTTAAAGCAGGATCTTATCTGTATATCTAGGTACAAAGCTTATTGATATAAAGCTTGAATATAAAATAGGTGAATTTTCAGTGGTTTTGATGCCTAATAAACATAGTATACTATCAGTAGCTCATTTGCATATGCATGCAGCCTATGATGCAGGGGAGAGAGCTCTGGAATTGAAGTCAGAGGTAATCTGAGTTCAAATCCTAGCTCAGGTACTCGTTGAATGATCCTGGACAAGTTAATTTCTCTGTGCCTCAGTTTCTTCAAATGCAAAAATGGGGTATGGTAACATCTGATGCTTCTTTGGCTCTGAATCTATGAGCGTGTATTTTAGAAATAAAAAAAAAAAGTACGTCTTCGCATATTCACCAGCATGAATGCTTAATATGAAATTTACATATCAAACAATATTGATAACACATTTCCCAGTGTGCTTTATTCAATATACAATTTGAATAAGAAAGTGTCAATCCCTAATTTGCACATAAAACAGCCCTGAAGCCCAATATTAATACTTGCACATCAAGCACTTTCCCTAACTGCAAAAAAATGTCACAGTGATGGCTAATTTGCATGCAAAGAAATATTGCTCCTTAATTTGCATACTTGTAGATACTGCTATAGGGCAGTGAGGTAGGGCAATGGGTAGAGTGCTGGACCTGGAGTCAAGAAGTCTCTTCTTTGTGAGTTTTAATCCAGTCTCAGATTTGCTCAGGTTTCTAAACCCTAGATTTACTAGCTATGTGACCTTAGGTAAGCCATTTCACCCAATTTGCCTCAGTTTCCTCATCTGTAAAATGAGCTGGAGAAGGAAATGGTTAGCCACTCCAGTATCTCTGCCAAGAAAATCCCATGTGAGATTACAGAGGGTTGCACCCAAGAGCAAAGTTAGAGTAATTTGTTCCCATTTGAAATGTTCCAGTCAGTCAGTTGGGTGATTGACAGGGTTTTTTAAAGCTTCCCTTAGATCTCACAGGTGGAGGTGATGAGGTCAGGGTAGCAATTCCTAGTTCGAAATAAACCTGAGACAAATTCCCAATGACCATTCTCTTTGGCAAAAGGTGGGTTTATTTAAGGGAAGAGGTGAAATAGCCAACAGGAATGGCAAATATAGAATTGGGAGAGCAACAGGGTTTTCAATCAAGGAAAGGAGTTTGGAAGAATATTCCGTGGACCTCAAAGGAAAATCCCATGAGGCTCAGCAGGTCATTGACTGGCAGGTTAGTTTCATAGAGGAGTTTAGGAGACTAACTGGAGTTAGCTATATGGTAAGGAGAAAGATACCATTGGAGTGAAGGCTTTATGAGGGAGAGGAAAGAGAGTACCTTATAGAGGGCGTAGCCCTGAAAGAACTTAGCGAAGATCTTCATCCTGAGTAGATCTTTTAGGGAAGATACAGCCTTGGGGGTTTGTCAGAGAAATCAGGGAAGAAAAGGTGGGAACCTAGAGAGAGGGATCAAGGGACCTGGCAGGCTAGGCCCCAGACATGTCTAAAAGGATAGGCTAATCAAGATCTCAAAGGTTGTTTAAAGATGCAGAGATTGGGGGATAGATGATGGGGGTTGGAGAAGAGCTCCATCCTCACAATCACTCTACAACCAGGACAATCTGGGAATGGATTTCATCTGCTAATAGTCAGATGGGCTTCTTCCTCACAGGGGAACACATCGAGTGTTTTTGGTCTTGTTCTGTCATCATTAGAACCCAGAGCCACTTATCAGAACTACTGAGGCATGGAACACAAGGAACGTTGCCCTGGAGGCCATGTCATGGTCTTTGTTCCTTGTGATCTTCAGTTTGCTCTGGGTCTCCTGTTTTTCCAAGGGAACTACACAGTCAACTCCTAACATAATCTATATCAAATTGCTTTAGAAGGGGAGAAGGGAGGGAAAAAATTGGAACTTAAAATCTTAGAAAAAAATGAATGTTGAAAATTATCTTCATTTATTTGGTCCCCATTATAAGTTAAGAATGTTTATCTAGCTGGGCTCTGAGCATCCTCACTAAAAAATCCTATTGTGCTCAATTCAGTTATTATTAAGCACCTGCTATGTGCCAGGCTTTCTGGATACAAAGGCAAAAGCGAAGCAGCCCTGCCCTTGAGGAGTTTACATTCTATGGGATTCTGTCTATAATCTTTCTGGCCACTAGATGTAGGGCAGCCTGGTAGAGCCATAGTGCAGAAAGCACCAAGAGAAGAAGACTCATCTCTCTGAGTTCAAATCTGGCCTCAGTCATTTACTAGCTGTGTGATTCTGGGCAAGTCACACCCTGCCTCAGTTTCCTTATCAACAGAATGGGCTAAAGAAGGAAATGGCAACGCCTTCCAGTATTTTTGCCAAGAAAACCCTAAATGGGATCACAAAAAGACAGAAATATAACCATTATGTATCAGAACTCTGCTTTTCCTGACTTGGATAGTTTATCTACTCTGCCAGATGTTCTCTTATGTCTTTACCTCTTTTGTAATAAAGATATTTATGTTCAAGAAATTTTTTAAAAAATCAAATAAAAATGGTTCAACAAGGATAATCCCAAGCAACCAATAACACAAACAGGATTTCTTTGGCCTGCCTCGAAGGACTCTTTCTCCTAAAGCAGGTTTGCTTTCCTAATTACAGTTTGCCTTGGCTGATATTTGCAGCGGCAAATACATCCCTTGAGTATACACCAGCTGGGCAGCTGATCCCTCCCAAGACAGATCTCCTCGCCCCAATGCTTCCTGTGATAATACTGGGCATGGCTGGTTCAGATGAGCTTCCTTGAATAGATCTAGATATGACAGGAAAATGGAGCTACAGAAAAAAAAAAAAGAGTTCTCAAAGGCAGTTTATGGTTTCTAAAAGAATCCATTTTTTTCTCAATTACTTAGAAAAAAATTTTAACATTTGTTTAAAAAAATTTTGAATTCCAAATTCTCTTTCTCTTCCCCTTCCTTTGCTTGAGAAGGAAAACAATTGTTATAGATTACATAGTCCTATAAAATGTTTTTTATGTTAACTGTGTTGCAAAAGAAAACACTTCTACCAAAAAAAAAAAAAAACTCCAAGAAAAGTGAAGTAAAAAAAGAATGCTTCAGATTGTATCCAGTTTTTTTTTTTGTTTTTTTTTGGGAGGGAGGGATTGAATAGCTAAAAGACAGCTTAGACTGGATCCTCCCGAAGAAATCTAAGGGGTCTCTTAAAACACAGTGGCCCAAGAGATGGCATTGGGATGAGCAGCTGAACTTGACCGTGAAGATAATGCTTGACCCTTTCTGAATCCAAAGCCTTTCTCAGCTGCCCTTGTAGTCTTACTGTCTAGTACTATTTTTCACAGATCTATAGCCCGGCCCAAAGGGACATCTTGCCATTTACCCAAGAGAGTCCACCTGCCATCTTGGTGCCTTGTTGTTCTCCATCCCAGGAATGTACTCCTTCTTCACTTGCAAGTTTTAGATTTCCCAGCTTCCTTCCAAGGCTCAGCACAAAGTGCCCACAGTGGCCTTCACTCTAAGTACCTGCTGTTTTCCTTTGTTTTGTTTCCTCAAAGTTAGCTCAAGTCCCACATCTCTTAGTATTCTAGGCAACTCTCTAAGTGGATGGGAAAGAATTGGGGAAGGTTGTCTGTACACTTGTATTTTTAAATATTTTGGTAACTTTGCGTCAATGTAACTGGTTTCCTTTGTAATCCCATGGATTTTAATTTTATACATTTAAAAACATTCCTCCCAGGAGTTCATAGATTTCACTGATCTGTCAAAGGCATTCAGGACACAAAAATGGTTAAAAAAGAACCTGCTCGAGGCCTATATATTTCAGAGAAGATGCTGACCTGTATTGGTAAAGAACTTCTTCAATAGGGATTTCTATTTATCAGCAGCAGCATCAACAGTAGCAGCTGCCTTTTATTTTATTTTATTATTTTCAAAATATACACATAGTTTTCAACATTCAACCAGCAAAACCTTTTGTTCCACATTTTTTTTCTCCTTTCCTTCTCCCTGTCCCCTCTCCTAGACAACAGGTAATCTACAATAAACATGTGCAATTCTTCCATGCACCGTTCCACATTTATCATGTTACACAAGAAAAATCAAATCAAAAAAAATGAAAAATGAAAAAAATGAGAAAAAAATAAACAAGCAAACAACAACAAAGAAGGTGAAAATACTATGTTGTGATCCACATTCACTTCTCATAGTCCTTTCTCTGGGTACAGATGGCTTCTTCCACTATAAGGCCATCGGAATGGGTCTGAATCACTTCATTGTCGAAAAGAGCCACATCCATCAGAATTGATTTTCACATAATCTTGTTGTGTCCATGTACAACGTCCTCCTGATTCTGCTCACTTCCCTCAGCATCAGTTCCTGTGTCTCCAGGCCTCTCTGAAATCATCCTCCTGATCATTTTTTATAGAGCAATAATCTTCCATAAACATTCATATGCTATCACTTATTCAGTCATTCCCCAGCTGTTGAGCATAAACTCAGTTTCCAATCCCTTGCCAGCATTTTATTTTTAATAGCACCCTGAGAGATAGGTACTATTATTATCTCTAGTTTACAGATGAGGAACTTGAGGCAGACAATTTTGTCCTGGGTCACACAACAAGTCTCAATTTGAGAGGGATCTTCTTGACTCCGGATCCCTTTGAATTTTATTGACTGTACCACCTTGCTGCTTAATAAATACTTATTTATTGATTTATACAGTACAGGGAGATTCAGGTTCAGATATCAGTTGGACTAGATGGAATCCCATAACTCATATTCTATGACTAGAAAACCTCAAAATCTTTTTATAGCTCTAACTGATCAATTTTTAATTATTCAATTTTTTCAATTCAATTCAATTATTAAGTGCCTACTGCTTGCCAAGCGCTGAGCTGTGTGCTGTGGGCACAAAGACAAAAAAGAGAGAAATTTTACCCTGAGGAGTTTTACATACACACACAGGTATACATTTATTTATCCATATATACATGCCCATGTGTGTGTATTTGTATATAGAGGTGCATATAGATGCATATACATACATATATGTGTATGTATATGGAAACATATGTATATGTGTATATATGTGGAGGTATGTGCAGATGTACATATGGTAATGTATGTATATGTCTATATAAAGGTATATGCATGTATGTATATGCACTGTATGTGAGGTATGTATATATACACATATGTATTATGTATATGAATGTGTATATGGAGGTATGTTTATAAATATATATATGTGTGTATATGTATAATAATAAATAAATAAAATATAAAAAATAAAAATAATAAATATAGAGAGAGGTAAATGTGTCTCACATAGCACCTCCGGCATTTAAAAAGGGAAGAGTATTTTAATAGGTAAATAGCATATTCATATTATTATGAAAATAATTTTGACTTTGCAAATCCTCTTGAAAGGGTGTCAGGGACCCACAGGAATATGTGGGCCATACTTTGAGAACCCCTGCCCCCTAGGTAAGAAGCAAAGATGGGATCTGGGAGCAGCTTTTAGAAAGTGTTGTGTGTTTGTGAGAAAAGAGGCAGAAGTAGCATTTCCCAGCTCTTCTTTCTCTGGAGCTTGTACGTACTCCAGACCAAAAGCTTGAGTGATGTGTCCATTTGTGTTGACCAGGGATGAGATTGAAATTGTCAGATCCTCCTACTTCCCCAAGCTATTTCAAAGCAACAAAAATCAGAGATTTGGAATAATTCCAAGAGAATCCCTGAACAGTAGCACCTCTCAGTTGTGTAGTTGTGTGTGTGTGTGTATGTGGATTGTCCCCAGATTTACTGAAATATTTCAGAGTTTCCTCTCTCATCTTCCAACTTTATTACATTTAAAATTTTTTTCTATTTTTTCTTGATAACTTTTTTTTAAAAACATCATCTTCTTTGCTGAGTATATTCCCATGCTCCCACCAAGGGGGCTATCTCATGTAACAAATATTTAAAAAGAAAGAGAAAAACAATCCAGTAAAGCAGCCTACACATGCACTGTTTCTGACTGTGTGTGCAATATTCCATTGCCAGGTAGAATATAGGTTATGGTCCCATAGGAGGGCACAATTTCCTCAACTCTTCTCAGAGCACAGCTTGCTCATTGTATTTATACAGTATTCCATTTCATTCTGTAGTTATTAGGTATATTGTTTTCCTGGTTTCACTTCCAAACAATTCTATATGTCTTCCCAGGCACATTGAAATTCTTCAGAACTTTCATTTCTTACAGTAAGATTCCACTGCATTCAAATCCTACAACTTGGTCAGCCATACCCCAATTGCTGTTTCCCATTTTTTTCCAGTTTTTTCCTATCTCCATAGTGCTTCTCCTGGAATATTTTGGTGTATGCAATTTCCTAGTTTCAAAGCCATTTCTCTTTGGTTCCCAGTGGGCAGTTATCCCACAGTCACGGGGACTGACATTAAATCGAGCAGGTGAAATGTAAAAGAAAGTTTATCCTCCTTTTCCTGGAGTTAATTCCCTCATACCAGATTTATCTTGCTTGTTTGATGGTGTCAAGTAGGGAGGATTAGGTGAAAAGAGTGTTGGGAATAATTTTCAGAAAAACAAGGGATTGAGGCTGAAATTGTTGTTAACATCAGTTCCTTGGAGGACTTGAACTTATTAATGCTTAACATCTAGATTCTTCTGGTATAAGTAGAGCCTCATTAAAAAGTTTGTTAAAAGTGTAAGCAGCTGAGCTAGTGGGTGGTGAGGGAGAATTAATTCTTTAGCTTCTTTTAATGTCATAGCATCGTAGGGATTAATGATGGGAAATAGCCCAATTTAAGTTGGGTTTGGGATTGTCACCGGGCTTGTCCTGGTTAATGTTAATGTCAGAGCTTGGGAGAGAGTGTTTGATCAAGGAGAGGACGCCATTCTCAGAGTTCTCCAGGAAAAGGTCAAGGATGAATTTGAAATCATCTCCAAGTGAAAATAGTAAAAAAAAAAAAATCTGTGTCTTTGCACAGTCTCTGAATTGTCTCTATATATTCCATTGTTTTGACTTGAGTTTCTGCTGCAGTTTTTCTGTTGCTGGTTGGACCCGCTGGCTTCATGGAGCCTTTCTAGCTCAGTGGTTGTTTTGTGGGTTTTGTATACAGTTCTCCTCAGTCCCATCTAATGAATTTTATGTATTCTGCCCAAGTCAACAAGAAAACAAAGTTTGCTTTAAAAAAACTAAGTTTGGGGAAAGAGAAAGGTTCAAAGAAAGGAAAAGATGAAGGGTAGATGGGACAATGATAATCAGGAGCAGAGAGAAGGTAGAATTGTTCTATGCTTATTTTGCTTGTTTTCTCTGTCAAAGAGAATGATCTTTGGACTGGAAGGGAGAGAATACAGGAGGTTGATAGGTAGCTGGATACAATAACCTGGATAAGTCAGGAGCTAATAAAGAGGGATGAATAAATAAAAAAGCATTTATTAAGCACTTATGTATCCTATTATGTATGCATATGTTGTACACCACTGGTCCTGATTCTGAATTAAGGTCATCTGGTCCAGAGGAACTGTATCTTCTGCAACTGAAAGTACTGGCAGTGTTGGCCCTCAATTGAATGATCCTAAGAGACTGAGCTTCTGAAGAAGGGCAAATATCTCAATTTGCAAAAAAAGGGAAGGAGGAGTTTGCCAACTATGGGCTAGTAAACCTGACTTTGATTCATGGGGAAATTCTAGACCATATTATTAAAGTGATGGTGAGTGAACACCCTGAAAGGGAAGCAGGACTCACAACGAGCCATCCTTGGCTCCATGCCCAGATGACCTTATTTCCTATTTTGACAGATTTATTAAACTGGTAAGTCAGGGTGAAGCTGTAGATAGAATTTACCTGGATTCTAGCAAAGACTTTGATAAAGTAAGTCATGCTGCTCTTTTGGAAAAGATGGAGAGATGTGAGCTAGATGATAGGTGGATTGGATTCTTAATTGCTTGGTTGACTGGACCCATGGAGTAATCATTAATGACTACTCGAGCTTCTCCACACTCTAGTCAATCCTTCACTTGGCTGCCAAATTGATCTTCTTAAATATCAGGTCTAACCACCTTACTTCTGTTGGGAAATTCTCTCAACCAATGTGATCGAGACCCAAAGGGAGAAGTATACCTAACAATAGGGGGCTGGTGTCGTGGGTTTCAAAGATAAGTGGTCAAGCTGAAAGCAAAGCAATTTATTAACTGAATATAGCTTCAGTTTCCCATGGTAGAGATTTGGTTTTTATAAATTGTTCAGATATGTAACTAATTATGTATGTAACTAATTAACATCATTCTGCACCAATTTAGGATAGATAAGCATTTTGCAGAAGAGGAGGGGTAGAAAAAGGAGGATCAACCAAGGGAATGAAGGGGATATTTTTGGAATGCAATTGGCAGGATTTATTTATTAGAATAACAAAACATTCTCTGTTCAAGGACAAGAGACAAAGAAATGTGACCAAATACTTTTACAATTAAAAACTATTAGACTAAACTTCAGGATCTTTTATCCAAGGACAAAAAGTAGTTACAACAATTTTGGATGAACTTTTGACATATCCTTGTGTAGTTTGTTATATTGTATTTTTTTCTTCAATAGGAGTTAGGGACTTTCTACTCTTAAATCACCAGGGAATTAGTACATCCAGATATTGCTACAACAATAATAATTGCAGTTCTAATCCCCCTCTCCCACCCCTACCTATTTAGTAAACTTCAGGAGCTCTTTATTATCAAAAGAATCAAAGATAAAATCCTGTGTTTGTTTTTAAAGTCCTTCTAAAACCTTGCCCATTCTTACCTTTCTAAACTTCTCATCCCTTACTCCTTTATACATACACCATGATCCAGGGATGCTGACCTCCTTGCTTTTCAGACATGAGTGAAATGGGAAGCTGAGGACTTCTCAGAATAACAACTGTGGGAAAATCAAGACTCAGCACCAAGAATTTGTTAATCATTAAGGCTCTGGAAAGAAGAGCAAAGACTTGCTATTCTAGCAGAAATACCTGAGATAACCTCCTGGACCTTTACTCAACTGTTTAGAGAAGAATATGACTAATTATTTAATGGCCTGGAGATATTCAAGAAGTCTCCAAACTAGCTATCTCTATTTGTTGATTAAGGAAGCCTGAGATAAACTAAGTCTCCTTGGTTATTCTAGAAATCTTCTAATTCTTCTGGCTTAATGGATAACTTACATCTAAATAAATCTCCTTATTGTGAAGGATTATGTGGTTTCTCAGAAATTTATTAACTAAGGTAGATTGAACCTATAACTAAATTTAGTTTATGAAGGTTTGATGGGTTTGGAAAATGAAATTCTTTGTACAAACCTTATAATAGAATGCTCAGACTAGCTCAATTAAGGATTTGTAAACCTTGTAAAATTGACTACCACTAAAAACTTAGGCAAACACGCCTACAAGCATTTATAAATGACCACCATAAACTTAGGTAAACACGTCTGCAATAAGTCAACTAGAATTTAGCAAACCTGTGCTACTTCCACTTGAACAAGCCATTGAGCAAGGTAGTGAAAATTAACCAGATAAGGGGAGGGGGTGTCATGGATTCTTGTGGTTTATGACTATATAATCGCCCTTAACTTCTGTGAAATTGGCCTCCTAGCTCTCTGGAGGACTCTAGTGAGTGGGCCATCCGCTTCTGGTGATCTGCTAATAAAGCTTCTGTTCTTCACTTTGAGAAATCTCTGAGTAGTCATTTTGAGTTAGGATTGTTCCCTTCCTGACCTACAACTTTCTCAGGTCTGCCTCCTGGTTTTCTTGCCTTTTCTTTGAGTCTGACCTAAATCCCATCTTCTATAGGAAGCTCCTTAATTCTTGTGCCTTTTTTTCTGGGATTACCATCCTCTCTTCTCCCCATTTATCTTGTTTATATCTTGTTTGTACAAATGTTTTGCACATTGGACTAAGAGTTTTGAGGGAAGGGACTTACCTTTCTTATCCCCAGTACTTAGTATGATGCCTGGAGCATAGTAAATATTTAAGAAATAACTCCCCTCCCACCCTGAATTCAGCAGTATTTTATTTTTTTCAATTATTTGTAGAGTTTTCTCAACATTCCTCCTCTTACCTCCTTCCTCCCCAAGACAGCAAGCATTCTGATAGAGGTTATATATATGTAATCTTAATAAATACATCTTGCTGTTGTTTAGTTTTCAATACTCTATGGACCATATTGTCTGTAGGGTTTTCTTGGCAAGGATGCTGGAATGGTTTGCCATTTTCTTCTCAGGAGGGTTGAGGCTTAAGTGACTTACCCATAGTTTCACAGCTAATAAGTGTCTGAGGCCAGATTTGAATTCTGGTTTTTCTGACTCCAGACGCAGAGCTCTATCCACTGAGTCACCTAGTTGCCTCCTCCTCAATTAATACTTATTGATTAACTAATGAGCCATTGTCATGTGGGGGGGGGGGGAAGTCTCCATTGGAAAGTCCTAGGAACCTGTGCTTGGCCCTTTACTATTTAGGTGAAAAAATCACTAATTACTTAGATAAAGGCATAGATGGCATGCTTACCAAATCAGTGGATGCTATATGGGACAGATGCTAGAGCCCCTTACCCACATTGATTACTCTGAGGTATCTTCAGATACAAAGAGGAAGCATTTATTGGATCCTTGTAAGGAGAGGCTCAAGACCCCCAACTGAGCAGGCTCAGAGCCTCTCAGCTCCCATCTTCCAGTATTGTGCCTTTCCTAGGGAGCTGGAAATAGTGAATTTGGTTAAATAGCCAAAAGACCCAAGTCTTTCCATTGGATGGACTGAAAGGAAAGTAACCATTGAGCAATGGTCAGCAATGTTGTCTACTTCCTGTGGGCCACATAACTTCCTGGAACTTGGGCCTAGGGTGTGACCTTATCCATCGAATAGACTTTTTGAGAAATATTTACCCATTCAATGCCATTAACATTTGTGTGTGTGTGTGTGTGTGTGTGTGTGTGTGTGTGTTAACTAACACTTGATGATAGTATCTCAAAGATCATAGCAAGCTAGAACTCTGGGGCAAATCTAATAAAATGGAATTAACAGAGACAAGTTTCACCTTGGATTAAAAAAAAAAAATCAAAGTCATCAGTCTGGAGACTGAATGTGGAAAGTTTTGTGAAAATGCAGCCGAAGCAGCTAATGCAATCTTGCATTATCTTAAGAGACAGGGAATAAAGAGGTCAGAGAGCCATTGTTCTCTGCCCTGGTCAGCCCACACCTGGCACATGGGGACTGAATGTGGATCATAACATAATAATTTTACCTTTTTTGTTGTTATTTGCTTGCTTTTTTTCTTTCTCATTTTTGATCTGATTTTTCTGGTGCAGTATGATAAATGTGGAAATATTTTGAAGAATTGCACATGTTTAATCTATATTGGATTACTTGCAGTCTAGGGGAGGGAGGCAGAAGGGAGGGAGAAAAAAATGAAACAAGATTTTATATGCGTGAATATTCAAAACTATCTTTGCATGTACTTTGAAAATAAAAAAGCTATTATTAAATTTTAAAATGATTTTTAAAATCGCTTAAGTCCCAAATTCTCTTCTTCCTCCCTCTCTGACACAGTAAGCAATTTGATATGTTACATATGTGCAGTTGTGGAAAACATATTTGCACATTAGTCATTTTGTGAAAGAAGAGACAGACAAAAAAAAAAAGCAAAGTAAAAAATGAAGTGTAAAGAAAAAAGTCTGCATCCAGACTCAATTTGTTGGAGCTGGACAGCATTTGTCATCAGGAATCCTTTGGAATTGTCTTAGGATATTATATTGCTGAGAATAACTAAGTCATTCCCAATCGATCATCATATCATGTTGCTGTTATTGTGTACAATATGTTCTAGTTTCTGCTCACTTCATTTTGTATCAATTCACTTAAGTCTTTCCAGGTTTTCCTGAAATCATCCTGTTCTTCAGAGAAAAAGATATTGATTGTCTTTCCAAAATTAAATCTGTCTAACCAAACTACAACTTGAGAACTGAGTGAATGAGATAAGAAAACAGCTAATATCCAATTATAGATGTCTCATTGCCATGGTGGCAATGTGGTTTAGTAGAGAGATGGCTGGATTTAGAAACAAAGGACCTGAATTCAAATCAAGGCCCTGCTATTTGCCATCATCTTGTGAGACTGTAATTGCTCCTCAACTCCAGTTCTCAGTTTCCTTATCTGTAAAACAAGGGAGTTGGTTCTAGACTTTATTATGGATTCCAGTTCTATATCCATTTATAAAATGGGTTAATCTCAGGGTGATGATTTCCATTGCAAAGGATCCTTCACTTTATAGGAGAATTCTCTTGTCTGAGGAAATGTGCATTTGAAAAATCCAGTTCTGGTTCAGTATGATAGCCATGGGGATCCTTGGAGACTGTCTAAAATAGAAGCTCTTAACCTGGGGTCCATGGAAAGATTTCAGGGAGTCTATGAATTTAGATGAAAAAAAAACATCTTGATTTTTGGTAAACTCTCATTGAAATTTGACATTCCCTGAGAAGGGTGCGTAGACTTCCCCAGGCTGCCTAGAGAGTACAGGACCCAGAAAAGGGTGAGATTGAGCTGGGATCATAGCAGAATGGGAAGAGATTTTAACATCCCTCTTTTTACAAAGGAGAAACTGGACTCAGTGACTGGGTGTCTCCAGGGCATCTAATTAATGGAAGACATGGAGCTAGAGCCCATGTTTCTCCACTTCTGATCCATGATTGACTTTGTAGAGGAGGAAAAAAATCCCATTTATACCAATCTTTTTTTAGGAACATATTTATCATGCAAGGTAAAATTGTGGCAGGCAGGTATCCTCTTAGACTTCAGAAGGATGTAATGCATGATTAGGCTGTCCTGAGACAGTGCAGTGTAGTGGTTAGAGAGCCAGCCTTTTGGGCTTTTATTCCTCTCTCTGACACTTAACAGTCATGTGCCCTGGGCAAAGCATTGAGCCTCTCAGTGCCTTAGGGAACGCTCCAAGACTGTAGATCACAGAGAAAATGCCCATCAGCACTGACTTGGGAGTTCCTCCTGCAATAACATCCTAGTCCTAGTCACTCATCCTATTTTGATATTTTCTTAGATCAGGGATCCTGTTTCTCAGGATACAGAGCCCACTTCCCATCACATCTGCACTCTCCTTTTTTTTTAATTTCTTTTTTTTTAATTTTTTAAAAATTAATTTTATAATTATAACTTTTTTTGATAGTTCATATGCATGGATAATTTTTTTTACAACATTATCCCTTGTATTCCCTTCTGTTCCAATTTTTCTCCTCCTTCCCTCCACCCCCTCCCCCAATGGTAGGCAGTCCCATGCATGTTAGATATGTTATAGTACATCCTAGATACAATATATGTGTGCAGAACCGAATTTCTTCTTGCACAGGAAGGATTGGATTCAGAAGGTAAAAATAACTTGGGAAGAAAGACAAAAATGCAAACAGTTTACACTCATTTCCCAGTGTTCCTTCTCTGGGTGTAGCTGATTCTGTCCATCACTGATCAATGGGAACTGAATTAGATGTTCTCTTAATTGAAGATATCCACTTCCATCTGAATATATCCTCATACAGTATTGTTGTTGAAGTGTACAATGATCTCTTGGTCCTGCTCATTTCATTCAGCATCAGTTCCTGTCAGTCTCTCCAGGTCTCTCTGAAATCATCCTCTTGGTCATTTCTTACAGAAAATAATATTCCATAACATTCATATACCATAATTTACCCAACCATTCTCCAACTGATGGGCAAAGTTTCCAGTTTCTAGTCACTACAAAAAGGGCTGCCACAAACATTTTGGCACATACAGGTCCCTTTCTCTCCTTTAGTATTTCTTTGCCACCCCAGTGGTTTATGCACAGTAGGCCACCTAATAAATACTTGCTAATTGTTTAATGGGAGGAACCGCTCTCCCAGAGTCCTTTTTCATGCCATGATTTCTGCCACTCCCTGAGTGGTGGAGCTGTTGGGGAGGCTGACAAATGGGTCTCTTCAGTTTGAATTGATGAGCACTTTTTTGGATTCTGTGAATAGAACTGAAAAGATCTTAGATATGTGTCCCTCATCCAAGAGAACAGTGATACTTGGATCTTGGGTTGACCCCTTGTCCACCACATTTCCCTTTTTGCCTTTACTGCTGGAATACTTGGAGGTGGAAGCCAAGTCCCTCATGGTTCATCCACACCCCTGGTAGTCAGCCATTCAAGGCTGTTATGTAATAACACGGCCTTGGAGTCAGCCTCCTCCCCAGCCCCTTAATGCTTCACTGCCTGGCTCTGCTGTTCCTTGCATCATGGAGAATGGATGCCCTGTCCAGCACCCATGGCTGGCTGGGGCTGGAGGGGCGGTGCTCTGAGGTGGACACACGTCCTCTCATTGTGAGGAATGGGAAGGGTCATGGGCAAGCAGTTTCCACACAAGTGAGGAGCATCATTGTCCAAGCAAGAGGAGATTAGGCTCTAGATACAGAAGTTGGCCACCACCTGTGTGTCTGCAGCAAAGATCTCTCTGAAAGGCTTAGCAAGAGGTGGCCCCAAGACTGATTACTGCCAGGACTCAGTCCCCAGGGAGCAAGCTGGTGTTGGATCTACTGGGCTCTCTCAATTGGCCAGGGTCAAGTGTTCTTTAAGTACCGGGGACCCACCACACAGTGGTCAGATGTTCTGTAAGTACAGGGGAGCCCACCACACATTAGTGCTGAGTCTCGTCAGCTTTCACTGAATCCATCTCTTCCCTCCCTGTCACTCACCCCAGCCTCCCCTTCTTCTCCATGGCAACAGCTGACTCCTGAGTGGTGAGGGACAGCTGGAAACCAGCCTTCCCCTGTCCCTCCCCCTCCTCCAGCTCTGCTCACATCCAGGCCTCCAGACACCCTAAAGCCTTCCAGCTGCAAGGCATTAAGTCAGCATCCCTGCAGGGGCAGATCCATTTTCTTAATATCAACATTTGTGTCCCAGTTTTCTGGACAGCTGTGAGACAGGGAACCAACCTTTTCTACTGTAAGACAGAAGAAAACAAAGAATTTGGAAAGGGAAATAAACAGGGCACCGGCCCATCCTGAGTCCTGGTAATTAGAGGGACCCTTCAGGAGGTGCAAGAGCATCTTCCATCCCATCCCTGGAGGTGAATGAAGGCAGTAGCTGGCAGGCAATCACTGGCTGACCTCCAGCCCCTTGGATTTTGTGGAGACAAGAATCACTGGAGGAACTCTCCAATTGTTGGGGACAACAGGTCTGCCCCCATGGAGCGAGCTTCAAATTCACATATACTCAGACAGAAACAAAAGGAGGCTGGCTGGCTTGACCTCTCACCCACCAAAAAAGCCAAAGCACCTTGCCATAAGACTGATTGGCTGGCAGTCTCTTTAACCAGATAATGAGTGTGATCTAGGTGGGGCAGTTGCTGGTTGAAACAAAGCACTGGAAAGAGTCTTGAGCTTGGGGTCAGAGAATCTGGGTTCCCAATTCACTTTGAACCCTTATTATCAATGTGATCTTGGGCAAATTCCACTCTCTGGGACTCAGTTTCCTCATTTCCTCCATGACCTTTGATGTTTCTCCCAGCTCTACATCTATGATCTGAGGAGCTCAAGGGAAATAAAATGAGATGTTGTGCTTCTTTTTTTGAAAGCCAGCTCACCATAGGGGAGGTGAAGGAGCTCCCTGGGTCCTGGGGGCTTTGGAATCCCTCCCCAGCTCCTTGCTGATCCAGGGCAGCCCCAGAATGCTGAAGACCCGCTCTTTCCACTGTGCCACGGTGCCTCGCACTTAAAGTAGTGACGGAGCTGGGATCAGTCCTGGATGAAGCGTTCTGGTTAACCCCTCTGTAATCTCCTTCAGTTTTGTCAACAGAGCCCATTCGTGGCACTTGTGTTTACCCATTTTGTTTCATTGAATGTTCTCCTTGTTGGAGAAGATCTCATTGAGAAGGATGCAGGCTTGGCTCCTTGTTTTTGATTGCTATGAATAGAAGCTTTGAGGGTGAGATGGAAGAATTGCGGAGGTTGGGACTTTGAGGAAGGGCTGGCAGAATATTTGAGGGAAGACACATCTGAAGGCCTAGAAGAGGAAGTAGAGCCATGGCTTTGGAGGCAGAGGATGTGAATTCAAATCCTCTCTCTCTATATATATCATCTATATGATCTGGAGAAAGTTACTTCATTTTTTTGGATCTGACTTTCCTCATCTGTAACATGAAGGGATTAGATTAGACTCCAAAGACCCTTTTAGCTCAAGATTCATGGATTTGTTTATTTTTTTCAGTTTTTAATAGTATTTTATTTTTTCCAAATACATGTAAAAGTTTTCATTTTTGTAAAACTTTGTGTTCTAAATTCTTCCTCCCTTTCTCCCTCTGATATAGATTAAATATGTGCAGTTCTTTATTTTATTTTATTTTAGCTTTTTATTTTCAAAACATGCATAGTTTTCAACATTCACCCTTGCAAAACCTTGTGTTCCAAAGTTTTGTACCTCTTCCTCCAGAGAGCAAGTAATCCAATATGTTAAACATGTGCAATTCTTCTAACCGTTTCTACAATTATCTTGCTGTGCAAGAAAAATCAGATCAAAAGAAAAAATGAGAAAGAAAACAAAAATGTAACAATAAAAAAGGTGAGAAATACTCAGTCCCCACAGTCTTCTCTCTGGTTGCAAATGGCTTTCTTTATCACAAGTCTATTGGAATTGGCCTGAATCACCTGGCCAGGTTCAGGGGCAGCTATATAGTGCAGTGGATAGAACACCAGCCCTGAAGTCATGAGAACCTGAGTTCAAATGTGACCTCAGACATTTAATCCTTCCTACATGTGTGACCCTGGGCGAGTCACTTAACCCCAATTGCTTCAGCAAAAAGAGAGAGAGAGAGAGAGAGAGAGAGAGAGAGAGAGAGAGAGAGAGAGAGAGAGAGAGAGAGAGAGAGAGAGAGGAGAGAGAGAAGAGAGAGAGAGAGAGAGAGAGAGAGAGAGGAGAGAGAGAGAGAGAGAGAAAGAGAGTCAGAGAGAGAGAGAGAGAGACAGAGAGACAGAGAGACAGAGAGACAGAGAGACAGAGAGACAGAGACAGAGACAGAGAGAGAGGAGCTAGATACAGCAGAATTGATCATTATATAATCTTGTTGCTATGTATAATGTTCTCCTGGTCCTGCTCATTTCATTCAGCATCAGTTCCTGTAAGTCTCTCCAGACCTCTCTGAAATCATCCTGCTGATTTTTTTCTTACAGAACAATAATATTCCATAACATTCACATACCAGAACTTATTCAGCCAGTCTCCAATTGATAGGCAGTCACTGAATCCTGGGTTCCTTGCTACTACAAAAAGGGTTGTCACAAACATTTTTGTGCAATTCTTTTAAACATATTTTCATTTTTTTGTCATGTTGTGTGAGAAAAATCAGATCAAAAAAGAAAAAAAAACTATGAGAAAGAAAAAAAAAACCAAGCATGCAAACAATACTTCTTGAGGAGATGACTAGAGAGAGAAAGAAGGGGAGACAGAGAGAGAAAGAGAGACAGACAGAAACAGAGACAGACAGAAATAGAGACAGACAGACAGGGACAGAGACACAGAGGTAGAGAGAGAGGCAGAGAATAGAGAGAGCCAAAGAAAGACAGAAACAAAGAGACAGAGACAGACAGACAGATAGATACAGAGAGACAAAGACAAAGAGATAAGTGGGTAGTGAGAGGAAGAAGGAAAGGGAGGGGAGAGAGAAGGAAGGATGGAGGGAAGGAGAGAGAAAGATGTCCCTGGCATGAAGATCTTGAAAGTGTACCCGGTAGAATGGGCCTTCCATTTAGATAAGGGCTATCTCAGCTGTAGGAAGTACTCTGGAGTCAGTCAGTCCTCAGTTCTGGCTTATGTGTTTCCTTTAGTCAAGCTTTATTTTCCTTGGGCTTCATTTTTATCCCAGCACAGTCCCTGCTCCATGGTAAGCCCTTAATAAATGGGTGTTAATTGGTTGATAAGAAGAAAAAGTCCTCTCAAATTCATCCATTCCGCCATTCTGGGATGCTGAGAACACTCCCACTGGGTGGAAGTTGATTTCCAAGTTGTGTGGGCACTTTGTTAAGAGCAAGCAGACTTTTTAGCCCCAGCAGGGGCACCACTGTGAGCCTTAAAGATGGCTCATTTAAAGGTTCTTCCTCTCAATGAGGACTTGTTGGCTGGCATAGGAAATTGAAGTCATGACCTTGAATCCAGTTGTTAAACATTTAGGAACACACTCTTGGTGTATAAGGGACCTGAGAAGTTGAGCATGACTCCCTCATTTTACAGATGAGGAAACTGAGGCACAGAGAGTCACAAGTATCTGAGGCAGGAAAATCAGATCTCTTTCCAGAATGAACCTGGGACTAATCTGTCTCAATCCAGTGAGTATTTATTAGGCACCTATTTTGGGCAAAGGAGGCTCTTTGAAAAAATAGGTTTGCTATATCAAATTGTTTTACATCTAAAGGAAGAGGGAGAGATGGAGGAAAGAAACAAGGGAGGGGGAAAACATATACAATTTTATTTAGAAAAAAATTAAAAATTAAAAAATTAAAAGTTGTTTTTACATGTAATTGGAAAATACTATTTAAAATAAAAACAATTTTAAAACTTAAAATGTTTTACTAAAAAAGAAATAAAAATAGGTTTATATAATTCCTTTTAAATTTAATCTTAAGCACTTACCCACAGTCAGGAGTACCTGACTTCTTCAAAACAGACCACAGATACATGACACTAGCAGCATGACCCTAGGCAAGTCACTTAGCCCTTATTACCTCACAATTTGTCCTTCTATTCATTAAGTATCCCTTTGTAAAAGCTCATTGATATTAGTTACTTCTTTGGTATATTGAAGAGATATCAATTGGCAACTGATATTGAGGTCAGATCAAGTCAATACACATTTAAGTGCTTCCTGTGTTCCAGATGGTATGCTAACAATGAGAATAGAAATACAAGCAAAAAAAAAAGTCAGTTCCTAGGAACTCTTGAGAAACTTACATCCTAATCAGAGAAGACAACATATAAAAGGGAATTGAAAGGGGAGGCAAAGGAGGCAGTGGTGTATAACAGCCAGCTTGCCTTTGAGATCTGATAGTTAAATGTTCACAGTTGGTAAAGCTACAAATTAGCTTTACCAACATTGAAAATATTGATACAAGCTAGCACTTGATTTATTGTTTTGTTGATTGTCTAGATTTAAGAAAGTAATGGGGAAATGTTCATTATGAAGTTAAAACTTTGGTGGGTTCATCCTTCCCTAAACCAGTTGTTAAATATTGACCAGCATACCTTTGGGGAAAGGTATTCTTGTAGAAGGATGATGGCCAAGTCTAGAGAATAAAGATGGGTGGAATGGACCTTTCTTCAAAAAGTCATGGAAGGGACTGACCAGTGAGAGAAGAGGGCCACAGAGATGGAAGGAGAAAGAAGGTTAAGTACGGCAAGGAAGTTTAAGGTGGCAAAATCTGGGGAATACACCAAAATGAGGGTTTGAGCCACTAAAGCTCTACAACCCCATAGATTTACCCTTGGAAACTAGAAAGGGAGATACATAGCTACCTTCTGGGGACCTGACTTGCGCATGCAAGTGGTAGTTGGGCTAAAGACCCCTGAATTTATATTGTTGTTCAGACTTTGATTTCAAAAAGGATCAGTTGATGTCTTGACCTATTCATGAATTAGATTTAAATGAGGAAGAGCTTTGCAAAGTCATCAGCCTTATTCTCTCTTCAAAGTCAATGAAATTTAATGGCAGGAAAAAGCCAGGATCACTGGGGAGTCTTCAATGTCTTGCCAAGCTCTAAGTATTCCATAGTGCCCACTTTGGCTGCTGGGATGATAGCTGGGATGAATTGTTCTCATCCACCCATTCCTGGGGGGAGGTGATCTTCACATACTTGGGGTAGAAATCCCCTTAACTACCCTTTGATTACCTTTAACCTGGTTTAGTCCATCTGCCAAAATGGTTGGGGGTGTTGCTGCTGCTTATGATCCAGTTTCTTGGAACTGGAGGCAAGAGTTTATATAGTCACAGTCAGTTCTGGGTACCACATCTTACAAAGGATGTCAATAAGCTGAGATGTGGCTGATGAGGTCCTGGGTGACTAGGTGGGTTGGCAATGAGAAAGCCATTGTAAATTCTTTATGTGTGAATTGCTACCGAACCTCATCATTTGGTGTCAATTGTTATCCTCAATCTCATTAGTAGACAGCATGGCCTAGAGTGACTAGAAAGCTGATCTTGGAGTAAAGTCCAATCTCTTATAGAGGCTGTGTGCCCCTGGGAAAATCATTTCATCTCTCACTTCCCAGACAACTCTTTAAGTTATAGAACAGGTACCCCTTGGTAGAAGAGGTTTCTTTGCAAGGAACTCCCTACAAGATCACAGGTCTGGTAAAAACAGATGGATAAACTAGACAGACTCTAGAGGAGAGAATCAATAATGGCAAATAGCCTCATGTGAGTACCAGGTGAAAGAAGTGAGATGTTTATCTTGGAAAGGAAAAATATGGTAAGGCATGGATGGGAAGGGGGATTATCTTCTCATAGCTGAGGGAAAGGAATTAAATTTGTTCTATTTGGCCCCAAGGGGCAGAACCAGTATCAAATAAAAGGTGAGAGGATGCTTCAGAAAGAAGGATTTTAACTGAATAGCAGGCATTTTTCTTAGGGAGTTCATTACTTTTCAATTTCTTTTTCTAAAACAGGACTATTTAAGTAATTTATTTCCTCCTGTTAATCTGGGTAATCTATATTTTTGTAAGTATTCATTCATTTCACTTTGGTTATCAGATTCATTGGCATAGAGTTGGACAAAATAGTTCCTAATTATTGTTTTAATTTCTTCTTCTTCGTTGGTGGAAAGTTTACCTTTTTTATTTTTGATACTGATAATTTTGGTTTTCTTTCCTTTTTCTAATCAAATTAACTAAAGGTTTATCTATTTTGTTGTTTTTTCATAAAGCTAACTCTTAGGTTTGTTTATTAGTTCAATAGTTTTCTTACTTTTAATTTTATTAATTTCTCCTTTTATTTTCAGAATTTCAAATTTAGTATTTAACTGGGGAGGTTTTAATTTATTATTTTTCTAGCTTTTAAAAATTGCATGCCCAATTCATTGATCTTGTCTTTCTCTATTTTATTCATGCAAACTTCCAGATATATAAAATTTCCCCTAAGAACTGCTTTTGCTGCCTCCCATTAATGTTGGTATTTTGTCTCATTATTATCATTTTCTTGGATGAAATCATAGATTGCTTCTACAGTTTGTTGTTTTGCTCACTCATTATTTAGGATTAGATTATTTAATTTCCAATTAATTTTGGTCTTTTTTCCATGACCCTTTATTACATGGAATTTTTATTGCACCTTGATCTGAAAAGGACGCATTTACTATTTCTGCCTTTCTGTATTTGATTTTGGGGTTTTTATGTTTTAACACATGGACATTTTCGTAGTTTCCATGTACCATGGAGAAAATTTCCATTCTATTTCCATTCAATTTCCTCCAAAGGTCTAATATACATAACTTTTCTAAAATTCTATTTATCTCTTTAGCTTCTTTCTTGTTTATTTTGTGATTAGATTTATCTAGCTCTGATAGGAGGAGGTTGAGATTTCCCACTTGTATAGTTCTGCTGTTTATTTCTTCTTGCAACTCTTTTAACTTCTCTAGGAATTTGGATGCTATACCACTTGGTGCATATATGTTTAGTATTGATATTACTTCATTACCTAGGGTGCCCTTTAGCAAGATGTAGTTTTCTTTCTTATCTTTTTAAATTAGATCTATCTTTTGCTTTTGCTTGATCTGAGACCAGAATTGCTACTCAATGGCAGGCATTTTTCAACCTTGAGAACTGTCCCAAAGTAAAGTGAGCTGTATCAGGAGGTAAGTGGGTTCTCCTCACTTTAGCTAGAGGTTAAAAGGTAAATTTATTTGGGTTTCTCCTTTATTTCTTTCTGTTTTGCTTTTATCTTTGTAACCTCTACGCTTAGCACACAGTAAACTTTTAGTGACTACTCACTGATTGACTTCATTTGTAGAAATTTATTGTACAGATTGGAAGAGAATGCCTCTGAGGTCCCTTCTAGGACTGAAATTCAGTGATTCAGGAAACCTAGTTTTGAATCCCGGCTCATATTCATGGACTATGTGACCTTGAACTAGTCCCTTGGTCTCAGAGATCTATAACTGAGGGATTTCTGAGGTCACCTAGTCAAGTCCCATCATTTGACAGATGGGGAAATCGAGGCCCTGGTTGTGACTTGCTGATGTCATAGTAGTAGTAATTGGGGAGCCAAGTCTTCTGACTCCAGAGACAGTAGTACACTCTCCCCTGTGTCAGATCTCATCTTTCTAGAGCCTCATTTTTCTTATCAAATAAAAATAATAATTCTGGCACTATTTACCAACCCTAAGGACTGTAGAAATATGATTCATTAGTATTGTTACTAGGAACTGTTTTGGCAAAAGTTTCTGCTCTATTATTGTTGTTTCATATAATTGCATGTAGGGGAGGGCTGTTTAAAATGATCGATTTTTGCAACTGAATGAATGAAAAAAGCATTGTTAAGGGTTTATGTGCCCAGCACTGCGCTAAATGCTACAAACAGAAAAAGTGGGACAGCCTCAGTTCTCAAGGATTCACTCTCAAATAGAAGAAGAGAACACATAAAAGAAAAGCAATTGAATAAAAGGATTAGGGGTGTGAGCGCATTTTCTGCAAGAAACTTTCCCTTCACTCCAGTGTTTTCCCTCTATGAATTCTTTCCTGTTGACCCCGGGTAGAGTTTGCTTTGTGTATATTTGTTGTCTCTCGTTAGGTTGTAAGCTCCTGGAGTGCAGGGATAGTCTTTTGCCTCCTTTTATGTCCCACCCATCCGGATGCCCGGCACTTAGCAGGTGCTTAATAAAGCTGATTTGATTGTTGCTGCAAGCTCACTTAAGCCTCCTCGAGACCTCCCCGTAGCAGAGGGAATGGTGGGAAACTACGTTCTTTTACCAGTTTTCTCCAGTTTTGATTTCTTTCGTAAATCTCTACATTTCGTGAGCTTTTCACGTCCCGTAGTTTGGAACTTGTTATTTGTGCTGTGACAGTTCCCTTGTTGTTCCTCGGCCCGGGAAGGGGATGGATGACCTGAAGCTCTGGAACTGCAGGGACTTCGGCACCGAGGGCGGGCTTTGCCGTCCGAGAGCCCCTGCCAAGTGAGCTGGGAGTCTGGGCCTCAGTTTCTTTCTCTGTAAAGCGTAGAGCTCGGACCAGGTGAGGTCCCCTCCCAGTTCTGGATCTCTAATCACGTGATTCCCTCCGGACTCCCGGAGCCGCAGCCGGGGAAAGTCACCTGCAAGGTCCCACAGGCCGGACACATTTTCACGATTTCTGGGAGGAGCTGGGGCCGTCAGGGAGCCGGGGGATTGGTGAGAAGATGTCACGGGGGCGGAGCAGAGGTGGAGATGGGTGAGCTCCCAGCTCACCTGAGCCCCCGTCCCACCCCCGGGGAAGCGTCGCCCACGGCCTGGTCCCTGCCGCCCCCGGGCTGCCCCGCTCCGTGCCCCTGCGCCCCGAGGCGCCCCGGGCCCCGCGGGCCGCGAGCCTGCGCCTGGGAGCGGGCTGCCCTTCGGCTCCCCAGAGAAATCCAGGCCTTTGTTTAGTTCCAGCTGCCCAGGTCCCTGCCACATGTTTACTCAAGGGCTGAGTAATTGAAATTGTCTGGAGCACCTCGTGTTGCCCCTGACGACACAATCAGGAGAGAGGGTTCCGGCAGCGGGAGACCGGGGAGGGCTCTACTCCCCCGCTCCCACATCCTCCGGAGCCCCGAGACCCCCGGGCCTCTCCCCCAGGGAGCTCCCTGCCCCTCCCGGGATAGCTGGTAGGTAGAGCCCAGTCTCCGTCTCCCGCCTCGTGCGGGGTTCGGGGGCGGCGGGGGGGTCCGCAGTAACGCCGCTTTTCCGGAGATTTGTCCTCTTCCTCCCGAGGAGGCCGGCCTGGGTGCCCGCTTGTGTCCGCCGGGAGAGAGCGGGTGCCGCCGGAGAGTTGAGGAGAGGTTGTTTTTTCCGGTTTTCCGGGCCCTTCTGGGACTCCACTCACCGCCCGGGGGAGCGTGCGGCGGGAGCGCCGGGGAGTCCGACTTGGTGGGGTTTGGGGGAGATGGCGGCCACTTTGGCGACCCCGGGAGACACCGGCAGCCACCTGTGGCTGCTTATTGACTTGGGCGGGGGAGGGGGAGGGGGAGAAGGGCCGGGCCGTGGGGCCGCGGCGGGAAGCAACAGGCAGCCTCCCCCCCCCCCCCCAAATGTGCGACTCCTTCCCCCCGGGCCGATGAGATGTGGGCGGAAAGCCTGTACCAGCAGCCCCTGCCCGAGGCCACTTCCTCCCCACCCCCAAGCCAGTCATCCTCGCCAGCCCCCCCCCCCCCCCCTCTGTCTGGCCGGCTCCCGGCCCCTCGCTTGGGGCTCTGGGGCTGCCGATGCGAAGCACTGGCGCACTGAGCTGGGGGGGGGGGGGCAATGCCCAGTTTCTGGGATGGTGGAGGGTGGGTGGAGTTGGGCAAGTTGCAAGTGTGGTGGAAAGGGGGCTGGTTTGGGAATCGGACCACTCGAATTGAGTCCCAGTCCTGCCATTGGCTACCTTTGCGATCTTGGCCAAGTCCCCTTCACCTTCCGGGCCTCAGTTTCCTCGTCTGCACTTTGTGTTGTGGGGAGGAGTCGGGTTAGATGGCCTCGAACTTCTTTTTGGCCCGAGGCTCTGATTTAAAAATGGAGCTGGTGTCTGGGTCTGGAATGGCCTGGAAGGTCCGCGGGAGCGCATCCAGAAGGAGGTGACTGATAGAGTAAAAGGTCTAGCGATTATGTCATGTTGACTAAAGGAAATGGGATGTTAGGTCTGTAGAAGGGACGGCAGTAATGGGGGTGAGGGAGCGGGACTGCTCTGCAAGTGTCAGAAACGCCGTCTACCAGCCGGGTTAGCTGTGTTCCGATGGGCCCCAGCGGCCACTGAGAGGGGCTTGGGTGGAGTCACTAGGACCAGTTCAGGTTCTCGAAGTCTCTAAGCAGAGATGGCTCCCTCTGGAGGTTTTTGGATGATCACTTGGGAGGCTGAACTGGAAGGGACATGAATGGTCATTATATTCAGCTTCCTTGCGGTACAGATAGAGAAACTGAGGCAAGAAAGGTTGTGACTGGCTCCGAGTGTCTGGGGCAGAATTGAACTCTCCTCTATGATTATAGGGCCTAACTTCCTCAAATGTGGTAAAGTTGTAATTTGTAGAGCTGTTGCTTTGTGTGGATGGCTACTGGGATCCTCCCAGTTGACATCTGGGATCTCCTGCTCCTCTAAGGAGAAGAATGCCAGGAGGAGCCGTGGACCATGCCAGGGAGCCGCCCTTGTCGTTGAGATGGGGTCAGGAGCAGCTTTTTTGGGAATAGCCTTGGGGGTGGGGCAGGACAAAATAATTCTGGTCTAACGCCCTGCAAACTACTTAATAACTTGGCTCCTCTGGATGCCCTCCGTTGCTCTCAGGTATCCGAGATCGCCCGGGCAGATACAATACGAGGAGGGGAAGTCCTCTTGGTGGAGCTGACTTGGGAAAGGAAGCCTTCTTTGTGTCTCCCCAAGAGGAGGAAATGAGGAGATTAGATCCTTTCTCCCTGGGATGTGGCCCCAGCATAAATCTGCCCGTCACATCTGATAAATGGTCCTTGACAATAATTCAACGAGAACTGCCAACCTCTTACAATTAAATGCTCCCCTCCCTTCTCTTCCTTGTCCTCCTTCCCCCCATATACTCAGATCAAGATAGGGAAGAGTGCTGGCCAGGCACTGGCCCCAGTTTTCTTGCCCAAACAAGTTTAAAGTGGCCCTAAAACTATGAGGACCCTCCTGGTTTTTTTCAAGAGCCAAGTAGTCTAAAGCACAACATTACGTTCTGGATTTAGAGCTAGACGGGACCTGAGATATCATCTCATCCAGTTTCTTCATTTACAGAGCAGGAAACTGAGGCTTCAGTGAGCTCAGTCGATTTGCCTAAAACACTGCAAGTATGAGTGACATTTGAACCCAGGACTTCTGATTCCAAAGGAGGGATATTTCATGTACTCCTTTGGCAATCTGGTGAATCCTTTGGCTCCCTTATCAGAAAAGAGTAATTAAATTCAAAGTTTCTAGGATCACAAAGGAATAAACCAATTGTATTGAAACAAAGATGTCAATTTTTTTCCCTTCCAAGTTCAAGATCAATCTCCTGACGTTATGGTTTAAAAGTTCCTGCTCCAGAGCCCCTACTCTTTCTACTGGACCACCCATCCTCCCACAAAAGCCAAAATAAAATAACTGGTTCTTTCTTCAGGGAACTTATTTTCTGCTGGGAGAATATGACATGTCTACACATAAGGAAATGCAAGTGTGTGTCCATCCATTGTTGAATTCTGTCATCCCCAGGTGATTTCCTGTGCAGATTTTTGTGGGCTTGTGTGTAGCCAGGTACTGGTAAATACTTACTTGGAATTATGGGGGAAATGTCTTCATGATATGATTTTAAATTTAAATTTAATTTGCATTAATAATATTCCCCCCCATCACTTTCTTAAATCTAGACAATCAAAAACCAATAAAACAAGCCATGATTATACAGAGCACTCCCCAGTTTCCAAGATATAAATGCTCATACTGAAAATTTAATTATTGGTTCTGGTGGGCCCATTTGAGCTCACTCTAGCATACCCTTGGTTGGGTAGGAGTGCTTTTCCCATTAGAATGAGGGACAATGGCCAATTATTGTTCTTGGTGAGGGTGGGATAGGACCATAGAGAACCATTTTTAATAATGATATTTCTCCAGATTCTATTTTGATTCTTGGTCTTTTCCAGGGGCATAGGTTTTTCAGAGTTTGCTAGGGGTAGAGGATGATCATTTAGTCCAACCTCTGCGATTTACAGAAGAGGAAACTGAGGCTTAGAGTGACTTGTCCAGATTTGCACAGCTGATAAGCAGGAGAGGTGGGATTTGAATTTAGGTCCTCAGACTTTATATATAACATTCCAATGAACCACCCTCAAAGAATGAGGAAAAGAAAGAAGGCTGACAGGGAAGACTGAAGAAAATGGTGCTGTGAGCATCTCAGTAGGGGGTAGTTTTAGAAGAGTGGATTTGGAAGAATTGTGACAAAAACATAGGACCTAGGTTCAGTTTTTACAACCACCACCAGCACTTATTAATCTCCCACACTGTACTTTTTTCCAGGTAGTACTTTGTATTTCCCTAAAGCAAAAGATCTTCAATCAACTAATCAACCGACCAACAAGCATTTATTAAGCACCTGGTTTATAGCAGCCACTGTTGTAGTCTGTGGAAGGACCCATAGGTAGATGTAGGGGGACTCCATGAACTTGGATGGGAAAAAATTGCAAATTTATTTCCATTAATCCTCATCAGAAACTTAGCATTTCCTTCAATTATTTAAAACATGATTATGAGAAGAAGCTAGGGTTTTACCAGAGGGACCCTGGATAGGGGTGAGCCACCCTTTCTTCGGAGTGGGTGAAAGTACTTTCAGTTTTGAGGGTTTCGTTCACTATGTCTGCTGTTCTGGTTGTCAGAGATGGCAAGGCCTAACCCAGAAGAATGAATTCCAAAAGGTGGGATTTCAGGCTTCGCTGTGGAGAGAGATTTTTCTGTTTAATGTTCAGGGCCCTTTTTGGTGTCCCTCAAATAAAACCCAGAAGCGATCAGCTCCCTATTGGACCTGTGCCCTATCACAAGGTCTTGGTCAACACTTAACTAAACAGTGATTCAGTTTCCAGCTCTGTCCCTCCCAGCACATCTGTTACCTGTCACCTGACAACCCTCCAGTGTGACTTTGTCATCTGCAGCCCAGCAGCATTTATGAGCTCTCTCATGGAGAAGATTGAGGGGGAGGGGAGGGATGGGATGGGAAGCTTGGTTAGACAGAAGGCACTGTTCGTTTCATCTGAGATTAAGAGAAATCTCTGTTACCTGCCCATCCCTGGGCAAGTGGAAATAAATGAGTGCGTTTATGAAACATTTATCACTGTTGCTTTAAGCCCTTTGGCCAGCAGGAAAAGGAAGCCTGAGCTTCTCCGTCAGGGTCGTTGACCTTCAGCCCCACATCCAGATAATGGGAAGCTGAGGGATGACCACACTTCATTTTGCAGTTAGAGAAGCTGTGGCCCAGACAGGCAATCAAAAGGCATTTTCTAAACACCAAGTATATCCATCAGGCATTAGGGTTACAGAGACAAAAATGAAGTTTCCACCCTCAAGGAGCTTCTATGATAATAGGGAAGGCAACATGTGTGTGTGTGTGTATATATATATATATATATATATATATATATATATATATATATATATATATATATATATATATATATATATATATATATATATATATATATATATATATATATATATAAATAATTTTAAAAACAAAAACTTAGGTATTTTTATACACACACACATATACATACATACACAATAGATACAAAGTAACCAGAGAGAAGGATATATCTAAAATATTGCACACATACATAAATATATGCAGTATACATACAAAATAGATATAAGGTAACCTGGGAAAGGATACTATATATCCTTATACATTATATATTATATACTATAATTACATATGCACACATATATACATATTATGTATACATAAATAAATATATACAGGATACCTGCAAAATAGTTACAGGGTAGTCCAAGAGAGGCACAAGTGTGAGCTGGAGGGATCAGGGAGAGGCCTTCTGCGGAAAGGTGACCATTGCGCTGAATTTGGAAGGAAAAGGAGGACTTTAAGAGGTGAAGGAGAGATAGTGTTCCAGGTATGGTGTATGGTGAGTACAAAAGCACAGAGGTGGGAGATGAAGCAGCATGTGCGCTAGTATGGTCTGAACAGAGAGTTCTTGGAGAAGGGAATAAAAAGGCAAAAGTGTCATGCAGCTTATTAGAAGCAGAACTGTGGTGGTTGTGGGGCCAAAGAGAAAGATCAACTTAAGTCTAGTTTAAATGCAGTTGTGTATGACCATAAATTTGTGTTTTAAATTTTTATTTTTATTTTTTATTTGGAGACAATTGGGGTAAAGTGACTTGTCCAGGGTCACTCACGAATAGGACTGGTACCCTATGCTCTGTGCAAGCTCACTGCCGCATTAAATCTTTATTTTTAAAAGCCATGTCTCTTATTTGTAATTAAGCATTCTATATACAATTTTGTGCAACTGAAAATTTGGCAGTCATGGTCTGTGTGGGCTATTCTTCCCTCAAACATTAAAAAATTCACTATTTATTCTGCTGTGCCTCTCTTCCCATCGAAAGAGTTCATTTTGTTCACAGAGTGCAGAAATAAATCCCAGAGACCTCAACTGCTTCATCTTATAGCAAAGGAAGCTGTGACCTATAGATAAGTTAGTTGCCCGAGATTGTATTGATGGTGAGGGCAGTGCAAGAATTCAAATTCAGGATGTGATACCACATTTTAATCCAAACTCTTCATTTTACAGCTGAGGAAGTCGAGGCTCAGGGAAATGGTCAATTTGACACAGGTATCCAGAAATGAGGTCAAGATCCGAACTCGGATCCTCTGATTGCAATCTAGTGTTCTTGCCACTTACTTGTGAGGTAGCCATGAAGCTTTAACGTAAAGAACACCCAACTTCCTTTATCTTTCTTCAACTAGGATATTTTTTTTTATCATAATAGCATTTTATTTTTCAAAGTACATGCAAAGATAGTTTCCAGTATTCATCCTTTCAAAACCTTGTGTTCAAAAATTTTCTCCCTCCCCTTATCTCCCCTTTTCTCTAAACAGCAAATAATCCAATATAGATTAAACATGTGCATCTTTCCATATTTATGATGCTGCACAAAAAAAAAACAAAAAACAAAAAAAAAAAAAAACAAAAAAAAAAACAGAAGGGAAAAAGTGAGAAAGGAAAAAAAAGCAAATAAACAACAACAAAAAAGGTGAAAATATTACAATGTAAACCACATTCAATCCCCATAGTCCTCTCTCTGGATGCAGATGCCTCTCTCCATCATAAATATACTGGATTTGCCTTAAATCACCTCATTTTCCAACTAGAATTTAAAGTCCAGGCTGAGTAGGGTGGCCTCTGGAATACTGAATAACATCTTACTTTTCCCCAAGCCAAGATAAACTGCTTTCTTTGGTAAGAGGGCTAAAGTAAGTCATAAATTCTCTGGGTCCTCCTGCCACGAAGCAGCTCAGACTGACTTTGTAGCCTACATGGCCGCAAATTCCGTGGGGGAAAAGGCCCCAGAAAAAGTTGCAGTAGAAGTGGCTGGTTTTCCTTTTGATGTCCTCTGAGATCTAATTTCTGCTTATTTTTTGTTCATCTCACTTGGGCTTCCCAATCAGTCCCATGGTTCTGAGTGTCTACGGAGGCCTTTTCTGGTTCCTTTGCCTTTGGAGAAGATTCTGCACCATGACTTTTGTACCCTACATTTAAATACTCCATTTGTTCTGTTATTTGCCCCTTCTATGGATGTTTCTTAGTCTGATATTGGTTTATCTAATTCTTCTTCCATGCTTCCTTTGTGTAATCTTGGATAAATCAGTTATTTCCCTGAGTTTTCATTTTCCTACCTGTAAAAGTATCATGATAATCAAATGGCATAATGAGTATCCAGAGCTTTACATACTTTAATTGCTGGATAAATGTAAACTCATTATTCTTAACTTTGTATGGGAACCATATTAAAGTATCCCTCTAATTCTTGTCACTCAATTAAGGTTATTACATTTATTGAACCTTCTTTAGGAGAATGTAAACCTCTTGGGGGTAGGCACTATTTCATTTTTGTCATTGTAGCTTGAACTAATAAAGTTCCTTCCCTATAGAAGGTACTTAATAAAAGCGACAAACAATATTTGTATGAGTTGCAGCAATGTTTTTGATTAAGATAGTTAGAAACTAATTTAAATAACTTGTTCTACCAAGTTGTTGGCCTTTGGATCTGGTGTCCTTCTAGGTCAGCCCTTTTTCAAATCCTATTCCAACGAGGGGAAGGGTGTCAGTCTGCTAATTCTAATGACATTCTTAATGAGGGTTCTAAGTTTTCTCTTATGGTCTGTAGAATCTCTGAGTGGATTTAACAAATCTGATGACTGTCTTGGGAGAGAGAGGAAAGAAGGGGAAGGAAGGGAGAGACAGAGAATAGGAGGGAGAAAGAGAGAGATTGTGTGCAAAAAAGGCAGGCACAGATAGGGGCACAGAGACAGAGGAAAGGAGAGAGGGCACTTGTAATGTGCCAGGCTTTCGGTTAAGGACTTATCAACAAAGGAGATAATCCTTGGTCTCAAGGGCCTTACATTATTCTAACAATGGAAGATGGTGCAGAAAGGGGAGTGCTTCCTGCTAATATGGTGCAGAGATGGGGGTGAAGTTGCTGTTTGCCTGTCTTTTGTTCTCAAAGGTGATCATGACATCAGGGAGCTGATGCCATGACATGCAAGTGGTTTGGATTTGAGAGAGAGACAGAGACACAGTGTGTGTGTGTGTGTGTGTGTGTGTGTGTGTGTGTGTGTGTGTGTGTAGAGAGCATTTGGGCAAAGTCACCAGTCTTACTTTCTCTTTGGGAATCATCAGATTCCAGTGATCAGATATAGATCAGGACATCTGGAACTGGCCTGGAGGCAAAGTGAGAGGGAGTAAGTAAGGAGAAGAGGACAGGTGTTTATCTTGTAATGTCCTCACCCTGTGTCTAGGACTAGATTCTAAGCAGGAACCTCTTCTGATCCCTTTACATCCTGGGTGTCTTGCACTCAATAGCAGCATACATAATGTTTGTGAATGGTGATTGAAGAAAGGAAGAGGGAAAGGAGAGAATAATACTTGACTCCTTTGTCATGTTTTTATCATGATAGGTCATGATGTCTACAATCGCATTTCATTTCCACAAAGGTAGACAACCAGAGCCACAGTTAGGAACTGAATTCAGAGCAAATGCCCTTAAAAGGGTTCAAGGGACGGTCTTATGTGTTTGGGGACATTCATACTCAGAAAGGGAGTGATTGGCCCTCAGAGTCCAGCCTCACACCCCAGCAGTCTGGAGGACAGTCCTAGTTCCCATAGGAGAAGGCTGAGAGGGGAGGGGGAGAGAAAGACAATCAGCCAAAGGTGCTGACCCTGCACATTGTAGATTGAGCTTAGGGAGAAGCAAATTATTACATTCAATCATTATAATATACTGGCTAACATTTATATAATGCTTTAATTTTTGCAAATCACTATATTATTTCATTTGGTACAAGAATTCCTTTCCATTCTTTTCTGCTCCCATCACCCCAGTTGTGGTCCATGGAAATCACCCCTAGAGTGAAGACTCAAGAGAGACTGCATAGAGCTGGGCAGCTTTGTTCATCCTCCCTATCCCTCTTCTATTCCTGACTTAAATTGAACAGTATAGATACTTTAAAAAGAAGCAATTTAGGGGAAGCTAGTTGGTGTAGTGGTTAGAGCACTGGCCCTGAAATCAAGAGGACCTAAGTTCAAATTTAACCTCAGATACTTAACACTTCCTAGCTGTGTGACCCTGGGCAAGTCACTTAACCCCAGCCTCAAAAAAAAAAAAAAAAGAAGAAGAAGAAGCAGAAGAAGCAATTTATACTTAATAGAAATATATGGTTTCACATGCAGACCTTTTTCTGTTCAGTGCCTGTGAAAATGTTTATGTTTATTAAGTTTATATTTTAAAAAAAATTTTTTGGAGGGGAGTTACTGCTCTTTCCCTATATTTATCATCTTAGGGCTTTCAAATAGATTTGCCCCACCAGAAGATTATAAGCACTTTGAAGGCAAGAACAGTGGGGGGTTTTTGTGTTTGTTTTACTACTTTTGCATCCATGTTGGATGCGCAGCAGCCATCCAAGTTGGTTATTATCTTGTGGGCTCTTTATTTCCCCCTTCCTCCTCTCCTTCTCCTCAATTCCTCTTTCCTCCTCCCTTTCTTTCCTCCATATTTTCTCTTTCATGTTATTTCCCCTTCTCTTCTCTTTTTTTCTCCCTCCCCTTCCCTGAATTCCATCTCCCCTTCCTCCCCTCCTTCCTTCTCCCCTCTGCTCCTCTATCATCCCCTCCAAATCCAAGACAGAAGATGTGCTCCTTTCTTTGGCTGGGCCCTTCTGAAAGCCCCAGGCCTGGAGCTGGCAGCCCAGTTTGTGCCTTTCTGTAATTTGCTTATCCTGCCCATCCTTCTCAGTATCCCACCACCTGCCAGACAGGCTTCAGGCCTCCCTGACACACAAGGATCCCCTCCCCCCTCTCTTCCCTGCTCGCTGCTGTTTTGGCTCATTAGCAATTCAAATGAGCCCAGGGCTGCTGATGGCTGGTTCCTCCCAGGGACACCTGGTTAGGATTCAGATGTGCTTTCCCTCCTCTGTTCCTCAGACACACATGCACATCCCTCCACCTCCCAACCAGCTGGGAAATCCCTGCTTGTTAGGAAGCCAAAGTGTCAGTCAGACAGACCAGGTGAGTGAGTGTGTGGGGGGTGTGGGGATGGGAAGAGCAGTGGGGAGAGCAAGAGAGAAGATGGCAGCTGCTGCTGGGGGGTTGTATTTAACCTTGGAATTGTATTAAAGGAGAGGGCTGCCGTCTGTTTGTGCTTCCACTAATGTGTAAAGGACAGCTGGCCCACAGATAGAAGGGTAAATCAGCTACAGGGGGTTTGATGGGCTAACTAAGCAGCCAGCTGGGGCCATGTTTCTACCTGGGTAAAGGCACTCCCCTCCTTCTGTGATGGATCATAGAATGGGGTAGGATGGAACCTGAGATGATGACTTTCTGCTCTCGGTCACTCTTTTTAAATAATTTTATCGAGGCTTTAAAACCAATCCAAACCAAATATTACTATCTCTCTTTTAAAAAAATTAAAAGTATTTTATTTTTCTAAATATATGCAAAAATAGTTTTCAACATTCACTTTTGAAAAACCTTGTATTCCAATTTTTTCTCCCTCTTCCCCCACCCAAGACAGTAAACAATCTGATATAGGTTAAACATGTGCAATTCTTCTAAATGTATTTCCACCTTCGTCATGCTATGTAAGAAAAAGATAGAAAGGGAAAAAAGCAACATGAACGAAAAAACAAACAAACAACAACAAAATGGGGAAGATGCTATGTTTTGATCTCTATTCAGTCTCCATAGTTCTCTTTCTGGGTGTAAATGGCACTTTCTTATCACAAGGCAATTGGAATTGCCTTGAATCATCTCATTGTTGAAGAGAGCCAAGTCCATCACAGAATCTTCTTGTTACTGTGTACAATATTCTTTTGGTTCTGCTCACTTCACTCAACATCCATGTAAGTCTTTCCAGGCTTTTCTGAGAGCCTGCTCGTCATTTCTTATAGAACAATAATATTCCATTACATTTGTACACCACAATTTATTCAGCTACTTCCCAGCTGATGGGCATTCACTCAGTTTCCAGTTTCTTACCATTACAAAAAGGGCTGCTATAGACATTTTTACACATGTGGGTCCTTTTCCCACTTTTACGATCTCTTTGGGTTACAGACCCACTGGAGACATTGCTGGGTCAAAGGGTATGCACAGTTTGATATCCCTTTGTTCAGATTGCTCTCCAGAACGCTTGGGCCACCAACAATGCATTAGTGTCCCAGTTTTCCCACTTCCCTGCCAATATTTATTATTATCTTTCCCTGTCAGCCAATCTGAGAAATGTGAAGTGATACCTTAGAGTTGTCTTAATTTGAATTTCTCTAATTCAGTTTTGATTTAGAGCATTTCTTCATGTGACTAGAAATGGTTTTAATTTCTGAGTCTAAAAATTGTCTTTTCATAGCCTTTGACCATGTACCAATTGGGAAGTGTCTTGTATTCTTATAAATTTGAGCCAGTTTTCTACATATTTTAGAAATGAGGCCTTTATCAGAAATACTGGCTGTAAAATTTTTTTTCCCAGTTCTCTGCTTCCCTTCTAATCATGGCTGTGTTGGTTTTGTTTGTGCAAAACCTTTTAAATTTAATGTAATCAAAATTATTTATTTTGCATTTCATAATTCTGATTCCTCTTTGGCCATAAATTCTTTCCTTCTTCACAGATCTGAGATGTAGACAATTCCTTGTTCCCCTAATTTGCTCATATGTGATGCTATAAATCTATGTCTAAATCATAGATCCATGCCAACGTTATCTTGGTATAGGATGTCAGATGTTGGTCAGTGCCTAGTTTCTGCCATAATAATTTTCAGTTTTCCCAGCAATTTTTGTCAAATAGTGAGTTCTTATCTCAGAAGCTGGAGTCTTTGGGTTTATCAAACATCAGATTGCTATAGTCATTGACTATTGTGTCTTGTGAACCTAACCTATTCTACTGATTGACTACTCTATTTCTTAGCCAACCAAATGGTTTGGATAACTGCTGCTTTATAATATGTTTTAGGTCTGGTATAGCCAGACCACCTTCCTTTGCATTTTTTCATCAATTCCCTTGAAATTCTTGACCTTTTAATCTTCCAGATGAATTTTGCTATGATTTTTCTACCTCTACAAAGTAATTTTTGACAGTTTAATTAGTACGACACTGAATAAGTAGATTAAGTTGGCTAGAATTGAAATTTTTATTTTATTATCTTGGCCTACCCATGAGTACTTGATATTCTTCCAATTCAAACATTGTTATCTCTTGCCAATAACCTTCCTCAACCTGCTTGCAGAACTGTCCCTAGGAATAAAGAATTATAATAAAATAAAGCAAATGGATACATTGACCCGAACTAACAGAGTATACTTCATTGTGTGCTGGTAGCTTCTCATGAGACAAGTCATGTGCCATAATCATCCGGCCTCTGTAATTGCTATTGGTCATTGCTCTGATCCTGCTTTGGTTTTCCTCATGCTACTGTTTCACTGTGTATTTTGTTCTCTTGGTTATTCTTGCTCCTCACTGCATCAGTTCATGTAGATCATCTGTGATCATTGTCACAGAACAGAAACATTCCATTACACCGGTGCACTCCGCTTTACTTAGTTGTTCCTCAGTCAGTGGGCACCCTCTTCTTCCTCACCACCTCTGACTACAGTTCTTTGCTATTACTTCTTTGAGTATTTGGGATCTTTCTCTCTGTATTTTCCATTTTATCACTCACTGGGTGAAAAAACAGAATAGATTAAGTGATTTTTCTAATCTGTCATTTACATGATGAGCATTTATTAAGTGTCTGTTTAATTCCAGGGGCATTATGAGGTACTGAGGACAACTCCATATTGTTTTTTTATATGGCCGGTGTCATTCAGCTCATTGCATCCAATTGTAAATGGTTGACATTGCCTCGAAGCTCATCCGTGTGGCTCTCCCTCCAAGGATACATCTAGGATGAATCTCGTCCATATTAGCTGGTGAATCTTTCACAAGCCTGCAAGTACTGGGCTTCCCTCCTCTTCTCTACTTCTCTGACCTATATTTCCTCACCTATAAAATAATAATAGTCAGTCTTCATTGTATGGCACTTTAAGTTTTCCAGAGAGTTTCTGCAAAGCAATTGTGAGATGAATAGTGCCAGTATTATCCCCATTTTCAAGATGAGGAATGAAAACTTTGAGAAATTAAATGACTTGGATATATATTCTATATGATGCTAAGTTTCTATAGATTGGGAACCTATCCTCAAGGAGCCTCCATTCTAATGAGAAAAGACAGCACAGAAAAGGGAGCTGAAAAGGAAGGCGAGCAGGTACACAAGATGGTAGAGAAGTGCTCTGGGGAGTCATGGGATGAGCCTGGCTTGGAGTGAGTGTGGCTGGTATGATGGATGGCCCAGGAGCACAAAGCCAGTCAGGTGTCTGGGCTAGGGTTGGAACTTAATTCTCTCTGCATACTGTTCTTCCTGAGATGAGGAGGTTGTTCTAGAATTTTAAAAAATCAACTGCGTAATTATAAGATGGGGAAGAAGTGAGGAGGAGAGGACGTGATTCTAGAAGTATATGTGAAAAAAAAGACCTGGAAGTATCAGTGGACTCAGACTCAAAAAAGATCCAGCCATGGAGGCTGGCAGTGAAATGTGGAAGCCACAAGAGGTTATTCAACCATAAGCTGGTATCATATACTATACCATATCATAGAAGGGGGCTCGTGGATAATATGCTGCTGCTCTATTCTGGTCAGACTATATTTGGATGGTAGTATCATATTCCAGGCACCCTCATTGACAACATGGAACAAACCTTTCTCCTGTTCATCTTCTTTCTTAAAGTAGATTTGCCTCAGTCACGCCTCTGCTCAAGAATTTTCAGTGGTTCCCTATTGCCTCTAGGATAAAATCAGTACGATTCCAACTGATCTCTTCAAATTTATTCACATTTGTTGCCCTCATTCACTCTGTTCCCCAAATTCAACATTACTTCTCTTCTTTAAGGTACTTCTTCCTCATCTCTTCTAGGAATCTTAGCTTCCTTTAAGGTTCAGTCTAGGTACCCTTTCTTCCAGGAAGCCTGTCCTCATTTTCCTAAGCATTAATAGCTTCTCTCCTCAAGTTATGTATTATATTTAATTTTTATGTTTAAATTTTGGTCCCTCCCTCCCTGTAGAATCTAAGGGCAACTGTTTTTAATTTTGTTTTTGTGACTCCACTGTCTAGAACATTGCTTTCCATGTAGTAAAGTCTAATAAATGCTTGCTGAGTTGAATTCAGCTCATTGGAGCTGACTTTCACAGAAGGGTGATGGGAATGGAGAAGGAATTGGGAACCCCATTGGAGAGGGACCTACTGAAGGAAATGGGCATGTTTATTCTAAAAGAGAAAGGACTAAGCTGGGGCCATATTTACCGTCTTCAGATACGCGAACGTTCACAAGAGATTTAACACATCTGCTTGGCCCTGAAGATGGGAGTGGTGACAGGAGATGGAAGTAATAATAGGGTATCAGAATAGGGTAGCACTCCCCGGCAGTGGGATGGTTAGTGAATCCTACATCACTGGACGTGGTGGGGTGGAGTCTGGCCAAGGACCTTATGAGTGAGAGCCATGATGGGGTATGGGAATTGGACTCCCTTCAGTCTCAAAGGCTTCATTCTTTTCTTCGTCCTGTTTTCTCCTCTTTGCCAGATGAAGGAAAAAGTACTGCCCCTAATCGGTGTGTGCTTCGAAACTTGGCTGGCTACTTTATTTGGTGCCCTTGTGATTTTATCAGTGGAGGGAAGCACTTACACTCTTAGTGCCAGGCACATAGTAGTCGCTTAATGCTTGCTGAGTGACTGGTTAGAGATCATGAGCTTCTCTCAGTTGCACCTCTTATAGAAAATCAGAGCTGCATCCCGAGCATGGTTGGCTTGGGCATCGAAGGGCAGTTGGCAAGCATTGGCTAAGCATCTCTCATGTGTCAGGCGTTGTGCTAAGCACTGGGGCTACAAAGAAAGACAGAACCCGACAACCACCACTACAATAAAACCCCCAAATCAGGCCAGGAGCTATCAAGGTACTCTTGGGGTTTGTGCTTGGAGTGGTTGGAGGAGGGGAGCAGGGAGAAAGGGATGAGTGTGGCAGGAGGAGGGTCAGATGGAAGTTCTGTTCTGTATTCCAAATAAGAGCTGGGTGACCCTGGACAAATAAAGAAGAAGGCTTGTTTTTGCTGACCTCCCAGATCTGCTGTGGCAGAAGGACCAAGGGAGAGTTTTAAGAAACAGAATGGTGGTCTATCTTCTGTCTCTGTCTCCGTCTCCCCATCTCCCTCTCTCCCCTTCTTTCCCTCTTTCTTTCTCCCTCCTTTCCCTCTTTCTCTCTCTCTCTCCCCTTTCTTCCTCCTTCCCTCCTCCCTTTCTCTCTCCTCTCCTCTCCTCTCTTCTCCCCCCTTCTCCCTTTCTCCTTCCTTTCTCCCTCCTTCTTTCTCTCTCTCTCCTCCCCCTCTTTTTCTCTTTCCTTCTCCCTCCCTCTCTCCTTCTTTCTCTCTCCCTCCTTCCCTCTTTCTTTCCCCTCTTTCCCCCCCTCTCCTCTCTCTATCCTCTTCCTTTCTCTCTTGCTTTCTCTCTTTCCCTCCCCCTCTTTCTCCCTCTCTCCCCCTCTCTGTGTCTCCTTCTCCCCCCTCCTCTCTCCCTCTTTCCCTCTTTCTTTCTCCCTCTTTCTTTCCCTCTTTCTTTCTTTCTTTTTCTCTCTCTCCCTTTCTCTCTCCCTCCTCCTTCCCCCTTTCTCTTCCTCTCTCCCTCTCTCCCTCTCTTCCCCTCCTTTCCTCTCCCTTCTCTTTCCCTCCTTCTCCCCTCTTCTCTCCCTCTCGCTACTTTTCTCTTTCCTTCTCTCTCTCTGTCTCAATCTGTGTTTTCCTTTCCCTCTCTCCCCCCTCCCTCCTTCTTTCCTTCTCTCTCTGCTTCTCTTTATTTTTATCTCTTTATCTTTCTGTCACTGTCTCTTTCTGCCTCTCTCTCCCCCTCCTTCCTTCTTTCTGTCTGTTTCCCTGTTTCTCTATATCTTTTGCTCTGACTCCCTTTGCCTTCTTCCTTTTCTCTGTTTCTATCACTCCATCTCTTTCTCTCTGACTATTATTTTGCCTTTATTAATTTTTCTGTGTGAAGTCTCCTTCTCCTTCCTTTTTTCTCCTTCCCCTCTTCTCCTCCTCTTCTTTCTCCTTTTCTTCCCTCTCTTCCTCCCACCCCCATCTTCTCAGTTCCCCCCCTCCCCACTTCAAGTACTCGGAGCAGGAAGGGCTTCAAAGTGGTGCCTCAGGCTGTTTGGACTCTGGCTGGGTTTCCTGGCTGGTGTTCCTATTCCCCTGATGGAAGGGGGAGGAACCGGGACTATAATGATTTGGCCTTATCTCCCTGTTCCCATCATGTTCTCCTTGTCTTAGTAACCGAGTGGATGTCGGTCCCCGTTGCTAGGGCCTCCCTGGGCCAGCACTGTTGACTGCTCCGTGTCTGAGGATTTATAGCCTGATTCTGCCCTGGATGACGGGGTGGCCGGAGGGCCCCGGGGAGATTGAACCTGAGTCTCATGAGGGAGAGGGGGTAAGTTTTTTGAGGGTTGGTTTTTTTTTTTTTCTTGTATCCTATCTGCATTCTCATAAGATTGTAAAATCATTGATTTAGAATTGGAAGGGTCCTTAATTTTTTCCTGCTCCTCATTTGGGGGCAGCTAAGTGGTGCAGAGGGGAGAGCACTGGAGCTGGAGTTCAGACATTCCCTGAGCAAGTCACGGAACCTCTCTCAGGTTCAGTTGTCTCCCTTGCAAAGTAGAGATAACAATAGCAGCTATCTGATAGGATTTTCATAGTTACTGATGGAAGAGTTATTGTGTAGCTAAAAAGAGATAATACTTGTAAAAGTGCTCTCTAGGGGCAGCTACATGTGCAATGGATAGAGTGCCGACCCTGAAGTCAGGAGAACCTGAGTTCAAATTTGACCTCAGACACTTAATACTTTCTAGCTGTGTGACCCTGGGCAAGTCACTTAACCCCAATTATCTCAGCAAAAAAAAAAATGCTCTGCAAACCCCAAAACACCATATAAGTGCTAGCTATTATTATTAAGACAACTACATTTACTAAGTACCTACTATATGCCAGACACTGTGCTAAACAGTCCTCAAGGAGTGTCTATTCTAATGGGGGGACCCTAATGTACAAATGATTGTTTCCAAACAAGGCACATCCAGAATTGAAGGGGGGTCTCAGAGGGAAAGCACTGAGATAAAGGCCTGGGGAAGCAGCTGTTCTTTAAGGTTATACATGTACAAGCATATTAAACATTTCCACATTAGTCATGATGTGAAAGAAGAATCAGAACAAAAGGGAAAAACCATGAGAAAAGAAAAAAAAGTGACTATAGTACACATCAATCTGTATTCAGTCTCCGGAGTTTTTCTCTCGATCATAGTGTCTTTTGGAACTGTCTTAGATCATTGAATTGCTGAGAAGACTGAGCCTATCACAATTGATCATTGTACAGTGTTGATGTTCCTGTATACAATGTCCTCCTGGGTCTGCTCTCTTCACTCGGCATCAGTTCATGTAAGTCTTTTCAGGTTTTTCTGACGTCATCATTTCTTATAGAACAATAATATTCCATCATAGTCATAGTGAACAATTTTTTCAACCATTCTCCAGTGATCGACAAGGGGAAAGTTCCTTACAGAAGGTTAGACTTTAGATAGGAAGGAGAGCTGAGGGGAGACTCTCCTGGGGAGGGGGGACAGCCTGAGAAAAGGGCCTGGATGAGGACATGGAGTCTTGTGAGAGAAATGGCAAGGGGACCAGTGTCCCTGCATTTCTGAGTATACTGGTTATAACTGGAGACTGGAGAGGTAGGAAGAAGGCAGTTTGGGAAGAGCCTTTAAAAGCTAAATAGAGATTTCCTGTTTGATCTTGGAGGTAACAGAGAACCACTAGAATTTCCTGAATGCCTAGTCTGGGTAACTCACTTACCTGCTGAGTGGGGAGGATGGTCTGAGTGGCAGTGAGAATGATGACTGAGGAAAGTCCAGAGAGCCCAGCTCTAGATCTGTAAAGTTAAAGCTTTCCCCCTAATCCTTCAAGGTTTTAAAATTCATTTTTTCTTGACTCTGGACTTGGGCCCATAGCTTTTAGAGACAGGATGGAATGAAGCAGTAGAAATCACGTGGGCCAGTCCCTTCCGTTTATGGATGAAGGAAACCAAGGCTAAGGGAGGATTTGAATCCAGGTCCTGGATACATCTTCTCTTGTTTCGGACCTTTGGCCCTTCTGTTGTTATTGGCTGACTGCTGCCCTCTCTGTGGGTCAGAGAACTGAACTTGGTCAGTCACTCTGGGAAGAGCTGGGGTTGGGGAGGAGGGGGCTGGGGAGTGTTGGTTAAATGGAGATTATCCAAGGGCATCATTTGCCTGTTAATCACTGATCTGTAGGCAGGGACAGTTTTCCCAAGTATGTCATTTAGTAGCTGTGGCCCTGGAGGCTCAGGATAAGCATCTTAGGCTGTCAGCTGGAGAGGAGCGGACCCTAGCTTGCACATGGTGGGTACCTTGACCCAGCTGCCTGCCCCAAGAGCAGCCTTCTTGTACAGCCAGCCTTTAAGAAACCCTTGTGGTTGTCATTTTAGGGGCCCTCCTGTCCCCTGCTGCTCTTCCTATATTCAATCAGTGCCTTCTGTCTCTGATGAAAATGCCATAGCCAGTCCACCACCAGTCATGTGCTCTAGAGCTCCCCCCCCCAAGTGTGGAAAGTGTTTTGCTTCCCATTCAAGGCCCCTCCATTGTCTGCTTCCTTCCAGCCTTCCCAGCATTATCTCATATTCCTCCCCTTATCTTTAGCTCTCAGCAGAACTCATTCTTCCCTATTATTGTTCTTCTCAGTCCCAGCTCTGTAACCCAATCGCAGGAATTCAGTACTTTCCCCCTTTTTCCTTTTCTTTCAAGGCCCCATGCAAGTATCACTTGCTCCCTGACGCCTTCTTTCTCTGTGACTCCCTTTAAGCCTCCCTCTGGAAAAGGGATCTCTTCTTTCTTGATTTCCCATAGTACTCTGATCAGACTTGCATATCCTGTATTGTGGTTCTTGGTTCTTTGTTATTTTCATTGTTTGGAAATGGGAAAGTCCAGTGTTTATGAGTTTACAGTCTGCTGGGAGGGATTTAGTGATTTGTTTATTTCTTCAGGTCCGTTTTTATCTTCTTTCTTTTTTGTAGTCTCCATAATATTCAAAATAAATGCTTCTCAAGCATTTGTTGAATTGATTTGAAGAAAGAGACGTACATTGGTGCTGCTCTGTCTATTTGGGACCAATAAGTTGCTCCCTGGCTGGCATCAGTGGTCACATGATTGATTAATGCTTTCCTCTGTGAGAAGATAAATGGTCATGTATTGGGCAGCTGGTGGTATAACGGATAAAGTGCCTGACCTGAACTCATCTTTGTGTGTTCAAATCTGGTCTCAGACATTTCTTAGTTGTGTGACCCTGGGCAAGTCACTTCACTCTGCCTCAATTTCCTCACCTACAAAATGCGCTGGAGAAGGAAATGACAAATCACTCCAGTATCTTTGCCAACACATCCCAAATAGAATCATAGAGAGTCAAACATTACTGAAAACAAATAAGACCGCATTGCTAGTACCTCTCAAAGGCAGGGTTTGACTCCAGCTCCTTGGTTTCCAAAGCCTGTGACCACTGCACCAGACGTCTCTCAAATCAACCAGCTTAGTTTAAAAATAAAATAATATTTTAAAATATTATTTTACACGACTTATGTGACTTCCCACCTACCTTCTTTTCTGATCTGCTTTGCCCAACATTTCAGCCCCTGGTGGACTTGGCCACCTGTGAAATAGAATTAATCATTCAATAAAGTAAAATGAAAGTTAAGAGACTGGAAGAGAGAATGGTCAGGAGAAATGGCCAACTCCCCGGGGCCCTGTTCTTCCCTTCTTAGTCCCCCATGAACAGTGAGAGTAGGTTGTGTGCCTTTTCGCATGTGAGCACAATAGGATAAGCCAGGCGTCCTCTTGTGGGCGGCAGACAATGATTCCCGTCCCATGGTTCATGGGTTTCTGGAAGTACAGAATGGTTTTTGCTAGGAATGGATCTTAAATTGCTTTAAAAGTCTGAAGTTTCAGAATGAAAACTAAGGCGAGTGTTTTAGTTGCATTATTGCTATTAAACCTATACCCAGATGGTCTCTGTATCATGTCTTTTTGCTTAATTGTCTTTTTATAAAAGAAGGTTCGATTTGAATGGGGATGGGAAGAGAGAGAATTTCCTCTCCCCCATTGGACCATGATGTAAAGCAGAAGGTAAAAACTAGACATGGAAGGAAATTTAAAAAGAAAGAAGCCATTGACAATCTTTTTTATTTATTAAAACTTTTTATTTTTCAAAACAATACGCATGGACAATTCTTCCACTTTAGCCCTTGCAAAACCCTGTGTTCCAATTCCTCCCTTTCCTCACGCCCTCCCTTAGAAGGCAAGTAGTCCAATTTTTGTTAAACAGCCATTGACAATCTTGAGAGAGCAACTTCAGTCAAGTGGCAAGGATGTGTTGGAACCAGCTCCTATGAACTCCTAAGCTGACTGTTAATTTTCTAGCAAGCCAGTGGTTAAACATTTGCCAGCATACTCCTGAGTGGTGCAGTTCCAAAAGTGTTCCGAAAGAGCTGAGAATGAATGGGAGGGAAAGACACAAAGGTGGATGATTTTTTGAAGGTGAGTTTTATTGTTTTAGGGAGGAGAGGTATAGGATAATAATTTGAGGGAGCAAGGGAAGGTTTTATAAGTGTAGTATTCCCTCCTTATCTACTTCTCTAACTCCTACTTGCTTTGGCAGATTGGTATTCTCCGAGGGGTGATTACTATTATTTTCTTAGAGTCCTGTTGAAGTAATCTTGTAGGCTGGGGTGTTCTACTGCTGTTACTCATGGGTCCCCACCATTGTGTTTCCTATTGATTATCAGACTTACTTAGTTTTTAGAAAGGTATAGCAAGAACAATCCCTCAAACTGGAAGGGCATCTTCCCCTTGCATACACAAGTTCTGTAAAGAAGAATGGGTTTAAACTTACAGTAAAATGGTAGTGAAGTACATGATGTGGAGAATATGTGGTGAAAGGATAACTTGGAAGGGTATTGGTTAGTGAGAGTGCTTTTCTTCCATCAAGGAATTCTCATGAAGTGCCCTCCTAGCTCTCTGCCAGGCTCTAAGAATCAGGGCATTTGTACATATATCTTCAGATGATTCCTCTGTTATCATCCCCTGGTCTGGACACTATTGTTAGATTATTTAACATCAAAGTCCACAAGGTCATAATGTTGTCAATATTAGCGAAGACAAACTTCTCCCTCACTTCCTCTGGGGCATTTCTTTTCCGGATCTCGGGATCTTTCACCAATCAACTGACTGCTCAGAAAAAGTTTTCTGTTTTTATCCAGGTATGTCTGAGTCAGCCAGTCACAAGATGTTTCCTTTGGGATGTCATCCGTCCTTATTCTGTGATCAAAGCACTTTATTGATCAAATAAATTGAAATTGATTAAGGAATTGTTCATCTTTAGTTTATACTTTTGACTAAATGATTTAATGGAGCTGTCTAAGCCTTCTGGGATTACATGAATTATTTAAGGATAGGGGAGATCAAAACATATCTGTAAGTAGTGGGAGAAAGAACTAGTAGATAGGGAGAGATTGAGGATAACAGAGAATGATTAATGGGACAGTCTCCTGAAGGAAATGGGAAGAAAGCACAGGGATTGGTCTTGACAAGGAGAAGGACCCTTCTCTTCCTCAGAGATTATAACAACAGAGAACAGGACAGATTGAGATATAAAGGAGGAGAGATAAATTGGTGAGAGAAGAAATGGACTGCAGTGCTTGAGATGTGGAAGAGCCGTGATGAGGAGTGTGACAGCTGCTCAAAGAAGAATACAAAGGTTGTTCTGAAGCATCAAGGGACCAGATTAAATTTGTAGTGGGCTCAGTCAGCGGTGCCTTATTTCATCCAGTAATTTGGGTGTCTCGTAGCTGGAAAGGTAGATGAGGGTGGGGTGCCAAAGGTTAGTCAACTGTAAACTTGAGACCATGTTGGACTGTGTTGGACTGAGAAGACTCAGGGGCTTAGAGGGACCTGCTGAGGATGAAGAACAGGTTCAAGAAGCGTGAAAGAGATAGGACAAATGGAAGATCAAGAAGGTGTAAGAACTTAAAAGTTCCGAGTCTTGGAGATGGATTGTGTGTGTGTGTGTGTGTGTGTGTGTGTGTGTGTGTGTGTGTGATCATTTCTCACTAAATTAGACTGGAAGGAGAGATCAGAGGAGTGAGTGCAGGTTGATAAATCATCATAGATCCAGAGCTGAAGGAATTTCAGAAGTCATCTGGTCCCAAACCCCATCTTATAGATGAGGAAACTGGGGTGACTTGCCAAAGGTCATACAGTAGTATACGGCAGTGCTATTTTCAGACCTTAGAATCAGTGCCTCGCCATCTGAAGTTTCTTACCAGAAAGGACCTTAGAGAGATGGTCTAGTCTTGAGACCTTAAACTCCAAAATTGCATCAGGACAAGATTGAGATGCAATTGGGAAACATTTGACAAAATAAATAAAAATACAATACAGAATGAATCATGTAGTTTTTAAAGTCAATTTGCATCTGTTGCTTATTTGAATTTGGAGAAGAAACTTTTAAGGTTACAAGGCTATTAAGCATCAGAGAGATTTGTGTTCAAATCCTAGAACAAGGGTCCTTGAAGGTCATCCGGTCCAAACCCATTTTACAGATGAGAAACCTGTAAGGGAACAAGTGACTTACCCAGAGTCACTTAGGTAGTACTTGACAGAGCTGGCATTTGAACTCAGATCCCCAGACTCCAAATTTGGTATTCATTTTTCCATGATGCCATTCTCTCAATAATAATGGAGAGGTCAGGGTGTCTGAAGAAGAAGAGCTGAAAGGTCATTTGGGCTTACATACAGTCTGGTGGCAGCAGGGAAGGGACTCGAACTTTAGCAGGGAAACGGCCAGATCCTGAGCAGCAGGAGGAGCAGATGAAGTTGAGCATGTGCAAAGTCGGAGCATCCATCAGCTCTGGAACGGGACAGGTGGCTGTGTTTTGTCAGCCAGAGCATTTGGCAAGAGATGCAAAGTCCCCGTGTAGAGTTTTTTTTTTTCTTTTTTCCTCCAGGCTAAGCATCCCTAGTTCCTCCAACTGATTTTCCTGTGATATAAACTCAAGGTCCTTAACTATAAGGGCGGTCCTCCATCTCCTCGATGACCTTCTTAAATTGGTGCTTTGAATTGGCGTCAGATTAGTCTGACCAGGGCCTGGCTAGAAGGGATTGCTACCTCCTTCTTTTTGGATGCTTTGCCTTTGAGTGAAGTCCAAAGTCACCTTAGCTTTTTTGGCTGCCACATGCAATTCAGGGAAACCCACAGGACTTTTTCAGACAAATTAGTGTCCAACCAAGCCTCTTCCTTCCACTTGAGAGTTGGACTTTCTGATCTCTCCTCCATCTGTCCAGGGGCTGTTCCTGTTTGCCAGAGGACAGCTGTGACTTTTCTTAAGCCAAGCTCATCAAAACAGATTTGGGTGCTTCTGGGAATATGAGGTCAGCTCTCCGGAGCCATTCTGGGATCTGGCTCCAGCCTATCCTGAAGGGTTCAAAACCTGCGAAACTCCTCTACCTTACTCAAATCAGTCCATCCTGGCCCATCTGTCTGATCTTTTGTCCATCCTGTGGTTTTCCTGCTTCTCCTCTTCTAGATGTTGGACTACAACACAATTGCCTTCCCCCTTCCCTCATCAGGGAAAAGTCAGGGTGTATTGTCCATAATCAACTTCTTTGTGGCCTAATCCTCTCCCTTCTGAAGAGTAGAGCAATGTCAAGTAGCAGTTGGAATTATCAGTGACTAAATTAGCTTTTTTTTTTTTTTTTTTTTTTTTTTTTTTTTGCTGAGGCAATTGAGGTTAAGAGACTTGCCCAGGGTCACACAGATAGGAAGTGTTAAGTGTCTGAGGTCAGATTTGAACTCAGGTCCTCCTGACTTCAGGGCTGGTGCTCTACCTACTGGCCCTCAACATTCACTTTTGCAAAACCTTGCTTTCTAAATTTTTCTCCCACTTCTCTACTAAGATAGCAAGCTATCTGATATACAAAAGAATAATGTTTTTAGTGAATAAAATAAAATACATAGAATTACAAAGGAAATCAATTCTATTGAAGTATATTAAGTATATTAAAACATTAAGAAACTGAGTTTCCCAAATGTAGGTTAAAAGCTCTTGCTTTGCTGGTATTCAGCAGCATCCAAGGGGGAGTTGAGAGGGAAAATGGTAGAGGTAATCGGAGGTCAAGATGCAAGGGATTCAAGTATTGAGGACAGTGTGGGGAGGAGCTGATTAACTATGGCTAGGTCCCCTTGTTGTGAGTAGTAATTTGACAGGGTTACTTGTATTCAGAATTCAAACTATTCAAGATCATAATTATATAAAAGGTGGTCACTAGTGAAATAGCAAGTGTGGATTTTAATAATGGGACCACGTGGAGAGATTGCTTATCGACCTTCATTGGGATGTAGGTCCTGTAGAAGTCAAGATTATAAATGGAGGAAAGTGAGCCCAGGATAGGATAAGGGACTGAGAAAACGGGCAGGTGAGGTGATAGGCAGAATACGAGAGTCACAAACTTCAGAGATGGAAGAGACTTTGGTGATCTTCTAGTTCTATCCATATTTGAAAGAAATTCCCCCAGTCACATGACAAGTGGTTGTCCTCCCTGTTTCGAGATTCCCAAGGATGGGGAAGTCTGCCCCTCATTTGAGCCCATTCCTTTTGGGAACAGCTCTCATTGTTAAATGGTCTTTCCTGACATCAGGCCTACCTCTGCTTCTTGGTAACTTCCACCCATAGTAACTATTCTTCCTCTGAGCTCAGGCAGAATAAGGCTAATTTGTTCCTTCTCTGTTACAGGACAGTCTTTCAGATATTTGAATAGAGTGATCTTATTTCCTCTGAGTTTTTTTTCTCCAGGCTAAACATCGCCCCCTGTTCCTTGATATTCCTGTGATAGAGACGCAAAGCCCTTAACCATCATGGCAGCCCTCGCCTGGATGCTCTCCATCTCCTCGATGACCTTCTTAAATCTGTGCTCTGAACTGGATGCCAGATTAGTCTGACCAGAGCAGAGGATACAATGGATTGCTACCTCCTTATTCTTGGATGCCTTACCTTTGAATGAAGCTTTTTGGCTGCCATATACAATGCAGGAGAACCCTCAGTCTTTTTCAGACAAATTATTATTTAATGAAATCTCTTCTACTCTTGCACTTGGGAATTGATTTTTTGAACCCAGGAATGAGATTTTACATTTATCTCTGTGCATTTCATTTCATCTTATTGGATTTAATTCACTGGTCTAGCCTGGGAAATTTTTTTTTGGATTCTGACTTTGTCATCCAGTGTTAGTTCTCCCTCCCAGCCACTGTGTCATCTGTGATTTGCTAAGCAGGCGATACATGTCTTTGTCTGAACTCAGTAGTAAAAAGTGAAAAACATCCTTCTGGATGACGATAGCTCCCTACACAGAACAGATTATGGATCCCTGAGGGCATTCCACTGGACGACACCTGCCAAGTTGACATTGAACTATTAATGACTCTTCTTTAAGTTCAGAATCAGAGGATGACATTATATAGTCTGCATCTTCTCTGTCTTTCCCACAATAGTATGAGATACTTTATCAAATACTTTGCAAAAATCTAGATAAACTATTTTTATAGTATTTCCTTCCCCTACCAATCACAAACAGAAATAAGGAAATGTTCTTGATGATGGTGCATTGAGACTGATGGTCTCATTTTCTAAATGGTTCACGAGCTATCTCTTTAATAGTCTATTCTCGAATTTCCCAAGGAATTGAAGTCAGCTCATTGTTCTACAAATTGCAGAGTTCTCTTCCCTTTTCTCTTTGTTTTTAGAATGTCTTTATTTCTATTTTTTTTAATTTAACTTAATTTTTAGTTCTCAATTCTCTCCTTCCCATCCACTGAGAAAGCAAAAAAAAAGCAAAAACAAAAAAAACCAACTCCCCTTAGAAATTTGTAGTCTTGAAAAACAAATTCTTTGATTAGCCATGCTCCCTCCCTCCCCAAAAAAAGGGAGGGAGGAAGGGAAGAAGAAAAGAAAAGAAAGAAAAAGGAAGAAAGAGAAAGAAGGAAAGAAAATGTCAGTTCTCTTGGTTCATCGGCTCTCTTATCTGGAACTGGCTAGTGGTTTTGTTGTGAATCCTTTGGAGTGGCAGTGATCATTGCTTAGATCAATTTCTCACTTTTTCACAGTTGACTGTCTTTACAATTTGGTTGTTATTATATAAATCATTCTCCTGCCAGCTAGTCCTAGAGAGGCTGCAGGGTCTTCTGAGGGAAACCAAGCTTCTTGGTTATAAGAAGATAAAAGGCAGGTAAGAGAAAGTGGTATAATAAAAGAAAGGGGGGAGGATAAAGAAGGATGTAGGAAGGGAGAGGCTGAGGTCTCGGGATCCCAGTTCTAGGGGAGGGACCATGGGGGCCACCCACCCCCATTTTACAGATGAAGAAACTGAGATCCAGGAAAGTAAAAGGATTTGGCCAACATCACATCATTGTCATGTCTCAGAGGTGGTTTTTGAATGAATTTATTGTTATCCACTTGTGCCCAACTTTTTGTGTGACCCCACTTGGAGTTTACTTGGCAGAAACACAAGAGTGGTTTTCCTTTTCTTTCTCCAGTTCATTTGACAGTTGAGGAAACTGAGGCAAACAGGGTTAAGTAACTTGCCCAGGGTTACAACGCTAGTGTCTGAGTTTGGATTTGAACTCAGTTCTTCCTAACTCTAGATTCTAGAGATGTGCTCTTTCCATATGAGGTAGATATGGATGAAGAAGGAAGAAGTCATAGCTGGCCAAAGTTTTAGGTCCCTCTCCTGGATGTCAGCTTCCCCTGCCCTTCATGTTCGGGTCCTGAGGAGGTCAAGTAGCTTGGATAATTTAATAAGATAGTAGAGAGTCTGAAGGGACCATAGAGGTCATTTCAACCAACCCCCTCGTTTTACAGATGAAGAAACTGAGGCTTAGAGAGGTAAGATCTTGTCAAAAATACACAGATGGTAAGTGGCAGACCTGAGATTGGAGCCCAGTCTATCTGACGCCACATCTCATCTCTTTCTACCATACCATGTGTTTCTTTTTTGTTTGAAAAGAAACTTTATTGTTGCCTTTTTTCTTTTGACATTACAGTTATTTCAATGACCTTCTCCTCTTCCCCCCTCCCAAACACTGACCCTTGCTCTGTAGCCAAAAAGCACAATTTTCTAGCTAACCTATCTCTATCTAACTCACCCCAACCTGCCAAGAAGACAAAGGTTTTACAACCTATTTTCTGGGCTCCAGATTACTCATTATAGTTCCTCAGAAAATGCTTTTCCATCCCTACTTTTTGTCCTTCACTTTCCCCCCAGGTTTTACCAAATTAATGCCTCTTTCTCTTACCCTGCTGTCACTTGGCTGGGACTCCCCTCCTTCCCACTCATCTAGGTAGAATAGAACCACTGGTTAAGGATGGCTGATAATGCTCAATTCATCCTACACCTATAGAAATCCCTCACCTCTGGAAGAGGGGAAAGCCTGCAGCACAATCTATCTTGGAATTCACAGTGCATCCTTTCCTTGTTCCGAGCACCATCCTGCCGAGTCATTTTTCTTGCTTATTTTAATTCTTGGCTATTTTTATAAAAGGCACTTTATGACATAAATATTTAGAACATAAATATGGGCTTATTGACCGCTCAGCAGGGGGACTTAGTGGGGCATGGCCCCTTCCAGCCCAATTCAATTTAGGGAGTACCAGTGGGCATTTCATGTGGCAACCTCCAAATACCCATAGACACCCACTGCCATTTCCTCCCTTGCCTTTATCCTTAAATAGCCTCTCCCCCATTCTGAGCAAGCCTAATTAACTTTAAAAAATGTTTTTTATCGATTTGTGTTTATGTCAGCTTCGTTTCTCAATGTACTCTTCCTTCTGCCTTGAGAACTAATTCCTATAACAGAGAATAAAAAAAAGGAAAGGGCGGAAAACTGCTCAGCAAAAACAACCAGTTCATCAACCATAAATGGTGATGTGCTCAACATCCCACAACTAGCGTGCCTTTCTGCAAAGAAGGGAAGGAGAGAAATTTTCTCAGCTCTCCTCTGAAATTAAACTTGGTCAATTATAATTAGACAGCAATAAATGTGTTTTGTTCTTTCTTCCATTGTTGCATTTAGTATATATTGTTGTTCTGGTTTCAGTGACTTCCTTAATCCCGGATCAGTTCATATGTTTTTCAGACTCATCCTTTCTTAATGGCTTAGTGATGTTGTTTTATGTTAATATACTACAATTTGTTTAGCCTTTACTTAATCAACAGATATCTACTTAATTTTCAATTGTTTGCTCCCACAATAGGGCTCTTCTAAATATTTTGGTAATTATGAGACCTTTCCTTCTATCTTTGACCTTTTGGGACATATGACTCCTTGAGGATTTGTGAGTCAAAGGTATGGACATTTTAGTCACCTTTTCTTCCCTGAGGCAATTGGAGTTAAGTGACTTACCCAGGGTCACACAGCCAGGAAGTGTTGAGTGTCTGAGGCCACATTTGAATTCAAGTCCTCCTGATTTCATGGCTGGTGCTCTATCCACTGCGCCAACTACCTGCCCCGATTTTAGTCCCTTTTAAAGCAGAATTCCAAATCTTTTTGTTTGAACCAGTTCATAACTCCACCAGTGGGGTATTAACGTTCCTGATATCAACAACTCCAATGTTTTGTCATTTTTGACAATTTTAAGAGGATGAGGTGACACCATAGGTTTGTTTTGATTTCAACTGTTAGATCAATAAACATTTCTTAAGTGTCTGCTATGTGTTAGGTATTCAGTGGATTTGCATGCAATTAATTGAAATTTCCCAGTGGGTTTTCTCAGACCCTCTTTGTGGCATTTTCCCATTAGCTCCCCTTCCTTCTCTCTTAACCCCTTTGCCCCGGACAGCATTTAGTTAGACCCAGTTGTCTATATTGTGACTGTAAAGGTTAATTCCTCTGTCAAAAAGTGTTTCTCAGCCTTTCTGTCTCTGTGATCTTTAAGCTTAGGTTTTTCCTGCAAAACAGGAAGTTCTCTAACAATTAAGATTTGTTTCTTATCCAGTTCTTTTGTTTGATCCACTTAAAATCCCACTGTGACAGCTGAAAGTCTTAATACTATCCCAAAGTAGGGAAAAAAAAATCTCATGATCAATGACTCTCTATTCCAATGATTAATGATAATAATGAAATGTAGAGCTTTAAGGTTTGCAAAGTGATTTACCAACATTATTCCCATTTGATCCATGCAACAGTCCTGTGAGATAGGTATTATTATAGGTATTAAACCTGTTTTTCAGAGGAAAGAATCTATAAATCATCTTGCTTTATCTCTTTCTCTCCAGTAACTAGTACACAGTAGGTGCTTAATAAGTGTTCATTGATTCAGTCAACAAACAAGCTATTTATTAGGCACCTTGCTGTGTTTTAGGCAGTGGAGACACCAAGATAAAAGCTAGACATTCTCAGGCAAAACTGTAACATGTTTATAGATAGATTAGAAGATAATATATACAAAATAAATAACACTGCTACTTTGGGGCTTGGAGACAGGAATCAGTAAAGGCCTTTGGGAAGAAGTACCAGTCTTGTACGTGGATTAACCTCATCTCACTTCCAAAATAAATGTACTTCTCCATGGAACAAATGCATTTCAAGAAAATGTTAATTGAAATGTGCTGTTGGAAGCTCTCCCTTAATTAGATGGCTAAATGGGTTTTTTTGCCCTTAGTCAACGCTTAACACGCATGTCACCAAAACTGACAGTCACTGATAGAAGCGTTGTAACCCTGAACACCCATGGCTGGTGCAGGCAGCTTTCCCCTTTTAGAAAGTGCCTTCCATCAAGACCCTGTGCAAGAAGAGTGCTCCGTGGCCACCGAGGCAGGGCATAGCCAAAATGTAGATGCATTGTTCCAAGTGGATAAATGACCCATGAAAAGATGCCAGTTTTAATGTAATAACAGGCTATATTCATTGAATGTCTCTTGCAGGCTTTTGCTCAAGCACAGACTGGGTAATTTATAGATCCATGGAAAGGATAGTTCCTATCCTATGGTTAGTCAACCAGCATTTATTAAACCCTTACTATTTACAAGGGGGAGGGGAGCTCTGTGGTCATATAGCTAATAATTATCAGAGCTGAGATTTGAACCCAGAATTCCAAGTCTGAAATTATTATTACTATTATTATTACATAAACCAAGGAATCTTTTGTCCAGCTTTAAAAAAATCAAATAGAAGTTGCCCGCACCAATACTAACCTGCTTGTTCTACTCTCTCTGTGTCCCCATTTGACTCCCTTCTGTTCTCTTCTGTGTATTTTAAAGTGTTTTATTGATGCTCTTTTCTATTTTTTTGGTTGTCTCTACCCACCCACTGTTTTCCCTCCCACCCCAATAAAACCCTCCCTTATAATAAGTCAAGCAAGACAAATTTCCTCCTTGGCCACCTGGCACGCTTTTCCCTCCATTGAGGTGCCTCATGCCAAAGTGAAGGCCTTTGTGTCCTGGGAGGCTGAGGTCCTAATCCTATTTTAACTGGCCCTGACACTGATGCCGTGTGACCTGTGGTAAAGGGGTGCCCTGTTCCCCCACTCCTTTCCCTTATGGTGGGAGCCAAGGGTTTCATGCTCACAAGTTAGGTGTTGGCCCAGGATCAACAGGATTCTGATTCAAGGTAAATTTGTGTCTGCAGAATTGGTCAGGGGAAAGCAGGACTACAAACTGTTGTTGCCAGTGGAGTTTCCTTGCCCCTCCTGTCCTCTGGGCATCTTCGGAAGTGGCCAGGATGGCTAGAAGAGCTTTGTCCATCAAATCAAGGAGCATTCAGGGATGCTTTTGTTCCCAGCCCCTAGGTTAGAAAGCAGTCTGCTGCAGTCAGATGTGACTGGCCCACGGGGCTGCTTTGTGGCCCACCAGGTCCTGGGAGCTGCCTCGTGCTAGAGATGAAGGCAGGACATCTGAACCGTGCTCTCTCCCTGTTCTCCCCCATTTCCCCCATCCTTTGCCCACGCAGTCTGGGCTTAATTGACTTTCCAGGATGTGGCTTTCTCTGTGTTGATGGATTTTCATTTCAGTGTTTCTTGGTCCTGAGGAGCAGCCCATGTACTGCCACTGGGGATGATAAATAGATCCCCTCTTGAAAGGAATAGATGGGAAAGAAAGGGGAAAATAGATGGTCTTGCCCGGGATGGCATGGAATGCCTCACCCCAAAAGCAAAGGGGGGAGAGAGAGCTCTTCTCTGTGCATGTACCCAGGTTTTGCTTAACCTCACTAAAATGCCCAGAAAATGGGCAGCCCATATGACCACAAATAGAAGCTTTTTTCCCCCTTTGCCTTTTCTCTGAGGTCCAGACCAGGCCCTGTGCTGCTTTCCTTGTGGGGAGAGACGTTCGATCTGCTTCCATGATGGTTTGCTCTATTGTCAGTTTCTCCAGGAATAGATTACCCAAGCATCCTTCTCTTTCCCATTCCTTAATCAATGGACATCCTCTTAGCTTTTGGTTTTAGAAATGGCTGGACGAATTGTGGCAATCAGCATGAAACAGTATCACTGTGAATTAGAAATTCAGAGAAATCTGAAAACCATGTGAACTGATCCAGGGTGAAGGAAGTCACTGAAACTAAAACAATAAATACTAAAGGCAGTGATGGAAGAAAGAACAAAACACCAGATACCACATATCCGGACCCCGAGGGATGCCGTCTAATTATAATTAATGACCAAGCTTAGTCTCGGACAAGAGTTGAGAAAATGCGTCTCCCTCCCTTCTTTGCAGAAACAGGGGGCTATGGAAATAGAAGGGTGAGCACATTGCCATATATGGCTGATGAATTGAATGTTTTTGCTGAGCACTTTTCCGCCTTTCTTTTTTTTTAATTCTCTGTTATAGGGGATGATTCTCTAGGCAGAAGGAGAGGTACATTTGGAAATGAAGCTGACATAAACACAAGTCGATAAAAAACATTTTAAAAAGTTAATCAGGCATGCTCAGAGAGAGGAAGAAAATGCTATTTAAGGATAAAGCAAGGAAGGAAATAGAAGGGGGGTGTCTGTGGGTATTTGGTAAAGATGGCATAGGGAATGTCCACGGAGACTCACAAGGTTGAATTGGGCTAGAAGGGGCCATGCCCCACTCCAGTGAGTGATCAATAAACCTGTACAAAATATTTATATTATAAATAATATTTATATTATAAAGTGTCTCTCATAAGAATGGCTACAGATTAAAATAAGCAAAATTGGGAAGCTCTCACTGGGTCCTAGGCTGTAAACATCATGTCTGAGGTAGCAGGGCTGGACAGGCACTGTACACATGTGACCTCCCCCTCTCCAACATTCTCTTAGCATGTGCCTGAACCTCTCCTGTGGCTTGTCTCATATTTATTTAGATAGCTTCTTTCTTTTTAATTAAAGCTTTTTATTTTCAAAACATGTGCATGAATAATTTTCAACATTGACCCTTGCAAAACCTTGTGGTCCAAATTTTTCCTCTTTTTCCCCACTCCCTCTCCTAGATGGCAAGTAAACATGGTAAAATATATGTTAAATCCAATATATGCATACATATTTATACTATTTTATATTATCTTGTTGCACAAGAAAAATCAGATCAAAAAGGAAAAAAAATGAGAGAAGTAAAATGCGAACAAACAACAAAAAGAGTGAAAATACTATGTTGTGGTCCCCATTCAGTTCCCATAGTCCTCTCTCTGGATGCAGATGGCTCTCTCCATCACAAGATCATTGGAACTGGACTGAATCATCTCATTGTTGAAAAGAGCCACGTCTATAAGAATTGATCATCATATAATCTTGTTACTATCCACAATGTTCTCTTGGTCCTACTTACTTCATTCAGCTTCCTGTAAGTCCCTCCAGGCTTCCCTGAAATTATCCTGCTGATCATTTTCTACAAAGCAATAATATTCCATAACATTCATATACCATAACTCATTCAGCCATTCTCCAACTGATGGGCATCCACTCAGTTTCCATTTTCTTGCCACTACAGAAAAGGCTGTGACAAACATTCTTGCACATACAGGTCCCTTTCCTTCCTTTAAGATCTCTTTGGGATATAAGCCCAGTAGTAAGACTGCTGGGTCAAAGAGTATGCACAGTTTGATAGCCCTTTGAGCATAATTTGTTCTCTAGAATGGTTGGATTCTTTCACAACTCCACCAACAATGTATCAGTGTCCCAGTTTTCCCACATCCCCTCCAACATTCCTCATTATCTTTTCCTTTCATCTTAGTCTGAGAGGTGTGTGGTGGTACCTCAGAGTTGTCCTAGTTTGCATTTCTCTAATCAATAATGATTTAGAGCACATTTTCATATGAGTAGATTGGATATCTTCTCTTGGCTTCCCTGCTAATATGTTCTGACTTTAATTGCTCTTCCTATCCCTGGATCCTTAGCATAGAGCCAGGTACATCATGTTACATTAATTGATTAAGAAATCAATCCACAAACATTTATTGGCAGGAAATGGGTTAGAATAGGTGATACAAAAGCAAGGAATGAATCTAATTCTTTGATAAATGGTTGTCTTAAGGAACGACTTTCTTGAAGGAGAACAGGAGGTATATGGAGAAAATGTAGGTGATGTAAAAGCAAAAATCCAAATAAAATCTATTTTTAAAGGTATTTTCCTCTTAAGACTTCTCTAAGTTAAATTTCCCCAAACCTTTCACCTGACTTGACTGTGGTATAGTTTTGAGGTGAACATCCTTGTCACCCTTATTTGGGGTAACTTTTATTGGTATTCTTTGTAATCTTCAGTGACCAGACTTTGGTGTATTCTAGATGCCATGTGATCAGAGCAGAGTGTATCAGGATTACCATAACTTACCATAGCTCTCCTTCTGGATACCATGTATCTCTTTTAAAACCTTTTTTTATTTGATAACTTTGTATATGTGTATATATATATATATATATATATATATGTGTGTGTGTGTGTGTGTATGTGTGTGTGTATATATATATATATATATATACATATATATATATATATATATACATATAATGTAAAATTTCTTACAATATTTGTTATGTTCCACACTCTTGATCTCCTCCCTCTACCAAGATGGGAGAAAGTTATCTCCTTGTATTTCTTCTTTGGAGTCAAGTTTGGCTATTGCAATTTCCAAGCTTTTCCTTTTGATTGTTTTTGTTGTTTACTTTTCGCCACTGTTCTCCTGGTTCTTCTTCCATTTTGCATCAGGTCACGTAAGTCTTCCTTCGTTTCTCTGTATTCTTCATGTTTATAATTTCTAACAGCACAGTCATATCTCATTATATTCTTGTACCACAGAATGCCACTTCCCAATTTTGCTTTTAGTTCTTTGCTATAATGAAAAGTTCCTCCCTTACTAACCATTTTGTAAGATCCATTGCTAAAACCTGTTTCCTAATTTGCAAAGAGAGTTGAACGGCTCTTGGCTTCAATATTAGAGTGTAAGCTTCTTTTAACCAGGGGCTGTTCCGCCTTTTGTATTTGTATCCCTGGCAGCTAGAACAGTGGCTGGCTCCTACTAGGCACTTAATAATGACTTTCCCATCCATTCGTTCTTAGAATGTTAGCTCCTTGAGGGTAGGGGCCATATAATTTTTGCCTCCATGTTCCCAGTTTCTGCTACTGAGCCTCGAAGTTGTAGCCATTGAGTCAGTGCTTCTTGTTGATTGAGTTACTGTGAGGAATGGAGTGAATTGTAGCGCATCCCCAGTCCTGGGGAGAAGAGTGGGCTGGGCTCAGGAGCCAGCTTTCATCTTTCTAGGGGTGATGGATGAGTCGGGTATGGCAATCTGGGCAGGAAAGATAGCTGTGGTGGAGAATTGTCTGAATTGTCGGGAAAGGGGCGAGAGCCAGGCTACATTTGATGCTGCAGCCAAAATGGTAGCAAGAGCTCTTTTTGGCTACCCAGGTAAAAGGAAACTGACAGCAGGTCATTCTCATTCTTTCCAAATCTCACCTCAGATATTAGGTGTCTGACTTTGCTCAAGTCAATGTGCCTCAGTTTCCTCTTCTATAAAATAAGGGAAGTGGATTTGATGACCTTTAAAATTCCTTTTAGCCTGGATTAAAATAATATTTGAAAAGCTCTTAGTATAGTGCCTGGCACATAGTAGGTGCTTAATAAATGCCAATTCCCTTCCCTTGTCTCTAAGTCACAGTGGCTATTTTCCCCCATCTTAGAAGTTTTTAGCAGCTGACTATGTGTCTTATTCTGTTACTTAGCTGTCTGCACATATGCTTCCCAGTGTGAATCACACCTTCCCCCCCTTTCCTCAGGGCTATGGGAAGGTAAAATTTCAATATCTTGAGTGAAGGGAAACAGTATGACGCGGGCTGTGGAGACACTGTCCACTTATTATCTCTGTGAACTTGGACAAATCAGTGAACAAATAAGAAGGTTGGATTAGATGAGTCCCTTTGCTCAGAATCTCTGATCCTCTGCCAGCATTCTGTAATCCTTCCCACCTCCCTCTTGTATTCTAGAAACTTGTTCCGTATTTCAGTCATCCCTTCCACATCTCGACTTTCCCCTTCAAGGTTTTGCTATAGTCTAGGTCAGAAATTAAATGGGAACTTTGGGGGAATTTTGTGGCTTCCAGAAGATGACACAGAAAAAGTTTAGAAACTCAGAAATGCACAAAATACATGTATAGCATAATATAATAGCAACATATTTTATCTTTTATTATATAAATATAATACATAGTAATATAAATATTATTATATTTTGTTATTATAATAGTTATGACTTCTTCTCTGGTTCGAAGGGAGGATTTTTGGTGCATTTTCCAGGTCATGGAGGCTTCTTTAACCTCCCGATGCAGAGGGGAGAATTGTACATCTCCTCCCTCGGGAAACTGATGAACTCCCGACAAGCTAATGGTGACTTGGTATGATCAGCAGCGATTCCAATGCTTTCTAGCTGTGAGACCATAAGCAAGACTCTGAACTTGTTTGAGCTTCATTATACTGTGAAATGAGAATACTGTAAAATGAGTCCCACAGGACTGTTGTGATGCCCAAATGAGAGAATGTCGATAAAGTGTTTTGTATAAAGGTCAGCTATTGTTAATATTCTCTATCTCCCCTCATGGAACCCTTGTTCAATAAATGGTTGTTAAATGGATGCATGGATGGGGTAAGGAATAAATTAATTTCATGGAGCAAATGAGATAATGATGTATAGAGCTTTGTAAATGTTAAAAGTGTTATGTAAATGTTGGCTATTTAAATATGTATTTATATTTTAAGTTTTGTTTTAATTTTTACTTATTTGTAATTATTAAGTATTTCCTTTTTAAAAAAACAATCCTAAAGAAGAGGCTGTTTAACATAAAGGAATGAATCTCTAATGGTAGAGTTCTGGGTCTCAGTAAGGAGAGATATATGGGGACACGGGACATTTTTAAGGTCCCTCGTTGGAGAGGGTCAATAACTGGAGCTGGACTCCCACACTTCACACATGTCACAGGGACAGCTGCTTATCGTGTGCACAGGTGGCCTTATCAGAACTAGAGTTGTCCAGATGCCCAATGCCCCCAGCATGCTGTTCCTCGCTTCTGGTTATTGGCTCCCTCACAACCGTCATAGTGACCCCTTCTCTTTCTCTTTCCCCACACTCTGTTCTCTTTCAGATGTGATAGCCAGCTTCCTTCTGCGCTCCTCAAATCATGGCTGAAACCATCTTTGGCAGTGGGAAGGACCAGTGGGTATGCCCCAATGATCGACAGCTTGCCCTCCGAGCCAAGTGAGTGCCCTCAATTTTGTCAGGAACCATGTGGGGCTTTCCTGGCTTTTCCTTCCTCCTCCTGACGCTCCTTTGTCGAGATCTCTGCAGCCCCGATCCCTTCCTCAATGACGTGGCGATGAAAAGAATAATTTTAGGTCCATACGTCAAGTGTTTGAGCCAGCTCAAAATGGCTCTTTGGGGAGAGTTGATTGTTAAATTTCCATTGCGAACATTTATATCTCGTAAATCAGCAAATGCTGCAAAGTCAGGATTTGATTTATTGTTTTGTCATTGAAATGATAGAGAAAATCTTAGTAATGCAGTTTAAACTTAAACGTGTATTCAGAGTTTAAAAGCTAGTTGTTAAACATTAATTAGTTCACCCCTGCCTGTTGGGAGGTGTCCGCATATGCAAATCAGCACCTGTTCTGTGATTTATTATCTTAGGAAGGTGCCAAGATCCCATGGCCAGCATATGTTGGAGGTAGAGTTGGAACTCAGGTTAGGGGATACGGTAGGTAGAACACTGAACTTCAAACTAGAAAGAACTGAGCTGGAATACCTTCTCAGGCAGTTACAAGGTGTGGGACTCTGGGACAGCCTCTAAATCTTAGTCAGCCTTAGTTTTCTCCTTCAAAAATGGGGGCGATAATAGCACCTGCCTGGCCATGTTGTTATGGAAATTAAAGAAATAATATGTCTAAGTCATTTTTCAAATATTAAGCTTGAATTTTTTTTGAGTCATGTCTGACCCTTTATGACCCCATTTGGGGTTTTCTTGGCAAAACTACTGGAGCGGTTGGCCATTTCCTTCTCCGGCTCTTTTACAGACGAAGAAACTGAGGCAAGTGGGGTTAAGTGACTTGCCCAGGGTCACACAGCTAATAAGTATCTGAGGCTGGATTTAAACTCAGAAAGATGAATTTTCCTGATTACAGATCTGTATCTTTTGCACCATCCACCAGCCCTGAAAACATCAAAGTGCTATGTATGTTAGCTATTGTTATTGTTTCTGATTCAGAGGTCAGTGCTCTATGTGATGACACTCTTTCTAGTAATAATAATGACCAATTTTATTAAGTTTTAAGGTTTATAAACTACAAACATTATTGTATTTGAGCCTCTTGATGATCCTGTGAGGTAGATATTATCCTGCCCTTTTGACACATGAGGAAACTGAGACTTTGAGATGTAAAGTGACCTATCTAGGGTGGCGTTGCTGGTAAGTCTCAGAGTCAGTATTTAGACCCAGGTCTTCCCAAGTCCAGACTCAGTGTTCAGTCCCTGGGGTCCTAGATCAAAACAGAAACAGTCAGACATGCCATGGTGTCCTAAAACGGAGAGAGAATGGAGGGAATTCTTAATTAGACTCTGTGCCCGTGCCAGGGCCAGGCCGCAGGGGACTGTGGCAGTGAAGCAGTCTTCAGTTGGCAGGGGCAGAAGTCACAGGAAATGTAGAGAGAAGAGAGAGGTGGCATTTCTGCACATCTCTGCAGCCGACTCGCATGTTGGCTGCCCATCGCTCCCCCAGGATTGCCTCCTCAATGAAAGCCCTTCAGTTTCTATTCCTCCCCCCCATCCCCAACCCCTACAGATTGCAGAGAGCCTCAGGCTGGCTCTCATTTCCTTTTCTTTCTGCTTTCCTCTCATTCTTTTATTCTCTCCCCCTTCTCTCTTTATTATTTTCTTTTCCTTGACTTTTTTCTCCTTGCTTTTGCCTTTTTCTTCTCTCCTCCTCTATTCTCTCTCTATTTTCTCTTTCCTCCCTCCTTCTTCCTTTTGTATTAGTCTGTCTCTTTTCCCTGTTCCTTCTTCATTCCCTCTTCTTTCCCACTTTCTTCCCTTTCCTCTCTCTCTTCCCTTTCCCCCTTTTCTTTTTTTCCCCACTCCCTCTCTCTTCCTCCTCACTGCACCCTAAACAACAGTTCTATCCAACTTGTAGTGAAACAGGTCTCTTAAATGGCTTCTCTCCATTTGAGCTCCTTGGGAGGAGCATTTAGCTTTATATTCTGCACAGAGCAGGTGCTTAATAAACTTTTTTTCATTCAGTGATTCTTTCATTTGCTTATTATCTCCTTTCTTCTCTCCCTCACTCCTTCTCTTCCTCCCTCCCTCTCTCCTTTTTTCCCCTCTGTTTAGATGGAGAGCTGGCCACCTCCCTTGATCCAGAGCGAGATCTCACAACTAGGGCGGCTCTCTTTTCCTTTCTCCCTCTCTTCCTTTGTCCCTTTCTTTCTCTGTCTGCCTTCCTCTCTCCCCCCTTTTTCTTCTCCCCTCTCTGTCTTCATCAGTCATTCTCTCCCTTCCCCTTCCCTCTTTTGTCTCCCTCCCTCCTTTCCCCCTCATTCTTCTCCCTTCTCTGTATTTCTTACTCCTTCTCTCCATCCCCCCTCTTTTTCTCTCTTTGTCTCGCCCTCCTTTCTTCCCTCCCCCTCACTTCCCCCCATTGTCTCCCTCCTTCCCTTCCCTCTTCTCACTTTCCCTCCTTTCTCTCTCTCTCCTTCCCTTCCTCTCTCTCTCTTTCTCTTTTTCTCTTTCTGTCTCTCTCTCCTTCCCTCCCTCCTTTCCCCACTCTCTCCCTCCCCACCCCCACTCCTTCCCTCTTCTCCCCACCCCCATTCTCACTCCGCAACAGTGCAGAAAAGCCAGTGGCACTTTTCAGAGCTGCAAATGTCTTTTCATCTTACTCTCCTGTGGCAGGCTTCCTGGTAGAGATGGAAAGTGGTCTCGGCCCATTAGCGCCTGGTGCTTCTGGGAGCTCCTCCTCCTCCTCCTCCTCCTCCAGCCAGCCTCCCTTCCCTGTTCACCCTAAGCTCCCAGAGAAGCACTTGTGACCCTGGTTTTCCTTGTCATGGAGACACAGATTCAAGGACTCCTCAATTCTATTTAATTCAACAATAGAGCCCTATGGACACGGTGCTAGAGGCTAGAGGTACATGGACAAAAATGAGAGGGTCCCTGCCCTCCAGAACTAAGGTCTCTAGTTCTAGAGGCTCTTTTCAATTTATTTGTGTTTAACCATAACTAAGTATCCTTTATACAAGGTGCTGTATCCCTGGGGATACCAAGACAAAGGAGAAGCAATTCCTGCCTTCAAGCAGCTGACATTTTATTGGCTCATAAGACTTAGACACGAAAATACTATAGAGGTGATCCAGTGCAGCCCCACCCTTTTCCAGATGAGGTAGCTGAGCCCCAGAGAGGTCAAGCTGTTTGCTCAGAGTCACACAGGAAGCATGGCCACATGCAATACATTTCATTTAGGTATTTACTTAAAAGAATTGTGTTTTGAAGATGGAGCATTTATCAAATACTTAATCAGAAAAGACGTTTTTATTCATCCAACTAAAGAATAAGTACTTGAGGGCAGCCAGGTGGCTCAGTAGAGCCCCAGCCCTGAAGTCAGGAGTTCAAATCTGGCCTCAGACACTTAACACTTCCTGGCTGTGTGACCCTGGGCAAGTCATTTAGCCCCACTTGTGTCCGCAAAAACAAACAAAGCCACATGAGGACTTCCCCTGGCAGAATGTGTGCAGAGATGGTGTGAAGGCGACTGAAGCAGGCATTGTGGGCCACTTGGAGCCCAGTCAGACATCAAAGGCACAGGGTCATCTCAGCCATCTTGAATTGTTGTTGTGCTTCGGGACTTTGATGACTAGAAGACAGATTTAGGCTGATACAGTTCTACCTCCCTTAAATCCAATCCATGTGCAAGTCAACATCACCCCGTGGTGTCCCTGGTCCTCCAGGTAGTGAGTGGTACGGGCTGGAATTTGAAGCGAGATCCTCGGACATCTCGGGTGTGCTTTAGGCAGCTAGATGGAACAGTGCATAGAGTACCGGACTTGGAATCGAGAAGACCTGAGCTAGAATTCTGCCTTAAGGAAAGGTAGAAGTTTTAGGGAGTAGACATGAAGTAGGAAGGCTATTCTAGCTTAGAGATGGCAGAGAGAATGGGGTTTTTTTCAACGGCAAATGAGCTAGTTTGCACTACAGAGTGCACTGAGGGAGATAATGTGTAATGAGGCTAAAAACGGAGATTGGGCTGGGTTGTGAAGGGCTTTAAACGCCAAACAGAGGAGTTTATCCTAAGGCAGCAGCGAGCCAGTGGTGTGTGCTGAATCATGGAGTGCCGTGGCTCGGCTAGAGCTTTAGGAGAATCACCCACACAGCTGCGCGCCGGTTGGATTAGAGAGAAGAGAGTTCTTAGGCAGGGAGGCCAGTAAGGAGAGAGGCTAATCTAGGTAAAAGGTGATGAGGACCCGAGCTAGAGAGGAACGGGAAGAGGACAAATGCAAGAGATGTTGTGGAAGGAGAAAGCATCTGATTGGCCATCTGGTCTGAGGGAAATGGAGGTCCCCTCATCACCAAACCTAGGGCTGTCGCCGTCACCTCTCACCTGTGCTATTTGAAAGCCCTCCCAACTGGTCTCCTTGCTTCCGGCCTCTCCAAACCATCCTCCCCACAGCTACTAAATGATCCTCCTAGGGCACAGTTCTGTCCATGGTACTAGTGGCTCACCCTCACTTCCGGCTTAAAATGAAATCCTTTTGTTTGCTATTGATAAAGCCCTTCGAAATCTGCTTCTGTCCTATTTCCAGATTATACATTGTGCTCCTTCATACATGCTGTGTTTCAGGACCGCCAGCCAGGTTACTGGTCCGCCTCCAGAATCCATGCTTTTACACCGATACTCCTATACTGAAAGCCCCCTCTCTGCCTTTGGAAATCCCTAGCTTCCTCCAAGTCTCCAGTGCTGTCTCCTATAGAAGGCTTTTCCTGAATCCCTCCTACCTTCTCTCCCCTCTCCAGTTACCAGTGCTCTCACAGGCAAAATTAGTTTGTGTTTATTTTGTATCTACACTGTGTTTTTCTGAATACATATTGTTTCCTGCCTTAACACCCCCCCCCAGTAGAATATAAGCTTCTTGAGGGGGAAAAACTGCTTCGTTTTTGTCTTTGGATCCCCAGGGCCTAATATACTACTTGTTACAGACTAGACAAGGAGAAGGGAAGCTCCTCATAGAGACGATTTCTTTTTTTTTTTTTTTTTTTGGTCATTGTATTAGCACAATACCTGGGACAGATGAAGAGCTTAATAAGCACTGGTAGAATTGAAATGATACCTGCCAGCGTTGCTCAGATCATTTCTAGAACAACATGGAGGGAAATATTGATGCTGATCTACCACCAGCTGCTTTCAGTCCTTTGTGAGGACATTTAAAATCTACCATCCCCCTTCCTCCCGGCCTCTCCTGTGCCTCTGGCTCTGTTTGTCCCTTTAGATTTTCAAAGGGCTTCATATATTTTGAACTCACTTCATCTTCACTGACTTTTGTTATTAAAAAAGTGTTTACATTTTATACATATTTATAATTCTCTCACCCACCTACCAGACAAATGGAAAGAAAATACCTATAAACACCAAGTCTTGTTTTGCTTTTTCATAAGCATGAGCTCCCATTTTCTTTCCTCTTTTTCCTTTCTCCTATTCCTGTAGTTCTTTTCCCTGGGAACATCAAAAGGCTTCCCCTCGAGGGGGCTGGGTTCTTAGCCAGTTTGAATTGTCTCATTTTTGTTGATGCTGAACTCGCCTGAGGTCACGCAGCAAACTGTTTGGGTAGCCAGTGCTAGAATCCACCTGATGTTTCCATGGGAAAGAGTCTGTAGAGTCCCCTTTGACCTTTGCTTTGGGGAACCCTGGTGATTCATTTAAGTTCTACGGACCGGGGCAGCTGAGTGGCACAGTGGATGGAGCACCAGCCTTGAATTCAGGAGGGCCCGAGTTCAAATCTGGTCTCAGACACTTAACACTTCCTAGCTGCGAGACCCTAAGCAAGTCACTTAACCCCAATTGCCTCAGGGGGAAAAAAAAGTTCAATCAACTCTTTGGACCTCAGTTTCCTCATCACTAAAATGAGGACCTGGACCAGATGACCTCTGATCACGCTTTTAATTAGAACTGGGGAACTGGGGGCTGCATTTTAGAAAGGAGAACAGTCGGCGGGGGCCAATCAGGGTGGGAAGGGCCTAGAGTCTCTTTAAATATTTGAAAGAGGGTCCTCGGAAGAGAGATCCCATTGGGTCTGCATGGATTCAGAGGGAAGAATTAGGATCAGGGCAGGGAAGAGGCAAGCAGAGAATTGATGTCAAGAAAAAAGCTTCCTGCTTTTATTAGAGCATTTAAAAGTGTGATAGGCTGCCTGGAGAGGTAGTGAGATTCCCATCACTGAGAGTCTTCCAGCAAACGGATGGCTTCCTGTTGGGGCTGATGTAGAAGGGATTCTTCTTCAGGTGAAATGACCTCAATTGTACATGAACTCTGAGGGCCCTGCTAGTTGATATTCCTTGATTCTTTAATTTCTTGGGGGAACTGAAAGCGTTGTAAGTAAAAGAACCTGAGTTCAAAGTCTGCCTGTTCTTTACTCTGTGTGACCTTAGATAAGTAATTTAATCTCCTTATGTCTCTGTAAAATAATGACTTTGGAGTAGATTCTGGGATCATCCTATAATTAGCACAGAGAGAGCTTTTAGTGGCCATTGATCCCAAGGCCCTCATTAGACAGAGGATGAAAAGGAGATCCCTAGGGTTATATTGACAGCTAGTGTCTGCCACGAGATTCACACTCATGTCTCTTCAGTGATCCCTAAGGTTTCTTTATGCTTGGTGGGTTACTTACCCAATTCCTCGGCCTCTCTTCCCTCTGATAATGTCACCTCCTTTCCCATGAGCCACCTCGACAAACATCCCAAACTAATCCTTATTTGTTCTGAAACCGGGGAACAGCCCTGTGGATGGATTCAAGATGGCAGCCTTCACGCATCTTCTCCTTTGTCATCTCCAGACTGCAGAGTGGATGGTCAGTGCATACGTACCAGACAGACAAACAAAGGAAAAGCCAGAGCCTCAGTGCTGCGGAAGTGGAGGCCATCCTGGAGGTGATCCAGAGGGCTGAGAAAATGGACATTATGGAGCAGCAAAGAATTGGGTAAAAGCCATGGGCATCTGGGCTGGGGTGGGGGCTGGGACGATACCTCATGCCGAGGACCTGAATTCTGCCACTGTCTAGTCCTGGGACCTCTCGGGCTCAAGTGGCATAATAGTTAGAGCACTGGTCTTTGAGTTTGGAAGAGTCGGCCAGAGCAAATCCTGCTTCAGATACTTTCCTAACTGTGAGACCCTGGGCAAGTCACTGCCTGGAATCTTTTTATTTAGTATTTTATTTTTCTCCAGTTACATAAATTATTAACATTTATTTTTAAAACTTTGAGCTCTCGGTTTTCATCCTTCCTTCCCCCTCATTGAAAAGGCAAGCGATATGATGTAGCATATATGTAGTCATGCAAAGCATTTCCTCAATGGTCATGTGTAAAAAGAAAGTGTAAATTTAAAAACCCTCAAAAATAAAGGTTAAAAAAGACATGCTTCAATCTGCATCAGAAAGCATCAGTTCTTTCTCTGGGGATGGGAGCATTTTTCATTGTAAGTCCCTCAGAGTCGTCTTGGATTGTTGTATTGCTGAGAATGGCTTCCTGAACTCTTAATAATTCACCGCAAGTCTCTCCCCATTTCAGCCCATCCCGCTCAGTTGTCCAGCAATCATCTTAAAGCGCAGCTCTGACCTTGTCTCGTTCCCACCCAATAAACTCCAGGAGTCCCCGTAACTTCTGGGATCAAATATAAAATCCTCTTTTTGGTATTCAGAGCCATCTGTAGCCTGCCCCTCCTCCCCTTTCCAGGCTTTTTATACCTTAGATCCCCATCCTCCTGTGCAGTCTGGCCTTGTAGTCTCCCCCCAACAATCCCAACTCGGGGTGTTCTCATTACCCATCTTTGTGCCCAGAAGACCTCCTTAAGAAGGCTGGTAGAGGAACAATGATAATAGCTGTTGCTTTTCAAGGTCACCGAGTACTTTCCTCTAACCTGAAGGGCCCCTATTTGCAGTAGAAAGAATGGGGGATTTGGGTTCAAATCTCTATTCTGCCCTCTGTGATCTTGGGCAAGTCATAGGACATAAAATCTTAGATTTAAAGCTTATTATTAACTATCATATTAAAGAATGCTTCAAATCACTACTAATAATATAAGTGTAAAATCAAAACAGTCCTGAGATTTCGCCCAGCAAATTGTCAAAGATGATAAAAGAAGACAATCGAAAGTCCTAGAGGAAGGGTGGGAAAATTGACATACTCATACATTGTTGGTAGAGCTGTGAAATGGTACAACCATTTTGGAAAGCAGTTTGAAAGAATGTAAGTAAAATGTCCATACCCTTTGATCCAGAGAGTCCCTTCCTAGGCAAGGAAGAAAGTTTTATAAGAAGAAAGTTTTTATGTTCTCTAAAATATATATAACAACACTTTTGTAGTAGTAAGAAATTGGGAACAAAGTAGATGTCCATTGGCTGGAGAATGGGTACATGAATGTAATGGAATATTGCTATTGGAAATGATAAAGGTGACAGATATGAAGAAACCTGGGAAGTCTCGCATGAACTGATGTAAAGTGAAGTACGAAGATTGGAACAAAGTAAATGGCAAGACTGGCCACTCAACAATAAAATATGCGAGGCAGCTAGGTGATTCAGTGGTTAGAACAGCTCTGAATTCAGCAGGACCTGAGTTCAAATCTGGCCTCAGACACTTAATACTTCCTAGCTGTGTGACCCTGGACAAATCACTTAACCCCAATTGCCTCAGCAAAAAAACCAACCAAACAAAAAAAAAACCCAATAAAATATGAGTTTTGCACATTACAAAGAACATGTTAGGAACCAAAGAAGAGCTTTGAGAAGACATCTTCCCCACCCATGGCTTTGCAGAAGGGAGGTATTCACAGGTGTGCAACACTGAGTATATTATTGGTCTTTTTTTGTTTTGATTCCCACAGAGACCCCATCCCCTCATTCTCTAACTTCCCTTGTACTGCAGGAAGCTGGTCGAACGGCTGGAGAACATGAGGAAGAACGTGATGGGCAATGGTCTCTCCCAGTGCTTCCTGTGTGGGGAGCCCCTGGGCCTCCTGGGCAGCTCCTCCGTCCTCTGCCAGGACTGTAAGAAGGTATGGCCCCTGAGCAGACACACGTTACGTGGTCAGTGCACACTGAGGGATGTGGGCGAGTCGGCCGACACCTGCTCCCACCTCCCCAGAACCTCTTTGGAGAAAGGGTGGCTCCTGTGGGGGGTAGCCTGCATAGAGCTACTTATAGAAAGAGGCAGCTGGGAGACCCGGGGGCAGACTAGTAAATGTGTAGTTAAGACCTGAATTCAAATCCTGCCTCAGACACTTATTAGATGTGAGATTTTGGATAAGTCAGTTAAACCTCTCCCACCCTCAATTTCTTCATCTGTAAAAAGGGAGAATAACAACAGTACCTGTCTCCTAGGTTGTGAGAATCAAAAGAAATAAAGCACTTTGCCATACTCGAAGTCACTATATAAAATGTTATTATAGCCATTCTTCTCCCCCCATTAGAATATAAGCTTCTTGAGGGCAGGTGCTATTTTTTTTTTAATCTACATCCTCATTGGTTCTAGTACAGTGGCTAGGGCATGATAAGTGCTTACTATGAATGCTTCTTGATTAAGAAGAGAGGGGTGAGTGGAGGGAGAAGGGAGAAAAGACAGAGAAAGACAGACAGCGAGCAGGAGACAGAGACAGGTGAGAGGCGAGAGGGAGGCTAGGAGGGAAAGAGGGAGGGAGGGGAGAAGGGAGGGAGAGGGAGAGGGGGGGAGAGAGAGAGAGAGAGAGAGAGAGAGAGAGAGAGAGAGAGACAGAGACAGAGAGAGAGAGAGAGAGAGAGAGAGAGAGAGAGAGAGAGAGAGAGAGAGAGAGAGAGAGAGAGGAGAGAGAGAGAGAGAGAGAGAGAGGGAGGAGAGGCAGAAACAGAGAGACAGAAACAGAGAGAGAGAGACTGAGGGAGGGAGGGAGGGAGATAGAGAAAGAGAAGAGAGAGGAGAGGAGGCAGAGATTCAGACAGAGAAAAAAGAGAAGACAGAGTGAAAGAAGTAGGTAGAGACAGACAGAGACAGAGACAGAAACAGATAGAGACAGACAGAGGGCCTGGGTTAGGCAGAGAAGCAAGCACCCACCTTAGTGGGAAAGGTTTTGGGTTAGACAGAAGGGGGATTGCTTTTCCAGGCGGCTGCTGGCTGAGTGCCATGGGGCGGGGGAGGAGGAGAGGGGAGGGAGAGGAGGTGATCGATGACTAGCTCAGCATGGCCTGTGTTCCTGAGCTGGGTGTTTGTCTCTAGTCTCCCCCTCTCCCCTTCTTATTCAGGGTTCTGGAAGCTCAGAGTGAACAGGTGTTATAAGAATCCCAGAGTCAGAGAATTTGGAAGATATTAGAGAGTCAGAAGCCCCCATTTATGGGTGGCAACCACAGGATCTCGACCAATAGTAGGGCCACAAAAGCGTCTCCCAGATGGCCGAGTCTGGTGGGTTTGTTTATAGGAATGGAAGGTTTACGAGAACGATTCGGGATCTGGTCACTGCCACCGGTTGCTCTTAAGGAACATGCCCCTTTTTTTTTTTTATCAAAGCAGGTTATGTGGCAAACTTGTATGGATGGTCTTTACTGTGTCATAGGAGGCTGCAAAAGTCGGACAGCTAGTATTTTAGCGTGATGCTTCCTAGAAAGGCTTAAGTGACTGGAATTCTGTACCCAAAGCTTTCTGTCCTTTATAAGCTAACATGACAAGCGCCTGACAAATACAAACAGGAGTTTATCAGTTACTTGACAAATGCAAGATGACAAATACAGGCCTCCCAAATAGCCTTGACAGTTCTGTAAATGAGCCTTTCTGGAAGTGCAGCACAGACAGAGCTGCTGCCTACAGCCACCCCGACATTGTTCTAGAGAAATTAGAGAACAGAGGTCATCGTACCATGCTCAATCTCCAAACCGCGGAAATCCTCCTCCTCCTCATGGCTGGCATTCACAAAGCAATATGAGGTCTGCAGAGGCCTTTACAAATATCATTTCATTTGATTCCCACAGTAACCCTAGTAAGTGCTATTATGATTTCCATTTTACAGATGGGGAAACTGAGGCAAGTGGAGGCTAAGTGATTTAATCTTTGTTTGCTTCAGTTTCCTCATCTGTAAAATGGAGAGCATAATGGCACCTACTTCCAGGGTGATTGTGAAGATCAAATGAGGTGCTTGTAAAACTCTTTGCTCAAATATAAAATTATCAATACAATAATAATCGTATCTACTCTCCAGGGTTGTCTTTAGGGATAAAATGAGATTTACAAAGTGCTTTGTAAACTTTGAAATTTTACCCAATACTATCAATAATATATGTGTATGTATGTACATATGTGTGTGTATCTATTTTGTATACACACACACATATATCTGTATATATAGGACACATTTAAAATCCCCCATTGAAAAAATGAGGAAATGAGATGCTAACAAAAAGGAGGAAGTAGCACCTGAGTATCAGTGGTTCATAATTTTTTTTCTTTTTTGTGAACCAAAGGGCAGAACCAATTCTTTTTTTTTTCTTTGTTAAAACTTTTTATTTTTCAAAATGTATGCATGGAAAGTTCTTCAACATTAGCCCTTGCAAAACCTTGTGTTCTAATTTCCCCCCCCTTCCCCCATGCTAAACATGATAGCAGTGATGTTAAATCCGATATATGCATACATATTTATTTAATTATCTTGCTGTTCAAGAAAAATCAAATCAAACCAGTAAAAAAAGAAGCAAAATAAAATGCAAACAACCACAAAAAGAGTGAAGCTGCTATGTTGGGTTCAGAATTACTTAAACTCGGGATGTTTCTAGAACTTTCTTTCCCATGGTTGTGCGATCTTAATCACAGGAGCAGAGAACTGCTAAGGAGGAGAATCCTCATCCCTACTCTTCTCTGGGGTGGTGGGGATGGGGAGGAGGAAACAAAGTACATCTCCCACTCTTCTTTCCTTTTTCCTTGATTTGTCGCTTGTGTAAAGGCCGGACTTTGTTGGAGTAATAGGAACAGGGCTTTTCTTCTGAGTTCTGTAGTGAGTGCCGGGTGGATATGGGTCCTTGGCAGGTGAGGAGCAAACAGGGCTGCTCCCCTGAGGAAGATGGCCTGCATCAACACCGTGGAAAGATTGTTACCGCAGGTGCTGCAGGGATGAGGTCTGTGGGATGTGAGTGCCCACATTTGCACTCAGGTTCTCCACCCCAGTGCCCCTACCTGCCTTGTGGTGGAACCGTGCCCAAGTATGGTTCTCTTTTTTCAAGCAGTTCCATTGGAACTGCCCACAGAGGGGACGTGGAACAGGGAGAGAAACTCCTCAGAGAGCAGAAGCAAATGAGGGACATTTGCAGTTCCTGCTTTGCAAGAGAAAAGAACACAAGAAAAAAGGAAGGGAAGAAGGAAGGAAGGAAGGAAAACAAGAAAGCAAGAAAGCAGCAAGACTTTATGGAGCCCCTCTGTGCATAGACAGCTCTGCACTAGATGCTTCTTGAATTGAGCTAATAGGAAGAATTCATAATGAATCATCTTACTCAGAACTTTTTCTTTACTGGGATGGGGGAAGGAAGGGAGAGAGAGAGAGGAAAAGGGGAAACTAGGCCTGATTTCACTGGTATAGAGAGTTCCCAGACAGGCAGTGTCCTCTCCCAGTGCAGATCTGAGAGAGCCAGCTTACAAGAAGTGACTTACCTGGAATCACACAGACTGTATGTGTCTTCAGCAGCTTTGAACCCAGATTTTTCTGACTTTCCATTTCACTAAAGGCTTTTATGATTATCCAAATAGGACCCATATTAGTGCCAGCTGGGGCTGCTAAGGCAGCTGGAAATATCTGCAGATCTGAGTTCAAATCTTGCCTTACACTTTTACTAGCAGTGTGACTCTGGACAAGTCATTTCTCTCCAACTCCCAGCTTTCCTCTATAAAATCAGGATAGTGGCTTGAAATGTCCAAGTTCTAAATCAGTCCTCCTGTGATTTGCTTCTACAATATCATAGTGGATATAGTTCTCTTTTTTTGGACACTCTTCCCCCAAATCTCCCTGTGTTCCCAGGAAGGAATTTGTGAATGGGAAAAGTGTAAAAAAACAAAAAAACAAAAACAACTATATTCCCTGTGATACCTTGGCGGCAAATCATAGGGGGATTGACTCTGAGCCAGAGGGACATCTCCCTATGTGAAAGGATGCAGAGAAGGAATCCACTAGAGGGAGCATGGGAAACATACAGGCTGTGGTTTCCCTCCCCAGGGTTGGGGTGTCCAGCCTTGGTGGGAGAGCAAAGACCATCCTCAGCCACCATTAGCTCATGACTCTTGGGTGGAATTGACTCACCTTTCAGCTGTGCTCAAACCCCACTCTGTAACTGTGCCCACTGGCGCCCGCTCTCATGGGCTTCGTTACTTCTGGGCGGCAGCAAGGAGGGAGGGGGACAGGCCGGTTAATTGGGGAGCTCTTGGTGTGCTGATTGCTCAGCAGTTGAATCAGCTGGCTTGCGTGTCTAATTTGGAGCCCAGATGGGTGGGAGATCCAGTGGCTGCGGCTTTACAAAGCCGCTTGTCTAGGGTTGCCCCATGACACACAGAGAGAACCGGATTTCCTCAGTCTCCTCAAAAGGAATGCTTTCCATCCTGACTATCTGGGAGGATGCTGGGCTTAAGCGATGCCATATGCACATAGGACTGCTGGGAGAGCGTGGCAGCATCTAGACAGAGAAGTTATGTCTGTCTGGGCCTCCATGTCCATGAGGTGGCGGGACATGGTCTGTCTGGGGCTCTGCCCTGTCACTCAAGGGCTGGAAGGGAAGTCCTCCTGTGTGGCTTCCCCAGCAAGGTCCGGGCCCTATTTCCACCCAGTGTCTATCCTATTTCCAGAAGGTCATCAGAGAGGCAGTTGTAGTCGATTGAGGCTCTTGGTCCAAAAAATATGGTTTCCTATTTTGATCCTGATGCTTATTAGCTGTGGGTGGCAAGACACTATCCTTCTCTGATACTATTTTTCCAGAATTAAGCTACTATATATCATTGGACTGCTTGCTACTTGAGAGAAAGAGTGAGGGGAAGGGAGGGAGAAAAAGTTTGGAACATGAGATTTTGCAAGGGCCAATGTTGAAAACTCTCTTTGCATATATTTTGAAAATTAAAAGCTATTATTTAAAAAATAAGAATGTTGTCTACAAAAAAAAAAGATATTGTATATCACTCTTCTTCTTACAGTTTTTCTACGGCTAGACCAGGCACCGCTCACAGTCGGTGCTCAATTAATGCTTATTGTGGTGGTTCAATAATATCAACAATATCATTTCACTTGTGTCTAATTCTTTATGACCTATATGGGGTTTTCTTGACAAAGACACAGGAGTGGTTTGCCATTTCCTTCCCTGGTTCATTTCACAGATGAGGAAACTGAGACAAACGGGACTAAGTGACTTTTTCAGGGTCACACAGCCAGCTGGTAAGTGTTTGAGGCCACATTTGAACCAGCGCTCTATCTACTTTATCGCCTAACTGTCCAGTGCTAGATTGCTTGATTGGAAAATAGAGATAATAAAAACTGCAGATGATTGTGGGGCTAAAACGAGCTAATATATGTAAGGCCCTGTGCCAGCTCTAAGATACTATTCTCGGAAATGTCAGCGTGTTTATTCTAATAGAGGCTCTGTAGCATAGGAGATAATGCACTGACTGTGGTATCAGGAGGACCTGGATTCAAGTCCAGTCTCAGACACTTGGCTAAATGATGTTGGACAAGTGACTTTGTTTCCCCATCTCTGAAATAAGAAGGCTGGCCTCCGGTGAGCCAGAGAAATACGGGATCCTCTCACTGCCCCAGGCAGATCTCAGTCTCGGAATCAAGGGTGACTTTCCCATCTGTGTGAGTTGGAAGAGTTTCCCTATTGCTGAAATCCCACACCTGGACCACTGTTATCAGTGTTGTTATCAGCCCTCCCCTTGCTCCAGAGGCAGTTTGTGTTGGCTAAAGTCACTGAGGCTTGGAGAGCTCCTGATAACCTGCCTCAGTGGTAGAGACTTTGGACTGAAGCCCCGAATTTCTCTTTCTTCCTAGGGCCTCATCTAGGTTAAAGGGGATCCCCTAAGCCAAGGGAAAGGAAAAGGGCTGTCATGGCTGAACCTTCCCTGCTGGAAGATTTCTACTTGGTCTGAAATTAAGTTTAAGGTTTCACCCTGGAAGCTCATAGTATAGGGAAGTCTTCTCCCTCCACTAATGCAGGTCTGCAATTTATAGGCTCAGAGATTACCTTGGACATAGAGTTCAAAGAACAGTAATAATAATAGCAAGGATTACAAAGCACTTTGCATATATTAACTCATTTGGTCCTCACAACTCTGGGAGATAGGTACTATTAGCCCCTTTTTATAACTAGGGAAACTGAGACTATATTCCAGGTTAAATGACTTGCTTAGGGTTACACAGGCTTGCACTCTATTCACTATACCACCTCGCTTCCGGTCCAGCCTAGGCTAATGACTTGGCCAAAGTCACATAACAGCAGGACTTTCTGAATTCCGGTCTTCCTGTTTTGAGGTCAATCCTCTCTCTTCATGTGGATGAGGGCCAAGAAAGCTCCTGAGACCTGGAACACTTCAGCTGTGCGTTCTGAGGACTGCTTTGTGTGGGGAGCCCAGGAAGTGTTTTGCAAACTGACTTCCTAGAATCCCTGAGCATGCTGCCCCACTTTTCTTCCCAGAAGACTTTTCTGTAGGAAATTATAGATTTCAGATAAGAGCTGTTTTTCCAATTACAGCATGTGGGCCTGGCCTCGGGCAAAGATCCTAGTCGTTCAGGGAATGGACACAGGAAACGATCTGCGCTTTCACGAAAACCGATTTCCCCATGATGGGACCACAAGGTTAGAAGCGGGTCTCGTCCTCTCATTTTACTCAGTGTGTCTGACTCTTCTTGGCAAAGATACTGGAACAGCTTGCCATTTCCTTCTCTGGCTCATTTTACAAATGAGAAAACTGAGGCAAGATAGGATTAAGGGACTTGTCCAGTGTCACTCAGCTGAGGCCAGATTTGAACTAGGCTTTCCTGAGTCCAGGCCCTGCATGAAAAGTGTTTAATAAATGTTTGTTGAATTTGATTTAAATGAAAGGAGAAAAATACCAGTGGCCTTAAAGGAACTTGCCTTTCAGTATGCACTCCAAAAATAGAATGTTTTTTCTTCTGTCTTGATTTGGTGGCTGATGGATGTGGGAGCACTCAAGTCCCCCCCCTTGACCCCTACATGCTAATCCCTTGCTGCTGGGCTCTTCCGGCTCAGTCTGATAAAAAGCAACAGGGTCCTAGACTAATAGTTCTTTATTTGAGCTGTGCCTGAATCCATTTCTGGGCCTAATTCAGATTGCCCGGTGCCCTGATTTGTTCCTTTTAATGAAGGCAGATTTTATTTCCTAAATTCTCAGACAAAAAGATGCTATAAGTCATCTGCTTTGCAGGGACCTATCTGCTGGGGGAGGCAGGAGCTGTTGGGCTCGGCTGAGCAAATACAGCGTCAGGTGATTTTCTTCCTTTTGGGGTGCCCGCTGCCACAGAGGTGGATGGGGGAGAAGGCTTTCTGTCAAGCTGCCTCTTTGTACCTCCTTCTTCTAGATGAGGGAAGCAGAGGATGCACCCTTAGTGAAGAGGCGTACATGGAGTCCCAGAGCGCCAGCAGTATGAAGCAATCTATCCACCAGCCAACCAGGGTTTGGTTAAAAAGCCTACTGTGTGCTGGTTGCTGGGAATATAAATACAAGTGAGACATGTCATGAGTGGGAGATCGGAGGAGTAGATAGTAAAAAAAAAAAAAAATCCAACATTTTTTAAGCACTTACTGTATACCATGCACTGTGCCTAGAACTGGAGATACAAACATTTTAATAGAAGTAGAGGAGCCATGGAGGGAAATCCCAATGGTTGGGAGGAGATGGTAGAAACCTTAATATACAGTCTGCACTGAATCATGTCAGGTGATAGGGAAACATTTGTATAGCACATTTACATAAGGCAGCTAGGTGGTGCTGTGGAGAGAGCACTGGTTCAAATGTGATCTCTGACACTGAGTGAACCTGGACAAGGCGCTTTTCCCTGTTTACCTCAGTTTCCTCAGATGTAAAATGAGCTGGAGAAGGAAATGGCAAACTAGTCCAGCACCTTTGCCAAGAAAACCCCAAATCAGGTGACAAAAAGTCACCCCTGACCAAACTAGGATAACAACCTATTGCACATAATAAGTTCTCTGAAGTAGTCTGAAAACATTAGAAGTATAATGTAGTACAGAGAGCAGAGCTCAGAGCGAGGAAATCTCAGTTTCAGTTGCTTCATTTACCTCCAAGGATGCTGGGAGACTCTTGGAGACTGTGGATAGAAGGAGTTTCCTCATCTGAGAGCTCCTGAAACCGAAGAAATCCTCTCTTTAATCCTTATTCCTTATACAAAGAAAGAAACTGAGAGGAATTCAGCCTCCGATGAAGATTTTCTTCCCCCAATTTTTCCATTGTAAAATTTTTACAGAGAAGCATTTTCTCTGAAAGTAGAGCAAGAACATAAATACACTGATCCCAGCTCCCCCACAACCTGGAGACCATTCTGCCCTCCGCCACCTGTGTCCTCAGGGAGAACCAGCTTTAACTTAGCACACTTTCCACATCACACGCATCCCACCCCAGTTGCTTCCAAATGAGACGTGGCCAGTGGAGGATGACCCGTAAGGGAAGCAGAGAAGTGTTTTCACCCAGAACATTTTGGTTTCTCATTTGAAGGGTGAGGGAGAAGAGTCAATTGACTGCAGATTCTTAATCCCTGTGGGGAAAATCCAATATGTTTTGTTAGCTCAAACAGACCTGGCTTTCCTCTGAGATGGGAAGCTAGTTTTTATTTTCCTTTTTTAAAAAATTGGTTTTTTGGAGGCAACTAGATAGTATAGTGGATAGAGTACCAGCTCAGGAGAAACTGAGCTCAAATCCAGCCTTAAAATGTGTGTCTTGGGCAAGTCATTTAATGCCAGTTATCTCATCCCCACAAAAATTATTTTGGGGTTGAAAAAGGCCTTTTTGTCAAGACAAGTGACAACTGATGATATTAAGTAAAAATACTATATGTTTGGAAGATTGTAAATCTCCATTACGAAATGCTTCTGATATACTTTTCCTAAGATTTGTAGGGGAAGCAGCGGGAAAAGCATTAAGAAAGAGCAATGGTTATTAGGAGTTACGGACTTTGTCAAAAACATTCAGATTGATTTTCTAGAGACAGCAAATGTTTAGGTGGGAGGAGAAGGGAGGGAAAGTTTGAGTGGTGGTCTATCCCACTCTAATTCCTCACAGAAGGTCCAAACATTTTGATTGAATGAATCAATCAAAAGTAAATGAGCCTTTGCTCAGTTTGAAAGGCTGATAGGGCCTTGGAATTATTGTCTAAAAATAAATGAAACCACATAGAAAATATCTTATGGTTGGCTGAAGATAGTCACACCTCTTAGACTACATATGAAAGCATCGAGCTAGTTTGGAGGCCAGGTACAAAGAGGCCAATTGAGTGAAGGAAGACTCTAAATTTGGGAGCAAAGGATTCCAGTTTCCTGAGAGAGAATGGCTTTTAGGGAGGGAAAGAGTAGCTCCCTCCTCCCTATTGACCATATTACTGGAGTGATTGGATTAATAAGAGTGTAAGATATTTTTTATGTGACTTCATCTATCTTTAGACAATAGCTCCAAGTTCCTATCAGCCTTTCAAATTGATTAAAGACTCATTCTTATCTAGTTTCCTTTTGCTTGATGTATTCAATCATAATATTTGGACCTTCTGTGATGAATTGGAGTGGGATTGACTGCCATTCAAATTTTCTCCCCCCCTAAACGTTTGCTGTCCCTAGAAAATCAATCAGAGAGGTTTTGTATTGTACAAAGAGTAAAAACATGCTGAGAGTTAACAGAAGGTATCCTGGGAAAAGGGATCAGGGATTCAGAGATATAATTAACAAGATATAGACCCTGTGAACTTTGAAAAGTCAGATCTGAAAGTCCTTTATGATTTGATAGCTGGTAACAACTGCTGATGGCAGTGTTTATATTGAGAGTTGAAAAACACTTGAGGATAAATCAAATATACTGAGGAAAGACAGGTTTAAGACTTTATAAGAAACTGACCCTCCGAGCCCAGTGAGGTTTATGCCTTAAAAAAACTTCATGAGAACTATACAAAAGGAGAACGAGATTTCTAACAATAGGAATCCCTTACTCTGTGGATGTCCATACATTTACCTCACTACCATTTTACTATAGGTATGAGCCTGCTTTCCCCAAACATTGTGTAGACTAGGGAAGAATGCACTTCCATTTTGGGAAACCGTTTCTGTAATAACTGTTCTTGCTAAGTAAAACAAACAAACAAACAAAAACCTTTGTAATAAGTGATCTAAAACAGCTCCACAATGATAGTGCTAGTAATCAGATCTCTGAAGTAGTAGTAGTCATTCTTTTCTCAGGAACTGGCCTGGCATTGCTAGTGCGAATTGGGAAGCAGCTCCCAAAGGGCTGCTTCACTGTACTTATTCTGGGATATTATTGGGGTCCTTTGTATTTGCAAAGATCTAGCAGACAGATTCTCTTTTTGGGCTTCTCGAATATGCTAGCATAAAATTTCTGAGGTTTTCATTTCCCCCTCCCTCTTTCTTGTTTCAGTCTGCAATTGGACAGTGTTTTCTTCATTGCTTCCTTTAAAAGTCAGACCATTTTCTCTGAGCTGACCTTTGCTGATTTGAATGCTTAAATAGTAATACCTGTCATATTACTGAATCCCTTACAAGTATGGAGGCTTATATTAGTAGTATAAATTTTGCATCCCTAAAATACTGATGCTAGCAGTTTGCCTCAAATACACTGTGATAACTGACAAATATTGAATTATTTTTCCTTTTTGCTCTTAAGCAGACCCAGATTGCTGATTTTACTAGGATTGCAGCCCAGACAGCGTTCTGAAATCCTTATGGACTATAAGGCTATAAGAATGGATTTACCTGCTGGCCTAAAAATCCTAAGTGATCAACTCCCCAAGTACTTAATCCCTTTTTGGGAATCTCACTTTTCTGTGAGTTCCATTTTAATTTAGCCCTACCTGTCCCTCCCTCCCTTCCTCCTTTCCTCCCTTCCTTCCTTCCTCCCTTCCTCCCTCCCTTCCTTCCTTCCTTCCTTCCTTCCTTCCTTCCTTCCTTCCTTCCTTCCTTCCTTCCTTCCTTCCTTCCTTCCTTCCTTCCTTCCTTCCTTCCTTCCTTCCTTCCTTCCTTCCTTCCTTCCTTCCTTTTTCTTTTTCTTTCTCTTTCTCTTTTTTTCTCTTTCTCTCACTCTTTCTTTCCTTCTTTCTTCCTTTCTTTTCTTTCTCCTTCCTTCCTTCCTCCCTCCTCCCTTCCTTTCTTCCTTCCTTCCTTCCTTCCTTCCTTCCTTCCTTCCTTCCTTCCTTCCTTCCTTCCTTCCTTCCTTCCTTCCTTCCTTCCTTCCTTCCTTCCTTCCTTCCTTCCTTCCTTTTTCTTTTTCTTTCTCTTTCTCTTTTTTTCTCTTTCTCTCACTCTTTCTTTTCTTCTTTCTTCCTTTCTTTTCTTTCTCCTTCCTTCCTTCCTCCCTCCTCCCTTCCTTTCTTCCTTCCTTCCTCCCTTGCTCCCTCTCTCCCCCTCTCCCATTCCTTCCTCCCTTTCTCCCTCCCTCCCTCTCTCTCACTTTCTATTATTATCTTTCAAGTCTTGGTTTAGTCATTAGTCGGTGACCCTCGGCAAATCATTGAGTTTCTCCCAGCCTCAGTTTCCTCATTTGTAAAAAAAAAATAATAATAATAGTGGCTACTTCCCAGAGTCATTGTGAATTTCAAATGAGATGGTTGCAAATCTAAATAATGTTAGCAATTATTTTCCTAATGTTTGGGAGGCAGTAGAGAAGGGGACAGAGAGATTGCTGTAGAAGGAAACTAAGCCCCATAGACTTGCCCAATGTCACCTAGAGAATTAGTAAGAAAGCTGGAGTCTCCTCCCAGACTAGCCGTTTTTCATTATCAGCAAAGGAGACTGGGGAGAAATGGTTGGACAAATAGGAGGAGAAGGAATGCTCTAAAAGGCCAGAGTGAGATTGTTCAGGAGGAGGTGGTCAGCAATGTCAAAAGCCGCACAAGATAGGAATGTTGCCTCATGTGAGCCAGGCATGGGTGGCCCCACCCACAGTGTTCCCTGAAGGTTCCTCCCGTCTTCCTCCCCCTGCTTCCAGACCAAGGCAGCCCAGCCCCGAGACCTTGGCGGCTCCTTTTCTCTGTGGGGTCAGCCCAGGGCATCGATGACAAAGGCCCAGCAGCAGGAAGCATTGTTGGCAAATCTGTTTAGCCATGTTCCCAGCCCCGTCATTTTGTGCCGTCTCTTGTATGCTGTGTTGTGGTAAATAACAGATAATAACATTCTCAGTCCTCTCCTGCCACACGTTGCTGAACATATGGCTCCCCACTCTTCCTGGCAGGGCCTCCGGTGCCCAGCAAGCTGCTGTACTTTCAAGTCCTGGTATTTCAGCATCTTTCTTGAATATCACCTTTTAAAAAAAGTCCCCCTCCTCACCCAAGCTGCTGTCACTCTGCTTCCTTTCAGATTTCAGGCATTGTGGGAGCATCTGCTTGGCAGTGTGGTCAGGGGACCTGGCTCCAAAGGGCACCTGCAGGAGCCTGGGCAAACCCTTTCACCTCTGGGAGACACTGTACTGTTAGGGGGCTGTACTAGATGGCTTCCAAGGTCCCTTCCTGCTTGAAATCTGGGCTCCTGCCATTCCTTGTCTCATCTGGGAAGCGGATATAACTAGCTTCATGGTACAATGGAAAGATCACTGATCCTAGGGGCAGCTAGGTGCCCTCAGGAGGACCTGAGTTCAAATCTGGTCTCAGCCACTTAACACTTCCTGGCTGTGTGACCCTGGGCAAGTCACTTAACCTCAATTGCCTCGGGGGGGGGGGGGGAATCACTGATCCTGTAGTCAGGGTTCTTTGCTAGCTGTATGATGGGCAAATATTTAGCCTCTCGAGGCTAAATCAATCTTTTTTCCTTCCTTCCTTCCTGTATGATGACAAGGTTATACTGGATGGCTTCAAGCTCCAATTCTATGGATCTGTGTCTATATTTGCCCTCCTAAATGGGGAGTTCGGGGCAAGAGAAGGCCCCCTTCCCTCTGCCTTGTGAAACCCTACCTTCCTTCAGTGCAAAGCCCAGATGCCCTCTTCTGAGCAAGGCATTTCTCCATTTCTCCTTCCCAGTGTTAGTTCTTCCTCCCTCTCTCTCCAAAGTCCTGGCGGAGTTTTAAGCTTTTAATAGCTTAGGGAAGCAAGGGTAGGGGGGAGAAGAAGAGTGGTCGCCCAGATCTGGACGCCCACCCCTCCTCTTGTTTTCTTAAACCTCTCCTCCTTCATGTCTCAGCTAAAGTGCCACCTTCTGCAAGAAGCCTTTCTTGATCCCTGTAATATTGGGCCTTCCCTCTGCTTATTATTTCTAACTTCTCCCAACTTACTTGTGCGAAGTTGTTTGCTTGTTGTCTCCTCTCACTAGAGCGGAAGCTCCCTGTGGGCAGGAACCCAAGTTCTGCCCCTGTTTGTGTCCTTGGCACTTATTGCAGTGGCCGGCATGTAGCAAACCATTTTAGAAATGTTTCATGACTGTTGTCTTGTTGCCCATTGCATGAGTGTTCCAAAATGACCTTGTTATTTTTCCTTTAGAATGAAGGGAAGAGAAATTCACTGGCAGGGAAGGAAGCTTTCACTTGCAGATTTTGGGGAGGAAGTGGGAAAACCCCAAATGGACTCTGAGCTGTACTTGTACTCAGGAGGAAGAATTTAAAAAGCAAACTGCCAGGCCTCTACAGGGAAGGAGGATGGGAGGTCATGGCTTCTGCCAAGGCTTAATGAGGGCAAAGAATGCTAATGGGGCCCAGGAGGACCAGAGATGGAGGAAAGGGAGCTGGGTTTGTTTAATATTCTCCTCCACTTTCCTTCTGCTCTGGTGTTAAGGATGAAAATGTATTAGCTGCGTTAAGCCCAACCTCCAGACCCAGCCATAAGGACAACATCTCTAAATCGAATGTCTGGCAGTGGAGATAGGCAGCACTAAGCCAACTCTGCTTTCTCCCCCATTCTCTCTATTAGAGCATCTGTCAGGCCCTGACTTTAGCAGCATCCAGATACCTCTGGTCTAGACTAAAAATGTTTTGGAATAAAATATTAGTAGTGCAGATTAATTGCAGTGAGCCACTTGTTAAACATTTACCAGTGAGCTGCTTGTTAAACATTTATCAGCATACCCTTCCCTTTTTGGTCCTTCCAACCCTATCTCCATTACTCTGTGATCTGGGGTTGGGACTTTTAGATTAGGAATGTGGCAAGTGCCAGAGATTCTGTGGAGTAACACTATGTGTTATATGAGACTTGTCACTTAAATTTTTCATTGAAGAGATTTTTACTCAAAAACAACAAACCCTAAACTCATTAGCTTCCTCTCCCAGCTTTATGTCATCTATACATTTTGTGAGCACTCCGTCTGTTTCTTTATCTGAGTCATTAATAAAAAATATTCAGCACAATTTCTCTGAGGATCTCCTATCATGTCAGTGTTTTGCTGTTTTAATTAAGGGGGAAAATCTGTCATGTTGCCATTAAACTATTCAGAAAGGCTTTTTGCGTCTGGCCATCTGAAGAGTGCAGAATCCATCACTTGGAATTTTCATGAATCCACATCTCTCCGTTCTCTTCCCAAAAAGGGCTTTGAGATCCTAATATTAAAAGATTCACTCAAATCCAGACAAGCTGTATCCCCAACATGAATTTCATCTACTAGTTTAGCAGTCCTGTCAAAAGGGCAAATGAGCTTAGTCTAGCATGACCTGTTCCTGATGAAGCCGTGCTGATTCTTAGTTCTCTCTGCTTCTCGTGGTAGTCTCGTCTCTTTAATAATTTGTTGTAGAATTTTCCCAAAAATTGAAGTCAAGCACACTGGGTCTATTCTGTTTGCTTCTCTCTCTGTGTGTGTCTCTTTCTCTGACTCTCTCTGTCTGTGTCTCTGTCTCTTTCCCTCCGTCCCTTCTCTGTTTCTCTCAAAATTGGGACATTTCCTCTTATTTGCTGTTACGGCATCTCTCCAGGGGGTATGCTAGTAAATATCCCGCTCTCTACTACTGGTGGGGTTGTATGCAGGACACATTTTAAAGTTTAATCTGCATAATTAACATGTTGTCCATCAATTTTCTAAAAGTCTTGTCAATCAGCAAAATATAAATTTCCAACATGTGAATATTCTTGCTGAAAATTTGACAGTTAGTTCTTCAGAGCCGGTTTGAGCTGGCTCCAGGATACTTCTACACCTCCCTCCATTTTCCATGATCCCTCATATATCATTGACATTATTCAGTAACGTTCATCCTTTCAGTATCCGAGGATGATGGTGAAAACTAGTATTTATAAAGCACTTACTGTGCGCCAGGCACTGCGCTTAACAACAACCCTAGGAGATAGCTTTAAGTACTTCATTTCATTTGGGCCAAGTAACTTGAATTTATCAAGAGCAACCAGGTGCTCTCTTCCTATCTCCTCACTTATCTTGTGCCTGGGACCAAAATGAAGTATTTATTGAGTACCTCTCAGTAGAATGTAAGCTCCTTGAGGATAGGCTTGCTTGCTTCCTCCCTCCCTCCCTTCCCTCCCCCTTCCCTCCCCCTTCCCTCCCCCTTCCCTCTCCCTTCCCTCTCCCTTCCCTCCCCCTTCCCTCTCCCTTCCCTCTCCCTTCCCTCCCCCTTCCCTCTCCCTTCCCTCTCCCTTCCCTCCCCCTTCCCTCCCCCTTCCCTCCCCCTTCCCTCCCCCTTCCCTCTCCCTTCCTCTTTCCCTTCCCTCTCCCTTCCCTCTCCCTTCCCTCCCCCCTTCCCTCTCCCTTCTCTCTCCCTTCCCTCTCCCTTCCCTCTCCCTTCCCTTCTCCCTTCCCTCTCCCTTCCCTTCTCCCTTCCCTCTCCCTTCCCTTCTCCCTTCCCTCTCCCTTCCCTCTCCCTTCCCTCTCCTTCCCTTCTCCCTTCCCTCTCCCTTCCCTCTCCCTTCCCTCCCTCTCCCTTCCCTTCTCCCTTCCCTTCTCCCTTCCCTTCTCCCTTCCCTTCTCCCTTCCCTTCTCCCTTCCCTTCTCCCTTCCCTCTTCTCCCTTTCCTCTTCTCCCTTTCCTTCTCCCTTCCCTTCTCCCTTCCCTCTCCCTTCCCTCTCCCTTCCCTCTCCCTTCCCTTCTCCCTTCCCTCTCCCTTCCCTCTCCCTTCCCTCTCTCTTTCCTCTTCCTTCCCTCTCCCTTCCCTCTCCCTTCCCTCTCTCTTTCCTCTCCCTTCCCTTCCCTTCCCTTCCCCCTCCCTCTCCCTTCCCTTCTCCCTTTCTCCCTCCCTCTTTTCTTCCTTCTTTCCCCTTTCCTTGCTTAATCATTCTCCTGTCTCAGTAGAACCTGGCTCAATGCTAGGAACTGCCCAGAGTCAATTGAGAACCTGAGAAATGTGCCCCTCCAAACACTCTACCCATAGCTTCTGTTTTTCAGGAGCCACTCCCTATTACCCTTGGCCAGCCTTCAGTGATTGTTGGTTGTTTTGTTTTTTAATACTTTTGCTCATTTGGAAACGAGCTTTTCTTCTGGCTTTGCACATGTCTAAATAAGTACACCTAATCATTTTCATGCCTGTGTGCCCTGTCTGCCCAATTAGATTTGTGCCCGGAGATGCAAAACCCAGCAAAGCCTCAGACATTGCAGCCATTCAATAAACATTTGTTCAATCTGATTAACACTCTGGTAAAAGCCATCTCTCCCTAATTTGTCTGAACATCTCAGCACCTAAAGCATTCTGCCTGTGACCCCATTTTTTGTGCACTTGTAGCTCATCTTCCTCCCCTTGTCCCCCACATTAAAAGTGTACCCTCCTTGAGAGCAGGCCCCATGTCTAATTTTGCCTTTGAATATCTGTATTTGTAGAGCTGGTTAATAAGTGCCTGAGTACAGTAAGCACTTTCAGAAAGTTTGCTGCCTGAGCAAGTGTTCATTCAGCCAGTCACTGGACACTTAAATGTTTATTAAGAGCCTACCACAGGCCAGACACCGTGAGGGATATTGGGATACAGAGACAAAACGGGGTGCTCCCTGCCTCAAGTAATTTATATTCTGTTCTATGGAGGAGGACCAAAACTTTGATTTAGGGCTAGCCTACCCAGAATTCTGAGTGGAGCAGATTATCATGTTCCTTCCTGTTATCTGGCAATATTGATTAGATCATTATTCTCTGAATAAGAGGTAGAAAATGGGACAGCTAAATGATGCAATGGATAGAGCACCAGCCCTGAAGTTAGGAGGACCTGAGTTCAAATCCAGTCTCAGATACTTAATACTTCTTAGTTGTGTGACCCTAAGCAAGTCACAACCCCAATTGCCCCAGCAAAAAAAAAAAACAAAAAAAAAAGAGGTAGAAGGGGCAGGCAGTGGAGAGAGCACCAGCCCTGAAGTTAGGAGGACCTGAGTTCACTCTCAGACACTTAACACTTCCTAGCTGTGTGACCCTGGGCAAGTCACTTAACCCCTAATTGCCCCAGCAAAAAAAAAAAAAAAAAAAAAAAAAAAAAGAGGCAGAAAATGAGGGGCATACTATGGTACCTGAGGAGCATCCTTGACTCTTTCAGGTCATGATTTCTCTCTCCGCAAAGAGAGCTATCTTGGGTTCAAGATACACATGCCTAAAAGTATAACTCACAAACCTCCTCCCCCCCACTGAGGTGTTTGTCTTTAACTGTTAGCCAGAGAACACAATTAATTCAAAACAAAGGCATTTAGTGACATAGTTTTTTTCTTTTTTAAATTGCATTAGAGGATCTCCCCCCTCTCCCTCTAAACTTAAGGATCATTTTCCCACAAACAGAGACACTCCCATTAGTGAGCAAATGCTGCTTAGGTCCTAATATCCCGTTAGATGCGTGGGCCGTCCCCCGGGATCTGGTCCAGGACCAGCTAGAGGTGAGGATTGACTCCTCCTCACACCAGGACCCTTTTGCCCCGAGAGATTCTCAAAGTTGAGTGGCCTACTTCCTAACTCTCCCTCCTCTCCCTACTTCCCCATTCTCTGATCCTGGCAGGGAGAGTTACGAGGAGAAGGGCAAACACTAAGATGCCCAGTCCGGATGGACATCGCTATTTGGATATCTCCATTCATTGAATCTGAGTGAATGAAAGAAAGAATGGAATTGTCTTGCTCTTCTCAAGCCCTGCTTGTTGTCCCCAGGTGGATTATCAGTCTCATTTATCTTGTTAAATGTTCCTTTCTGTTTCTTATTGACATCATCACCTGATCTAACTTTGTGGGTTTCAACAACATCTCCATTAATAAATGGAGAATTCTCCTATAGCCCAGCAGCATCTAGAAGGGCAGACATTATTTATTTTTAAAGCAGAGCGCCTCATTCCTTTTCTAGGTTACTCCAGATTAATATCAGACTCCGATAAAGTCTTGCTAGGCCCCGGTCTGAGAGGGGATACTATTGACCAGCAGTATAGAAAACAAGGATAAGCAGAAGGGGAAGACAAAGTAGAGAGCTGTTCATCTTTCCTAAATCAGTGCAGCTTCATCTTTTTAAAAAGTTTTTTCGAAGTTGATTGGATCATACAGAAGTCATTCGAACTGGAAGACATTTTTGAGATCAAGTTCAATCCCCTCATTTTATTTTAATTAAAAAAATTAATTACAATCCATCCTGTCTTCCTTTTCCTTCTTCCACTTACCTCCCAGTGAACAAAAAAGAAAAACAAAACTCTTATGACAGATGTGTATAGAGAAGTAAAATTAATTGGCCGTGTCTAAAAAAAATGTTGCATTCTCCTTGGTCCATTAGGAAGTGATAAGGCTCACAGATGACAGAGAAATGTTGGGAGGCAGGTAGTCTTGTTTAATCACTCTGCCACTGGAATTTTGGCTGGTTATTCAGAATTCCTAAGCCTTTCAAAGTTGTCTCTACAATATTATTGTTATATTATAAATTATTCTTGTGGTTTTGCTCACTTCATTTTGTATCAATTTATAAAAATTTCCCCAGATTTTTAAATCATCATTATTTTTTAATTAAAAAAAAACAGAATAAGAAAAAAGAAAAACAAAAGGAATACAAAACAAAATGAAACAAAACAGAAGGGAACATTGTCAAGTGCCCTGCAGAACATCAGGGAGGATTCAAAATATATAACAACAATTACTAAATCAATAAAGCATGTATATGCATATATATACGTATATATTAGTAGAAGAAATTATATTCATGTGTCCATCTTTCTTTTACTTCTTTACAAATTATTCTTTTGTTCTCTGCTGCTCACCTTTTTTACTTTATTCTTTTTTCCCCTTTGATCCCCCTTCACCCCTAAACGGCCTATAGTTAAGAAAGGACACATTTATGTATACATTCACAGATATATACGTACATACATACATACACACACCCTCTCCCCCCCATATCTTTCCTATCCCTGCTGACTCTTTGCTTTAATTCTGCTCCTTACCTGCCTTGGTATTACTTAACCTCCCCCCACCCATGGATCCCTCCCTTGTCTTCTTCCTTCACTTTTTGCTTCCCTGTTTGCCCATCCTTCTCCCCTTATTTCTTTATAGATTTTGGAGGGTGCTACTCCCTTCATGGCATTTCTATATTGTTGCCTATTTAACCCATTCCTGATGTAAGTAGGCTTTCAGAACTATGAGCCCTTCTCCCCCCTATATGAATTATTTTTTTCTTGTTTCTTGCAAAATTTTCTTTTTGATCTGGAGGTTTTGAAATTTGGCGATAATGTTCCTATGTGTTTTCCCACACAGGATCTCATTGAGGTAATGATCAGTAGATTTTTTTTTCTATTTCTACTTTCTCCTCATGTTCTATCACTACAGGACAATTTTCTTTCCTTTTTTAAATTTTTTTTTTTTTCTGAAGCAATTGGGGTTAAGTAACTTGCCCAGAAACACACAGCTAGGAAGTGTTAAGTATTTGAGGACAGATTTGAACTCAGGTCTTCCTGATTTCAGGGCTGGTGCTCTATCCACAGCACCATCTAGCTGCCCTCCAGGAAAATTTTCTTGGATTATTTCTTACATTATTGTTTCAAGGTCCTTTTTTTGGTTACAATTTTCAGACAGTCTAATTATTCTTATATTTTCTCAACTCGATTTGTTCTTCAGATCCTTCATTTTTTATATTTCACATTCTGTTCTATTTTTTCATTCTTTATAATCTGTTTTGTTATTTCTTGTTCTCTCGTCACTTCATTGGCTTCTTCTTGCCCAATTCTAATTTTTAAAGAGTTATTTTCATCTTTGAGATGCTGTATCTTCTTTTCTAGTTGGTTAACTTTTTTTTTCATAATCTTCTTTTTTGTCTTGGATGGTTTTCATTTATTTATTTCTTTAGTTTTTTTTTTACTCAATGTCTCATTTGATTTTTCAGTTTCTTTTTTAAGTTCTATGAATTTTTCTGGGCAGGGAGCCATTTCCCATTATTCTTTGGGTTTCTTTTTACTTCAGTGTGCTCTTCTGAAGATGAACCCTGTCTTCCCTCTTCCCCTAGAAAGTTTCTGTGGTGGAGTTTTTTCTTCTTTGCTAGTTCATTTTTTTTAAAAATAAGAAGCATTAATGTTAGCACCTCTAATTCTGGGGTGGAGGGTGAATGCCTCTGGCTTTACTTAAGCTCTCCCCTATGACCAGGAACCCCAAACCAAGAGCTCCCCCCTCCAGTAAGTGCCCATAGCCAGCTACGCCCTGCCCCCTTGCTTCTGTACTCACCCGGTACTGGTTCCTTCTTGCCCAGGGCCCTGTCCCTGCAGAACATCTGAGCCTGGCATTTCTAATCAGTTCTCTCAGTGTCCTAGGACTCAGAAACCTACTCCACAAAATCAGGGAGGGGAAGGTCTCTGGGGTTCTTGCTGCAGTTCCAGCCTATCCAGTTTGCCCTGGGGCTCCCCATTTGGTATTTCTAAGGAGTTAGCCCCATAGTGTTTGTTAACCCTCGGGTTAATCCCAGGCCTAGATCTTTCTTCATACCTTCTGGATTGTATGTGGAGGACCCCAGTCTTCTTGATTTTTCACCAGTCTATGTTTGCCCTGAGGGGAAAATTTGATCTATTTGTGGGGGAAATCTGGAGAGCTTGAAATTTACCAACCTGGATTCCCAGAATCCTCCCCTCCCCATCATTATTTCTTAGAACACAACAGTATTCCCTCATATTTATAGAACAAAACTCCTCAGTTGATAGGTACCCCCTTAGTTTCAGTTCTTTGCCACGACATAAAGAGCTGCTATAAATATTTTTGTATACACGTATCCTTTTCTTCTTTCTTTGTTGCCTTTGTGATATAGAGATCCAGTGAGGTAGTATTTGTAAAACACTTAGCATATAACGTGCCCTACGATAAATGTTACCTCAGTTATAATTGTAGAGTAACAGCGGTATCTCTGGGTCAGAGGATATGCAGTTTAAGAACTTTTGGGGCATTTTTCCAAATTGTTTTCCAGAATGACTGGACCAGTTCTCAGCTTACCAATAGTGTATGAATGTACCTGTTTGTCCACAGCCCCTCCAGCCTTTGCTATTTTCCCTTTTTTGGTCATCTTTGCCAGTCCTACACTGCCCCTTTCTTTTACAGAGGACAAAAATGAGATCCTGAGAAGAAAATGATTTGTTAAAAATCATCTAGATTATGAAAAAATTGTTAAAAACCAGTTAATCAATAACAGAGTCCGGATTGAAATCTAATTCTAATGATTTCACTGAGCTACATTGTCTTCTACAGGCTATGAATTCCCATAATATCAGACATTCACTTTTTAGTATAAAATTGCTTTCCAAAACCAGATGGAAATCGTTTTTATTGCACCATAGATCATAGGTTTAAAATTGAAGTTCTAGACCCTCCTTTTACAGATGAGAAAACTGAGGCCCAGAGACAGGAATGACTTTTTCAAAAGCACTTGGCTAGAAGATAACCCAGCAGATTTGAATACAGATTCTTTGCCTCCAAGGGCCACTGGGTGGCACCATAGTGCAGAGTCTGGAGTCAGGAATTCTCTTCTTGAGTTCAAAACTGGCTTCAGACACTTATTATTTGTGTGATCCCGGGCAAATAACTTAACCCATTTGCCTCAGTTTTCTCATCTGTAAAATGAACTAGAGAAGGAAATGGCAATCCGCTCCAGCATTTTGGCCTAGAAAGCCCCAAATAGGGGTTATGAAGGTTGATCATGACTGAAAATGACTAATTAAATCTAAGACCGTCTTCTGCACTTTCTGCTGCTCTCCCCGATGCTCCTGGGAAATGACTGCCTCTTGATATGGAGATAGAAACCAAGTCCTTAATGTGTGAAGGGTAGCCCTGATGGAAAGTCTTTTCCCTTGATCCGGCGGAAGCCACTTAAGCTGGAGAGTGTGCAGGGAGAGGAGATGCTTAGCATGCAGCTCAGTCTCTGAGCCCGGGCTCTGCCTGGACAGGAGGGGCTGCTGAAGGGAACTGGCTGGTCCTTGGGGAGTCTGCCTGCTGAGCCGCTGCACTGGGGGCAGAGGAGAAACCTTGTTCTTGATAACATTTCCAGTCGATCAATAAAGCCCAGAAGAGAGCAACAGTAATGAGGGCAAGGGGCAGGACTCTACATTTCCCCAGGAGGAGATCTGGCTGGGAGACCGGAGAGAGAGATTATAATCTTCCACCATCCCTCCTCCCTGTCCTTGTCCTTCTACTTGGCCTGGAATTTTCCTCAAATGCTTTATTTTTTTAACCTTGATCACAGAACAGTAGAAAGGGGCCTGAGCTCCCCTCGAGGGGTCTGAGCTCCCTTGAAGATATTTGAAGTCTGGGACATTATGTACTGAGAGCTTCAGACACAGTGAAATCTTGGCCCCTGTCTCCCCAAGAGCTTGTTGTGTGCCCTAATGAGTAGGAGCGGGGAGGGTCAGTCTGTATTCTCTTTTCTTTGTTCAAAAAGTAATATTTTTTTCCTTAGAAACTGAATCGGGGACAGAGGGAGGAAGGAGGATGGAAAGATGGAGGAAGGAAAGAAAAGAAAAGGGAGTAAGGAAAAAAGGAAGGAGGAAGAAAGGGAGGAAGGAAGGAAGAAGGAAAGGGAGGGAGGGAGGAAGAAGAAAATTGAGTAAGGAAGAAAGGGAGGGAAGAAGAAAAGGGAGAAAGGAAGGAAGAAGGAAAGGGAGGGAGAGAGAAAGGAAGAGAGGAGAATAAGGAATTTCTAAGAGGTTGTTTTATCCTTTTGTGCAATCATTCTATCTGAAGGATCATCAGATTGGGAGGTAGGAGGGGCCCCCAAGGCCAAGTTCCTTTACATTCCAGAAGGGGAGGGTGGGATCTAAAAAAGGGAACAGATTTGGTCAAGATCAAACAACTAGGAAGTTATAGAGGTAGATTTGCATCCAGGTCCTTGGCCCCCAAATCTTGATTTCCATAAAAGAACCCCTAGAAGCCACAGGGTCCTAAGTCTAGAACCAGCCTGGGTTCAGTTCTAGGACACAGTTTAGGAAATATATATGAAATATGTATGTATAGCATACAGAGTCTAGCTAACCCAACCTTCCCATTTTATAAAGGAGGAAACTGAGGCAGTCAGAGGTGATTGCCCAGGATCACACAGCTAGTGTCAGAGGCTAGATTTAAACCCCAAGCCCCACAGGGGCTTCTTTTGCAGATAGTTTTCGCAAACCCTTTCAGCACCCTGGCCAGGGCCCCAGATCCAGAGCAGCAAACGCTCCACTTAGGTACATGTATACAGAATGAAAATCCTTCCAGGCCAGGTCCGGACACCCAGAACATTTTCCTTTCCAGCCCTGCTGCTCCTGCTCTGAGGTTTCTTCTTATTTTCAGTTTGCCTCAGTAGTTGCAGCTTGGGAGCCGAGAAAGCTTCCTAGGGGGTGTCTGACCTCCTGGGCTGGCCACGCTGAGCTGAAACAGCTGCTAGGTGGGCGCTGTCCAGGGCTCTGTCCTTTGCCTTCCCTTGCTCACCTGCCCCTTTGTTTGAGCCTGATGGATCTATGCAAACCGGATTCTAACCCCCATCCCTCACTCTTTTGTGTTGATTTCTTTTAAACATGATCTATCTGTTGAACTTTCTAGACTGGAACCGGGAGGAAAGCCTAAAGTTATAAAGGGAAAAGTCACTATTTTCTTATTGATCTGAGATTTAATAGTTAGGTATTATATGAACTGTAGCAAATTATGTTTTAGCTGCCCAGTGCTTCTGATGAGTCCCCGCTTTTCCTGAATATGGCACACCGGAAGGAGAAAATGGACGCCAGCAAGGAATGGCTGGGGGAGTAGCCAATGATGGTTGTGGCTTGCTTGGGCAGCATCGGGACCCACTCCCTGAGAGGCAGAACTCCCCACCACCCTCCTGGGCTGGTTAGCAAACATTTAAGTGCCTCATATGGGCCAGACACCATGGCAACCAGAGAGAACAATGGCCCTCAAGTCAGGAAAACCTTGGATACTAATGAGTAAACTGGATAAGTCACTTATTCTCTAAATGCCTCAGTTTCTTGATCTCTAAAATGGGGATAATCATAATTCCCACTTCCCAGAGTACTTTTAAGTGAGGATCAAATGAAATAATATTTGTATTTTGCAAACCTCCGAGGATTTTTAAATATTATTACTATTGTTATTTTTTTTACTACTATTAATGGAGGAAACAGCATGAAAACAAATACGTATCTCCAAGATATATGGAGTGTAAGGAGGGGAGAAGCTTTGACTTTCAGAAGCCATCTTTCATCTTACAGATGAGAAAATTGAGGCTTGTGAATTCATAGGTATGGATATTCCATTCAAGGTACAGACCACCACCTCCTTTGTGACTTAAATTGTCTTTGAAAGTTTTCAGAACTGGATAATTTGTCACTCTGTGACCTATCTGCTGATGAATCTTCCTGAACTCCTAGCTGAGTATGATGGTCAGAGAGACAGATACACATCTCTGAGCTTATGCTCTAAGATAGGACTTGATACCAAGCTAAGATTTTGAACTTGATTCTTTGGGTCAGAGGGAGCCATGGATGGTTTGTGAGGAGGGGAGTGATAAAGTCTGTGACAGTGTGGGGGATGAATTGGCTGGAGACAAGGAGATCCCTTAGGGGAGTGGGTGAGATTAGTCCCAGTGTTCACTTATGGTACAGGGCAACTCCTAAAATCTTGATTTTCCCACTCACTGCCAAGAGCCTTCAGCAAGTCAACCCCCCTGGCCCTCAGTTACCTCATTTAGTTCTAAGCCCAATTCATTGATTTTCTCTTTCTCTATTTTATGCAAGTAAGCATCTAGAGAGAGAAAATTTCCCCTAATAACTGCCTTGGCTGCATCCCACAAATGTTGGTCTCATTATTGTCATCCTCTTGGATGAAGTTATTGGTTGTGTTTCTGATTTGTAGTTTCCCCCATTCATTCTTGAGGATTAGATTATTTAATTTCCAATTAATTTTTGGTCTATTTTCTCTTGGCTCAGTTACTTCATTTAGAAAATGAAAGTGTTGGGCTCAGTTAGACTCTAAAATCCCTTCTAGGAAGGAAGGAAGGAAATAAGCATTTATTAAGTGTACTTCTATGTGCCAGAAACTGGGCTAAATTAGACTTCACAAATATAATTTCATTTGATTCCTACAACATCCCTGAAAGCGTAGTGCTTTTATAAACTCATTTTACAGTAGGGGAAACTGAGGCAGACAGGATGACGTACTCAGGTCTTTCTGACTTCAGTCCCAGTACTTAATCCACTGTTCCACCTTGCTGCCTCTGAATCTCCACATGCTCCAGAAATCTTTGTAGTTTAGTGCATTTCAAAAAATGTCATGAAAATGGTACTGAAGTGAGAGTAAGGAAGTGCAAGGTCTAGTTCTAGTTGTCAGTCCCCCTGAGGAGATGAGATAGTCTCTTCCACCTTGGACGTTCTGCTTTTCTTGGATCAGCTTTTGTGTTTTCAACAGCAAAGGGAAGACTGTAGAGGAAGGAGAGGGCCAGACTTACTGCCTTGGCGTGGGGCTCTGGGATTCTATTCTCTTACCCCCTGTGAAAGGCAGAGGAAGAGCAGAGGCTCAGCCGCACTGCCTGACCCACAGCCTGCACCGATGGGACTTAGTGGCGGTGGGCACTGGCTTGCAGGGCCAAGTGCCACTGACATGGACCCTCCTTCCCTGGTGGCATCGTACCCAGCCACAGAAATGCTGCAGAAGAGATGGCCCCGGCTCCCTGTCCCCAACACGGGCTCAGTTCTCTTTCTCAGAACAAAATCAGATACTGAATTCTTAGAGCCAATCCGTTACTAGAGAGATCATAACAGCCACAAGATCCGGTTTTATCTGGAGGAAAAGCATGACCTGTGCATTTCGGCTAAATCATCCCTGCTGATGTGCTAAGCCACGGCTGAGATGAGGTCTTATCAGTCCCTTGCTGGGCTCCTTCTCCTGCCTCTACGTCCTTGCCAGTCCTGCTCTCCCCATGAAGAAGGCTCAGATGCTCCCAGTGGGCACTGTTACATATACCTGCAGCTGTAGAGAGGAGGTCGGGGGGAAGGAGGATGGACCTTTGCTGCAGCTCCAGGAAGGGGGAACGCCAGGAGCTTTCCAGTGTGGCTGAGAGAGCACTGGGGGTGGAACTGGGAGACCTAAGTATAAATTCTGCTTCCTGTACTTATGTTGTCGTGGGTAGATAGATGTCTTAATCTCTCTCTCTGCCTCCATTTCTCCATATGTAAAATGGAGTTATTTATACCTGTGAAGCCTCTCAAAGGAAATAAGACATGAAGCCCTTTGCAGGTATTCAAGATTGCTATTATTAACAGTAAATGAGTGTTTTTAATTAAGGAGGGGTGTTTTTGTTGGTTTATTTGTTTATTCTTGATGTGAACTTATGATTTTCTCCATGTAAGGACATCCTGCTAAGAAAATATCCTCAATCAATATGGTATTAGAGCATCACTTGGGGCTAAGATGGGTTAAGTCACTCGCCCAGGGTCCAACAGCCAGGATGGGTCAAGGGAGCAATGGAAACACAAGCCTTTTAGACTCGATGGCAGGCTTGCAATCTGCTGGTCCAAGCTCCTTCATAATTATCGGTCTAGCAGACTGTGGCCTGGGCACCAGAAGGGGACATATATGGAACCGTCAAAATGAATGCAACACAGCTGAAGGGTTCCATATATGTCCCCCTTCAGCTGTGTTGCATTCATTTTTGACGGGTTCATTTTCTCATGTTATGGCCTCTTCTGAGTCAGCAGGAGAAGGCACTTTGTGCTTCTCAGCATCTGCTTTGTAGAGCCACCTTCCAGCATCCCTCTTGACCAGCATCTTGCTGGGGTGGGGAGGGTGCTGTATTCATGAGAAAGTATCTAGTACGGAGCCCTGCCTCCCCCTACCCCGGCACGGGGAGCCTGCAGGCAAGCCCTGCCTCCCGCTCTCGGAGTCGGGTCTATGACATTCTACTCCTGGGGGAGCTCACAGGTTAAGTGACTGATTCCTGTGCCCCCAGGGAGCCAGGATCACTGTGACAAATGACTCCCTCTCTTTGGGAGCACGCAGCTCGGGACTCAACAGACGGATGAACCTGGGGGATGTTCCCTGGGAGCTGGGAGAGGGCACTTTTTTCTTTCTTCCTCTTCTTTTTGGCAAAGTAGCAGTTGACATTAAACCACTTTACGGAGAGGAAAGGAGCCTAGTAGACATCACAAGTTAACTATAAATCCTACTCTCAATCTGATCGTGGTTCATACTCAGGCTAGGGTAGCCAAACAAGCCCCGACTGTAGGCAGAAGTCCTGGGTTCAAATCTCAGCTTCTCCAACTAGATTTGGATCCAGACTCTGTTACTTGTGTAGCAGATACACAAACAAATCACTTTGTTGGAAACAAAGCCTTAAAGTGGAAAGGGTTGTGTATGTGTGTGTGTGTGTGTGTGTGTGTGTGTGTGTGTAGTCCGAGAACCTGGGATCAAATACCAGCTTTGCCATTCAGTACTTCTATGACTTTGGCCAATGGGTCTTGCCTCTCTGTGCCTCAGTTTCCTTATCTGTAAAAAGGGAGGTCAGACTGGATGACTGAGCCCTTAAAATCCTTTGCAGCAGTTACATATCATACTTCTCCACACGTTCTACTTCCCAGCCAGACTAACCTATTATTGTACATGATATTCCATCTCCCTCTTCCAGGGCTTGGCACACACTGTCCCCTCTGCCCAGAAAGCATTTCTTCCTCCTCTCTGCCACTCTGACTTGCTTCAAACCCAACTGAAGGGCCTTTCCTCTGCCAGGAGTTCCCTAATGCCCTCCACCGGTCTACTGTTGTTTTCTGTCAGTCTTTTTGTGTTTATTTAGATGGGACATGAGGTTTCTCCACATAGAATGTAAACTCCCTGAGGGCAGGTGTGGTTTCATTTCTGGGTCTCCAGCAGCAGCTTGATATCTCCGCATCCTTTGGTCCCACAGTTTCATTGGGTAGGGAACTTCCAGGCAGGAAATTCCTCCTACCAGTGCAGATTGCCACTTTTTCTATAGAAAATTGCCTGAGAAGGCACTGTGAAAGGTCACAGAATTGAGCACTAGAAGATACTGTAGGCTTAGTGCAACCCCCCCCCCATTTTATGGATGAGAGAGAAGGGGCTTGTTCAAGGTCATCCAAGTAGCAAATATCAGAGGTAAGATTTGAACCCGTGTCCTCTGACTCTAGAACTACCCCATTGGTCAAAGGAAACACAGTCATTATGTGTCAGAGGCAAGCTTTGGCTCCAGGCCTTTTCTTCTCCAAGGCTAGCTCTTCTTCCACCAGGCCATAAAGCCTGATCCATAGTAGGCCCTAAGTAGATGCTCATTCATTGATTAAATGGTTTCCCACTCTGTCAAAAGAAGTTGACTGGGCCAGAGCAAGATTGTCAAAGGGACCCAAGTGGCCCAACCAAAAGTAATATATATTTACATATAATAAAATATTAAAAAAAAAGAAAAAATGAACAAAAATACAGTACAACATAGATGCTGCTAATTTGTGGTTTTCTAAGTCAATAAGTGGCCCACAGAGATCCATTTCTATTCGATTTTGACACCACTGGTCTAGATGATCTCCGAGGTCCCTTCTGGCTGCCCATCATAGCTTTGTGGTTGAGATCATTGATTTGAAAGTCCTTCAGTATCAGAGAGCTGCCCAGCTTTCCAAAACAAGGGTGATCCTTGTGGGCCTTATGTGGTGGTGTTATTAATAAGCAAACCAGAGACCTCCCACCCCCTACACACAGGATACAAAAACAATTCTCTGAGGAGACTGAGCGAGAGTCCAGACAGTATTTACATTACACTATCTTCTCTCCCTCCCTCCTCTCTCTCTCCTCCTCCTCTTTTATTCTCCTCCTTCTCTTTTCTTCTTCTTTTCTCTCTCTGTCTCTCTTTTTCTCTTTCTCTCTCTTCCTCCCTCTTCTTTCTCTCCTCTCTCTCATAGAAAGTCTGCACCAAATGTGGGATTGAGACATCCAGCAGTCAGAAGCGGACTCTGTGGTTGTGTAAGATATGCAGTGAGCAGAGAGAGGTAGAGTATCCAGGGGTCTCTGAGGGATAGGGGATGCCTCTTGGCCCTGGGGGGTTGTATCTCTGGGGGCCTGGCCAGATGAAGGGTGGGGGTGGGCTGCCTGGGATGGGGCTGGGCTTTGGCTCAGGCATTTAATTGGAGACTTGGGTTGGGGGTGGGTGGGAGAATCTGCACCATCTGAACATATCTAAATCATGGAGGGCAGCAGTGGGGCCACTGGCACGTCTTTCCAGCGCCTGGGGCCTGCCAGGGAGCGTCCACGTCCAGCACCGTTGCCCATCCTTTGGCTGCCTCCCAGTAAAAGATGTTATATCAATGCAAGGACTGGGTCCGTGTCATACAAAAAGCAGTTGGAAGAAGGGGGTGGGATGTGTTTAACTTTGAAAAGAGAGTGCCCATTACCTGACCAGAAAAAGAGGATAATAGCATGTCTCCCAAAGTTGTTGTGAAATTCAGTGAGATAATATTTGTAAAGCAAGTTGCAAACCTCAAAACTTTCATGTAAACACTGGCTGCTGTTGTTATCGTGTCTGTGTTCCACTGTGGTGCTCTCCATTCTCCCACCCCCATAACTCATAGGCAGGTGGCGTGGGGGCTGAAACAACAAGGCTACACTCGGGGACTCCAAAGCCTGAGGCAGCCTCTCCCAGGCTGAGCTCGGAGTCAGGGAGACCTGAAACCTCAGACACTTAGTAGCTGTGCCTCAGCCTCAGTGCCCTCAGCTATAAAAAGGGGGTAATAATGGCAGCTACCCCCTAAGAGTCTTGTGAGGATCAAATGAGATGATGTTGTAAAGCTTTTAGCACAGTGCCTGGAGGTGCTTAATAAATGCTTATTTTGTTTCCTTCCTTAGTTTCCTCCCTCTTTCCTTTATTCCTTCCCTTTGCTACCCCAGTCTCTCATTTCCTCCTTCCCTTCCTTCCTTCCTCCCTTCTTCTCTCTTTTTCTTTTTCTACTTCTTTTTTCCCTCTCTCCCTTCCTCTTCTTTCTCCCTTCCTTCTTTCCCCTCTCTCTTTCTCTCTCCTTTTCTACTTTTCTCCTTCTTTCTTCCCTTCCTTCCTCTTCTTTTTCCCTCCTTTCCTCTTCTTCCTCCTTCCCTCCCTCCTCCTTTCCTTCCTATACCACTTAAATCACTTGGTAGACTCCTCCACCCCAGGAGACTTGGCCTTTTGCGAAGTACAAAGTTGTCACATTCTCTTCATGGCTCTAGCTGAGAAAATAACATTAATGATGCAATTATGTGACACTTTAGAATTTCAGAGCCTGCCCCCACACATTTTCCTTTTTTTAAACAGTCATCAGGGAATGATATGAAGAGTCTGGGGCGTTTTATCTTTGGGCCCTGAGCACCTAGCACCTAGCGGACACTTAAACACTTGTTGGTTGATTGAGTTATTGATTGATTGAACTAGGTGATCTCTAAGCCCTTTTTGCTCTATGAATAAATAAGCCAGACTCAGAGAGATTAACTGAATTGTCTAGAATAATACAGCGAATCAGTAGTCAGAACCCAAAGCATCTTTATTTTACCTAAAATAAAATATTTGGATTTTACATCACTTTCATTTTCAAATATATTCTCCTTTCTTCCCCAATCTCGCTCTTCTGTTCATAGAAAAACTTGCAAAGTCCCAGAACCCCGACTCCCAAGAATCTCCCAGTCTTATTCCTACTGCATTGCTGTAAGTATCCTGGCTCTGCAGTCAGCCTTGGAAAAGGAAAAAAATGAGAAAAAGGGGGAGAAGTCAGATAAAAACAATCAAGACTGATGGCATTTGTGGGTATGCACGGTGTTCTCATGGTGCCCCACTTTAGCCCAAAAGAGAAAGACATGAATTTTCTCAGTTCTTCAGGGCCAGGCTTGGTCATTATCATTGGATGGCATTGTTTCTAGTTTATTTATTTTAGAACTAAGCTCTCTCTATCTTGATTTTCCAGCCAAGTATACCCATCCTATAGCATGATGTAAGGGAAAACTTCTAACAGAGCTATCCACAAGCAAATAGACTGCCTTGAGAGGTAATGAGTTCCCTGTTACTGAAGGGATTCAAGCAGAAGCTGACAATAAGTAATAATAACAACAATAGTTGGTATTTATATGCACTCTTGAAGATTTGCTAAGCAATTTCACACGTGTTTTCATTTGATCCTCACAATAGCTCTTGGAGATAGCTGCTGTTATTTCCCCCCATTTTACAAATTTGGAGACTGAGGCACAGAATGGACTTGCATGGAATTGGACATCTCGTATCTGAGTCAGGATTTGAAACCAAGTCTGGAGTCCAAATTCTGCACTCAATGCACTGTGCCACGTAGTTAAGAAGTGGACTTCTCAGAGAGATGATAGAATGGGTCTTGACCCAGTAGCGGTGGCTCTAGATGGCCTCTGAGGTCCTTTCTGGCTCCTGAGATTCTGGATGATTTTGTGACGCTACAAAATATGAAGAGAATAAATTCTAGTGCAATACAATTTTTTAAATTTCAATAGTATTTTATTTTTCCAATTATATGTAAAGATAATTTTCAACATTCATTTTTAAATACTTTAATAGTTTTTATTTACTAGATATATGCATGGGTAATTTTACAACATTGACAATTGCCAAACCTTTACTTCTAATTTTTTCCCTCCTTCCCCCCTCCAGATGGCAGATTGACCAATACATGTTAAATATGTTAGAGTATAAATTAAATACAATATTATGTTTACACGACCAAACAGTTGTTTAGTGCAATACAATTTTCAAAATAATTTTTACAGCAAATTCACAGACTCCAGGTTAAGCATCCCTATTCTAAGATAAAATATCAATCTCCATTTAAAACTCTTCCCAGAAGGCCTTCCTCCTCCCATTATAGACTTATTTCATGTGTTCTGTCCAGACACACTGGCTTGCTTGCTGTTCCCTTTAACTTTTCCTTCCATCTCCTACCTCCTCGTCTTTGCCATGGCTGTGCCCTACACCTGGCTTGCACTGTTTCCACCTCCTTATGACTGAGACCCTCCCTTCAGAGTTCCACTTTCTCGAGGAAGCCTCTCTGGATCTTCCCTCAGATAAATGTAACTTCTCTGGGTCTCAGTTTTCTCCTTTATAAAAAATAAATGGCCTCAGAGGCTCCTACTGATTCTCCACATAGGACTTTATGATTTAGATCTCCAGTTCCTCACATAGCCTGAGTCTGTTGTTGCTGTTCAATCATTCAACTCTTCATCCTGATTCGGAGTAAGCATGCAGTCTATGGCTTTTGGCCAGTGAGCCCTGTGGTCTGGGAGACTGAGGCTGATGGATTTCTTGAGCTTTGCAGTTCTGAGCCCTGGGAATGGAAGCCTCCACTTAAGGAAGAGGAAACTGGGCAATATAAGCCAGTCTTTATTTATTTTTTTAAAAGACCCAATGCTAAGTGATACCTCTCCATGAACAACCAGATTATTATAAATATTAAAATGAGACTGGGTTCAAAACAAAGCAAAAAAAAAGAGTAAACAAAATAAAAAGCAAATAAAAACAATGAAGCAAAATATAAGCAAAAGCAAATACAAATAAATAAAAGCCCTTTTGTAGACAGATTGATTCAATGTGCAATCCAATGACATGCCAAGGAGACTGGGAATCTTTTTTAAACTTCAATATTCCTAATACTTGACTCCGTGTCTTCCTCCCCAAGTAGGAGTTAAATAAATGCCCTTGGGATAAAATTGAAATTCTTTCTCTGTGGTTTGCTTTCTCAGGCTCTCCAAGGTTTTTGTACTTCCAGAATCCCCTTTTAAAATGCAAATGATTGGGAGAGGGATCTTGAGCTATTCTCCCCTAATACCTTAGTGAGATTGGTTAGCTGTAGCCTGAGCTACTGAGGAGAAAGGATGCTGGAAGAGGGGCTTGAAAAGGGGCTTGGGAGAGCTGCCCTGCCTGTACCCACCTGTCATAGCATGGAAGACTCAGGTCTTCTTGACTCCAGGCCGGGTGCTGTATATATTGCATTATCTAGCTGCCCTCGTATAATATAAGGTTATATATTTCTTACTTGGAGGTTCCTTCTCTATATGCCAGTTTTTGTAGCTTATGCTCTTAAAGAGCCTCCTAGGGACAGTGACTTATTCAGGGTCACACAGTCAGTATATGTTAGAGGCAAGACTTGAATTGATGCACTCCTGACTAGGCTTGGACTTTGGACCTCACACATAATAAATAATATTATGTATTAATAATAATAATTAATTATTATTAACAATAAATGGTCTTTTGGATGGATTGGGTTGAGAGGCTTTCTATCTGGCTGAGACAGAAGATGCCCCGTTCCTCACTTACCAGGTATACCCGCCTCCCCATGATGTGCTAACAGCCAGAGAAAAAAGCCAAGGGAGATGTAAAAGACATTTTGGTATTGGTTTGCGTCTGGTTTGCCTGTGGCTAGGCCAACGCGGGTTCTCAGAAGCCAAAATGAACTGAGTTTTTGAGCTGGGCACAGACAATACCCCTTTTGTGCACGGGTGTTCCACTCTGCTAAGCCCGACATATTGGGAGTCTGCCGCACATTTCTTAGGGGGGTTGCGGCTGGTCTCGTGTCTGTGTCTATTCCTCTTGTCTACTTTCTCTTCCATGACAGGGTAATTGGTTTTTTTCTTTAAATGCCCCCATTTTTAAAAAATAAAAAATCTAATCAAAAAGTAGAGATAACTCAACACAAGAGAACGTCAGATTCGGAGCGCTCCACGTGGCTCTTTCTGTGATAAAAATTCAGAGCTGTGTCCCCCAGCAGCCGCCAAGTCCTAAATGGAAGAACTCACATTTCTGATGAAAACCCTCATGATTCGCCCGCCAAGGCCTCTTATCTCCCTTCCCTCTTGCCTCTTCAGTTCTGTATCTCCTGGAGTAATTATGAGCATTCCCCACTCCCTCCTCCCTCAGCAAATGGATCCACTGTTGCTGGAAATCCCCAGAGCAGCTGGGCGGATACTTGAGATTTTCTTTATCACATCCTTCAGGTAAGGCATGAGGGAGACACAGGAGAGTTCTCCCCACACCTAGGTATTTGGGGGAACTTCCCTTGGTGAATTTAGGCAAAAAGCTGTGGCTCTGAAAAAAAGCAGCCCTGGCTTGAGCCCTGCCTTGGATACTTTTTCCCTGGGTGACTTTGGGTCAGTCAACTACCTTCAGCCTCAGTTTATTCATCTCTCCGATGGGTAGGGTGGGACTAGATCACCTCTCAGATGCCTTCTGGCTTCAGGGCTGGGATCTCATTATTTAGGAGAGCCCCACGGACTCCAGACCAGGCCAGGGGAAGAGGTAGCTGACCATAGCAGGGGACGTACCAGTGAGCAAACATCCAGGAGTTATAGAGTAGATCCTCAGCTCAAAGGCAACAAGATTCCCTATTTTAACTAATGATTCTTGCTTTGTAAGAGTACCACATAATATGGTTACATTGGGTAAGAAGTCAGCCTCGGAAGCAGGAAGACCCAGATTCAGATCTTGCCTCTGATACATCCTGGCTGTGTGATCCTGAGAACTCTCAGTGCCCCCAGAAACTCTAAGACTAAGATTTTTTTCTTAATTAATTAATTAATTGTAACAAAAAATTTATGCATAGGTAATTTTCCAGCATTGACTATTGCAAAACCCTTTGTTTCAACTTTTCTCCTCCTTCCCCCTGCTCCTTCCTCCAGATGGTAGGTAGTCCCATACATGTTAAATATGTTAAAGTATAACTTAAGGCTAAAAATTGCAGACAAGGGGCCAGCCCACATTGGTACAAGGAGATTCTTCGTTGAGAGTTCATTATGTCACTGAAATCACGGATCCATTCTCATCCCTAATCCATTCTTGCTAGCTAATTACTGAGGGTTTGGTTTTTGCTCCTGAGGATTCTTGAAATTCAGTACCCTGAGACAAAGGGCCAGTTTCTCTGCCCTAGTTATGGCTTCTTTATTCATGTGGTTTTCTCCCTGCCTTTCTCCCTTCATTTTTTTTTTAAGAGAAAGTTTAGTCTGCCATGGGTCTCAACAACTTTCATTATCTCTGAGGCCTTAATCTCCATTAACCAAGAAAATAAAATAAGTTGGTTTATTATGAATGAATGAAAAAGCATTTCTTCGGGGTTTTCTCTAGAACAGGCACTAGTTTAAGTGCCGAGGTATGATATAAGCAAACAAGAGAGTCCTAGGCCTCCCTTACATTCGAATACAGAAAGACAACATGTGAAGAGATACAAGAAATAAAGAGGGAAGGGATGAGCTCATTGGCTTGGGTTGGAGGTATTCAAAGTGCACCATGGGTGGAGAGGGTGAGAGCTCACGAATCAGACCCCTGGGAGGAAGAGAAGGCCAGAGCGCAGAGAGACGTGGATTCGAGATGGCCTTGAAGGTTACTCGGCAAATAATGGCAAAGTAAATGAAATCTGGAATTTTTGAGAATTTCTCTCTTTTGCCATTTTTCGGAGTTTCTGATAACATTTCTGATAGCATTTGCTGCTGAAAGCCAAAGACTGCTGTGAGTGAGACCGCCTGCCTGTGCCTAGGGACCCAGAGGGCAAAAGGTTTGTGATGGATCGGGAAAAAAGATTCTCAAAGAACTGAAAAGTGTGACTGATAATTTACAGTTAGACTTTCAGGCTCGGATTTGGGGCTTCCAGTCCTTAAGACTAAAGAAAGAAGGACCAGGCAGTTGTTAGGGGATCCTTTCACTCGCTCCTGGTCTCTCTCTTTTCCTCCGTCAGTCAGCATTTATTAAGCACCTACTAGGTGCCCAGCACTGTGTTGTTGATAACAATGAAAGGTTAAAGATGATCCCTTTTCTCCAGTCAGTCGCTCACGGTATAATGAGGGAGACACTTGCAAACAACTTTACAAACAAGATATAGATGGGATAGATTGGAGATGAGCCCCGAAGGAAGCTCAGTGTTAGGAAGATTCAGAAATGGCTTCCTCAAGAAAGTGGGATTTTATCTGGGTCTTGGAGGAAGCCAAAGATGAGATGAGGAGGGAGAGCATTCCAGGCGTGGGAGACCGCCGGTGACATTTCCCAGAGTCGGCAATGGAGAGTCATGTGGAGGGATCACCGAGCAGGTTGAGGTCAGTGGATGGTGGGCTTGAATTGTGCCATTGACTAGCCCTGGACCTGAAGCCCAGGGAATATAGGAGGAGTTACAAGTGTATGAGGACAGTTGGGGAAGAATCATTGGGAAGAGGTAAAGTTATTAGTGCTGGCTCTCTCCTCCTTCCCTGACCCCAGCAAGCTTCCTGTAGCTTGACACATTGCGTTCTTTCTTTGCCCTGAAAGGAACAAACCTGGACCTTTCCTAAGGGGTTAGAAACAAGAAAGGACAAGAAGCAGTATTTAAAGAAAGTCTCAGCGATACTTTAGTTTTCAGATCACAGCTCCCAACTTGCCTTTTTTTTTTTTTTTTTGCTGAGGCTATCAGGGTTAAGTGACTTGCCCAGGGTCACACAGCCAGGAAGTGTTGAGTGTCTGAGGTCAGATTTGAACTCGGGTCCTCCTGACTCCAGAGCTGGTGCTCTCTCCACTGCGCCAACTAGTTGCCCCTTGCCTGTTGTTAAGCTTGGAGTCTTGTATTTTCTTGAAATGGTCCAGGCCGACATGTAAAGATGATGCTTCTGAACTGTCTTTGTTACTCAGGCCCTTTGAACTATTCTTTTCCCACAGTAGGACGAAGGATGGACAGTGCTGAGCTCACTCTGTCAATTGGTGGCCTTTTATATAGGATGGTTAGGGTGCTGTCTGGGGCCACAGGAACGGCATGAAACTAACTGATCCCCCCCATGGGAACTGAACCCATGATTTTAGCACTGTGCCCCAGCCAACTGAGCTAACCAGCCACAAAGCAAGATGCCCATAAATGCAAGCAATGGACTCGAAACTGAATGCCCTTAGCTAGTCTCATGGGTACTGAGATAATAATGCGGATGAGTATTCTATATATGAGGAGCCCTTCTCCATTCAGCCTCTGGGATTTGCTCCTCTTCTTTCTGTATGGCCATATGGAAAAGTCACTTAGCATCTCATGCCCCTGAACTTCTGTTTCATCTCCTATAAAATGTGGAAGCTGAACCCCAAAGGAGAGGGGTTCCATGTCCAGTTCTGAAGCAGATTATCGGTTTAATTGATGGCAAAATCCATAGTGATTATTTCATCTTGGTTTTTGTATCTCTCATACCCAAAAAGAACCTGCTGTATGTATTGGAAGCACTTAATCAATTATTTAATTAATTATTAATTAATAATTATTTGAGAAATCTACACTCTAGATGGCTGCTGAGTGTGCACAGTGCATAGAATATACCGAACTTGGGACCAGGAAGACCCCAGACACTTACTAGTCATGGGCAAGTCACCTAACCTCAATCTCCTCATCTGATAAATGGGGATCCTCATAGCATTTATCTTATAGGACCACATTGTAAGGGTCAGATGAGACTGTAATAATAAAATAATAATGGTAGCATTTATATAACACTTTAAAGCTTGCAAAGAATTTAGTTGCTTTACAAACCTTAAAGGAATCTAAAAGTGCTAGCTACTGTCTTTTCACATGTTTATCCTTTGGTGTTATTCATGATTCTATGATTGATAGAAGTGATTGGAATAATGGACCGGAATTAGTTCTGGAAGATTCCACAGAGGAGCCCAATCTGGGACAAAATTTCAGATTGGATTTTTTTCCCAAAGTTGATTGGCCCCAGAGGCCAATCAGGGGATGTGACTAGATGGTTATTCATATGAAAAAGGGTTTTGGTGATGCTATAAACATGATTCATCGGTGCAACCCAGCAGCTGAAAAAGGCCAGTAAGCTGAGGTCTCAGTGACAGACTCACAGTATCTAAGACTTAAGAGGTGAAGGTTCTGTTCGCCTCTCCCTGAGTAGACAACAACTGGGAGACAGGGGCACATCTGGGACAAATTAAAATGTACCCAGGGGAGGTCAACCAAGGATGCCCAAGGACTCCTTACTTATGGGTAGGGATTGTTTCATTAATATTTCCAGCATTTGACACAGAATGTGCGCCTAATGTATGTTGAGTGAGATGGACTGACTTGACTTGGAAAGCAAATTATGTCATAGCAGGTTCTGGATGTTGATCCAGGACAGATTAGCTGGGACAGGATCACCATTTTGAATAGCTGAAGGGCTATTAAGAAAGATTAGTTTGGGGGCAGCTAGGTGGTGAAGTAGATAGAGAACCAGCCCTGAAGTCAGTAGGACCTGAGTTCAAATCTGCCCTCAGACACTGAACACTTCCTGGCTGTGTGACCCTGGGGAAGTCACTTAACCCCAATTGCCTCAGCAAAAATAAAAATAAAAAAAGGAAGACTAATTTATATGTGTGTATGTAAATACATACATACATAAATAATCTTTCTTCTTTAAACCACTACTGCTGAGAATGAGAGAAAGCATTGCTCATCTTCCCTCCCCCACTTTCCTCTCCATTGTAGAAGTTCTTCCTATTTTATGTGAGATAATTATCTCTATTCTTCCCCCTCCCTTCCCCTTTCTTTCCCCCTCTTTCTCTTCCTTTCATTTTTTTTGGGAGATCATTCCAACGTCACTGATTCAAATCCATGTCCTCTGTCTGTGTTAACTACTTTTAGCTGCTCTAATAATGAGTTGGAGCTCAATTTGTGAACAGAAAAGTGACTCAGCTCCTTCCAAAAGGCCTTTCTAGTGGGCTGGACCTTTCCTCTGGTGATTTCCGGGAAGTTTTATTCCTGTGACTTGTGACTAGGGGCAGGAAGATTCCCTTGGGGGAAATGATCTGTTTTGTTTTACACAAGCCTCTGGTCAATTCCCCCGGGGCTGAGGGGAGGAGAGTGGCCTGGGGCAGCTGCTGTCCGTGGTGCTGACCTCTCATCTTCCTAGCTTAGAGTTCATCCTGTTGGGCACCCCTGCACAGAAGCTTCCTCAGCCTTCCTCAGAGGTTGCCCTGCCCTGCCTCTCACCCTTCAGAAAATGTAAAATAGATTTTTTAAATGGAAGGGAAAAACCCAGCCAAGAAGAAGCTTTATTTGCACGTCTCCACAAACTCCCCAGCACACTCCCATGGCCCCTGCCTTTCGGGGTATCCTCTGCTCACTGTGACAGCAGTTGCCATCTGTTTTCCTTCTCCTCTTCTTTCCTGGTCTTGCAGTCACCTTGCTGTTTGGTGGTTTGTTTTTTTTTCCCTGCAAATAGATTTGCAAAAATGGAGGAGGGGCTAAATGTGGAGGCCCTCCTGGGAGTGGGTGGCTGACACTTGGGCAGGGCAGCATTGGCGTCTTCTCTGTGCCATCTGCTGTTCTCCTGGGGCTTCTGTCACCCTGTCCCCTGGAGACCCGGACAGCCACACTTCCTCTGTGTGTTCATCGCCTCCCACGCCTCCACAGCTCTGCCAAACAGGCTCACATGCGAAGTGCTGCATTCTGGTCTCCTGAGGGTGGCAAGAAAGTTACTGCAGCCAATTTCGGTCCCTCTCTATAGGGAAGCAACAGTGTATAGTTCCACTGTGGTGGGAAGAGTGTTATATCTGGAGTCAGAGGAACTCTGGCTTTGTTACAGCTGCTTAGATTGCCTTTGGTAAGTCAGTTAACTAGTCTGTGTCTCAGTTTCCCCATCTGCAAAATGAGAGATTTGAACTAAATAGCCTATGAGGTCCCTTTCTAGTAAAATCTGAAATTTGTGATCCTATAAATCTGTGGCTTATGTGACTGCACACCTGGGCCTCAGTTTCCCTATCTGTAAAATAAAGGAGATAGACTAAATGACCTATAAGTTCCCCTCCAGCTCTAATTCTATGAGTCAGGTATCTCTTATCATTAAAGACATGCATTTGGGAGATAACTGGCCCATCTTTGACATATTGCCTTGCAATGGGATGGAGTTTCTGTATGAAGTTAACTGGTTCCTGGCAGAGTTTGAATCTGTGGTCACAGCCTCCTAATCTCTGCTCCAACCAAATCTTAATTAACCAACCAATTACAACTGTAGAGAAACACATTCAGAGGCAGAGACATCACAAAAGTGATTGGGGGAGGGGGCATCTAGGTGGTACAATGGATAGAAGTCAGGAGGACCTGAGTTCAAATCTCAGACACTTAACACTTCCTGGCTATGTGACCCTGGGCAAGTCACTGAACCCCAGCCTCAGGAAAAAAAGTGATTGGACCCATGAGGGGTTTTTTGAGAAGAGGGAAATAAGAACTTAAAGTGGTTTCTCCTTGTGAAGCTGACAGGTCTAGGCAAGGATCTCAACCTTCTCCAGTTGCTTTCAGGTCATTCCTACTTGCTTACTTTTCTTCATGAAGGAACCAAACAAGCTGCTAAATTCTTTTAGCTGGACTTGCTATTACTGTGTGTACTGGTGATCCAGAAATACAATGAAGGGAGGGGGTGGTAAATCAATTTTTCCACTTTAAGCCTCCAGTTTCCTGAAACACCCAGGTGCAGCCAGCTCTGTGCTTGTGTCTGCACACAGAGATCCTTCATAGCTGTCCCCTTCAGTTTGCCCTGAAAAAGTCCCTTGTGCATCTTTCTCTCTCTCTCTCTCTCTCTCTCTCTCTCTCTCTCTCTCTCTCTCTCTCTCTCTCTCTCTCTCTCTGTCTCTCTCTCTGTCTCTCTGTCTGTCTGTCTCTCTCTCTCACAGGAACCAGAGGTAGGTAGATGTTAAATTCCATACCTTGAAGTAAAGAGTATTAATTTGGAAAGTTAGGTCTTTGTGAATATTTGTTAGATGTCAGACAAGGCTTTCACTCACATAGACCCAGATCCATCTCCTCTGCCAACCTGTCTAAAAGATAACTCTAGGACCACAAACCCATAATGCCATACACATAGAGCCAAAAGGGAACTTGAAAGTCATTTAATTCAACTGTCTCTTTTACAGATCAGGAAACTGACCCAGAGAGATGAAATGTCTTGCTTGAAGTCTTGGAGAGGAAGTAGTGAGGGATTGGGAGATTTGATCCCAGGTCACCTGCCTCTCAAATCCTAGCCCTTTTCCACTATGCCACAGGTAGCTCCCATGATCCTCATGAACAGTATGAGTAGCTCTCCATTTTTTTCCTTTACTCAATTAGCAGTATACAGTACTCAGAGCGGAACATAGTTATCTTTGTAGACAAACTTATATAAAATTTAATGTAGGATTCACATTTGTGTGGGAGACATTGTGCCCAAGGAGAGCTTTTGAAGCTATATTTGGTTCTGCCAAGTCAAATGCTTTTCAAGCAATTATTGATATATTTTATTTTGACATAACAGATACTTCCCAACAAACACTGAAAGAAACCTCCAGAAAAGGCACATTCCTTACAAATGGTTAACAATGCCTGATGGTGTGATTTTGATTACTAACACATGTTTGTTTGTCATTTTTCCACTGTTATAACTTACTAGTTGTTAATAGAAAGGACATATGTGAGGAATTTAGCTTTTAAAGGATGGCACCAGCATCATCCATAATATCAAATGCCTTCAAAAATCAACAATCAATAGACACAGCAGGATCCTTTCTCTCTGTTTCTCAGTCAGTTGTGTGATGGAAATGAATGTGGACCATTGCAGAAAATCTCCTATGGAAGAAACTTATCTATTTCCTGCTCATATTTGAACAAATCCATCTCAGATTTTTTTAGAGAGGAAGCAGCAGGAATGTAAGTCAATAGTTGCTCACATCTTCTTGGTTACCTTTTGAAGCAAAAACCAAAAACAAAGAAATTTTTTTTCTTTCTTTTGAAAACTTTCCGTGAATATTCCTTTCTCCCCCATGCCCCAGAAGTCAAAGACAGAAACAAAAATCCTATTTATGTTGAATATTCCCAGTAACACTTTTCAAAGTAGCAAATAAATAGGAACAGTGATTATTAGTTGGGGAATGACTAAACAAATTGTGGCGTATGAATGTAATGGAATACTCTTGGGTATGGTGGAGAAAGTACTGGATGTGGGAGTTAAGAAGAACTAAATTCAGATTCTGAAATCTAATGATCTTCTTAATATTATTCATAGAAGACACCCTACCTCCTAATTTTGTTTTATTGTTTCATGGAGTCATTAGCTTTAGTTGCCCAGTTCTAATTGTTTAAGGAATTATTTTCTTCAGGGAGATTTTGTACTTCTTTTTTTCCATTTGCCCTATTTTGCTTTATAAGGAGTTCTTCAGTGAATTTCTGTGCTTCTTTTACTATTAGACCAATTTTGTTTTTTTTTTTAAATATTGTTTTCTTCAGTATTTTTGGTTTCTTTTACTAAATTATTAATGTTCTTTTCATAATTTTCTTATGTCACTTTCATTTCTTTTCTCATTTTTTCCTCTACTATTTTTATCTCTTTAACTCTTTTAGAAATTCTTGTTGGACATTTTTTGAGCCTTTGTTGGTAGCTGTTTTCACATTGTTATCTTCTGAATTTGTATCTTGGTCTTCTCTGCTATCGTAGCAGCTTTTTGTTGTAAAGTTCGTTGTTGTTGTTGTCTTTTTACTTATTTCCTCAGCCTATTTCTTCACTTGGAACTTTATATTCAAGTGGGGCTCTGCTCACTGAGGATGGGATGGTTTGGGGGAGGGTTGACAGCGGGAGAGCTTCAGGCTTTCTATGAGGTTCTTTTCATAGTTCTGGGGATTCTTTCATTTTTGAGGTTTCCAAGGCAGTGTGATGTTGAAAGAGGTGTGGTCACTGTTCTCTTGGTCTTTTATCCAAGAAGGGTCCTGCTTCCCTGCATCTACAAGGGCTAGTATTCTTTTTGGCCATGGAAGCAGGTTCCTCACTCTCCTGTAACCACAATTACTAGTTCCACTCTCTGGCTTGGAACTGCAACTAGGGTCCCCACTTCCTTGTGACTGACCAGAATTGTTTCTCTCTACCTGGGAACTATGATCCAGAACAACTTTTGCTGACCTAAGTTGTATTAGGATGGGAACATTGCCTCACCTTAATACCTTTGCTATTCCAAAAATTTGATCCGAGGCGTTATTAGAAAAATTTTTGAGGGAGATGGTTGGGAGAGTTTGGCTGAGTTGCTGCCTCTAACCTCCCTGATTTGGTTCCACTCTTTCCAGCTTGGAAATGCAATATAGATATCATCTTCTCACTGAAGCTTTTTGGACACTTCAACTGCTAGTGGCCTCCCTTCCAAACTACTTTTTATTTAACTGCTTTGAATGTTTTTACATGTATTTATTTTATAATTATGCATCATATTTGTATTTATACATACCTCCATTAGAGTTCAAGTTCCTTAGAATAGGGATTCTTTCACTGTACTTGCATCCCTAGCACCTAGAACAGATTTAATACATGGTAAACATCTAATGCATGCTTATTGATTAATTGAAAGGAGGGAAGAATATCCTGATAGCTCTTATTTGGTGTTAAATTTGATCATCATAATTGCATAGTGTTTTGTTTCAATTGGTTGTTGCTGTTCTGTCATACTTGTTATCATGGTTTATTTTGTTTTCCTGGTTTTGCTTATTTCACTTTTCGTCAATCAGTGTGAGCCTTCCAAAGCCTCTCTTTATTCTTCACATTCCTAATTTCTGATAAAACAATGATATTCAATCACATTCATACTCTGTGGTCTATTGAGCCTGAATATCAGATGAAAACCTGGAAGAGGTGTCAGAGACCATCTAACGCAACTCCCTTATTTGATAGATGAGGAAATTGAGATTAAATGGCTTACTCAGATCACATAAGGATTAAATGTCAAAGGCATATTTGAATCTAAGGCCTTGACTTTCTGAGCCTGCTTTCTTACCACTGCACTATGCTGATGGGGATCTATTTTATTTCCAGTTCTTTACTCCTCCAAAGGATCTGCCTAACAGTGGGCTCCCTGAATCAATGAGAATAGTCATTTTAGTCACTTTCTTAGAATAATTCTTTATCTGAGTCATTTTAGTTATGTCTTACTCTTTGTGACCCCTAAACTCAATTTATGCATAAGTCAGGACATCACCCCATGATGTCATCGGTCCTTTTTGAAAACGAAGGATGAACAACAATAGAGCAGATAATTCCCTATTGCCTTCCAGAATGATTCAACCAATTCCCTACTCGTCTTTTCACAGCTCCTCCAGAATCGTCTCATTTTTTGTCATTTTTGCCAGTTTTCTGAAACCTCAAGATTGTTTCCATTTGTATTTCTCTTCTTAGTAGTTAAGAATTCTCTTTCTTATGGTTGCTAACAGTTTATGATTCTTTGGAGAACTGTTTATCCATCATCACTCATTTGGTCACTCATTTATTTAGGAGTGGCCCTTGATCACTTATCTTAGTCCTCTGTGTCTTGAACATAAGACCCTGGTCAGAAATAGGATGCAAAGTGCCCCTCAAAGGATAGAGTTCCTCTTCTTATCCTGGCACCCTTGACTTTCAGTCATTTAAAAGTTTTTGCATTCCATGTTAGCAAAATTATCATCAATCTAAAGTTGGAATAGATCTTATGAAAGTCATCTTAGTCTATTTTACCTTATTTTATGAGGATACTCAGCGACATTTACAAATGATACTTGGTGATATGAAGGGATTTTCCCCTATAGACAGTAAGTAGCTAAGCCAAGACTGGAAACAAAATCCCTTATCTCCAACCTCAATCCACTTTTTATCATATCACAATGCCTCCTTTTTACCTCTCTGTGCCTCAGTTTCCTTTATAAATGAGGAGAAGAATATTTATTTTAAGCACTCCATAGGGCTGTTTCAAGAAAAACCTTGTGATGTTAGAGAAATGTGAGAAAGTTCATTGGCAAGGTGGGTCCCTAGATCAGCTTTGCCATGTCTTAACCTCCCTCCTCCCACGCCGGCTCCATACGTGGGGCGTGTGCAGGACCCGTGACATCAAAGCTTTTTCCTGGTATCCTTTTTGGATGCTTCAGGCCCTGTCTGTGTGCGGAGAGCCCTTTGGTAATTGTGCCAAAGCCGTTATCCGTGAGAGAGCATCTGACCAGGGGGTTAATGGAAGCTGAAACATTTCTTCTGGTTTCTAAACTAATCTAGCTAAGGTGTTTAAAATATCTGTCAGAAAAACGGATGGCACCCTGAGGGCATTTTTTCCGGCAGTTTTCCTTCTGTTTTTTCCCTTTTGGCTTCCATGATGCTGCTAGGTTCTTGCCTTCTCAAAACTACCTGCTGGCACAAAAACTCACTTGAAATGAAGAGGGAGCTTTGTGCCTTTCTTCCACTCTTGACAAGGAATGAGAAAATCTCTTGTTCTGCTGGTCCAAACCTCCCTAGCCTTGTCAGCTCTGTGATGTGATGGGGAGTGGATGGGGGAAGGAGAAAAAGTCCAGAGAATGAATTCAGAATAACCTCCAGAATTATAATTCCTCTTTCCTCACAGGGGGGTCTCCCAGATAGCTATTCCAGGCGCAAATTGCTTTGTGGTCTGCAGCCACTCAAATCTTAGCTCATGAGCCCCCATCAGTGCGTTTTAGAGGACAGTATGTTTATTATTAAGTGTGAAGCAGACACAAAATTAGGAGGGATGGCTAATGATAATTTACAATGAAATAGTACTTTCTACATGTATAACACTTTTAAATCCCATCTAAAATTTGCAGCAATCCTGTGAAGGAGGCAGAAAAGGCATTATTAACCCTACTCTATAGGCGAGGAAGACAATAAAAGGGGTTGTGACTTGCTCATATTCATAGAGCTAGGGGGCTTTAGTTGTCATTGTCTTTTTTCCCCAGTGGGATCATTCAGGGTCAGAATTTAGTTCTAGAGTGCCCCTCCCTGCATTTCTCTGAGTAATATTTCCTTTTAGAATCTTAGCTAATACCTATCATTTCTCTCAATGTATGCAGGATCACCTTTCCTAAAGCTGAGTGTATACATCTTCCCACTATATATCTCCTTAGTTATTGCAATCCCCAAGATGATATTATTATTTTCTCCCAAGGTTCTCATTACAGTTCTCTTTTTTGCTTATGTTTGTTGCTATTAGACCACTTTCTCCTTATGGGTTAGAATTAAGACCACAATAACAATCTGCCTTATCACTCTCCTTATCTATTGAATAGATACACAGCTGTGTGATGAATTATTAGTTGTGAGACTCTGGAAAAATTATTCTTAAAAAACTAACCTCTATTTGCCTCAGTTTCCCCTGTTGTAAAATTGGGATAATAATAGTATCTACATCTCAGAGTTGTTATGAAGATCAAATGAGATAATATTTATACTTGGTACATTGCCTGACACATAATAGGTGTTTCATAAGTACTTATCTCCTCTCCCTTTTAAAATATTTGTTGGATTAGGTAGAAGTTAATTAAGAGGTTTTCAAATGTTCTTTTTTTCTTTTTTGACACACATGAGTCTGGATAATTGACATCCATCATGTTGCTATATATCGTTGTGTACTCGTTTTGTAATCAGTTTCAGGAAAAGCATCATCCATCTCCTGTCTGATCAAGGGACTTGAGAATACTCTCATTATGATTCCTTTTTGTTAAAAGAAAGAAAAAAAAAAAACGACAGGTTCATGTCTCAGTTCTGACACTGAAATTAGCCTTGTGATTAGAGCCAAGTCATTTAATTTCTCCAAACCTCATTTTCCTCACCTGTCAAATGGGAAGATTAATACTTTTCACTGATCACCTCAGAAGATCCTTACAAGGAAAGTGCTTCATAAAATTTAGTCTTATTTAAATAAAATTTAAGAGCTATTATTATCATATGACTTTTCCTTCTTTAATCATTACTCAAATGATATCCAAAGCACTCTCCTTTCAAATTTATGGGTTTTATGCAGTGATAGAGCTTCTTAATACATATATATATATTTCTTTTTTGCCATCTCTTTCAGATCAGTTTCTTTTGAATAATGATTATCTATTAGTGAATTTCAGTCATAATCCTATTAAGTCTCAATCCTACTAAGTCCTACCCCATGCCTGGACTGTTGTGATATCCTGCTGGTTAGTTCTCTGCCTCAGATCTCTCCCTACTGCAATCCCTCCTCCATTCATTTGTCAAATTAATCTACCTAAAGATGACCCAATGTACAGATCTGACCATGTAACCTACACACACACACACACACACACACACACACACACACACACACACACACACACACATACACACCCAGTAAATTCCAGTGGCTCCCTATTACTTCCAGAATCACACAAGAATCTCCATCTCCCAATTCCTAGTATTTTTACTGGCTGACCTTTATGCTTGGATTTCTCTCCCTCCTTCCTTGACATTTTTCAAGGTCCATATCAAACCCCAGCTTCTACAAGAGGCATTTCTTGAACCCTCTTAATGCTGGTGCCTTTCCTCTGCTGATGATTTCTAATTTAACCTCTCTCTCTCTCCACACACACACACACACACACACACACACACACACACACACATTTGTATATAATTGTTTACATGTTCTTTTCCATTAGATTATAAGCTCCTTGAAGGCAGAAACTGTCTTGCTTTTTTATGCATCCCTAGTGCTTGACATAGTGCCTGACTCATAATATGTGCTTGTTTATAATATATATATATATATATGTATATATATATATATATATATATATATATATACATTTATTTATTTATTTATTATAATAAGTAATTGCTGTACTAAAGGTATATAGATATTTGAGGTCATAAATACTGTTCCAGTCCCTCTTCCCGGCTATTTCTACCTTGCAAGTTTTGGCTGCATCCTCTACCGTTTTCTTTCTTTGTATGTCCTACCTATATGTTTCTCCATCCTCCTGTATTTTTGATTTATAGCTTTCTTGATTAAAGAACAGCGTCTGTAGTTGAACAGATTCTTCCTATTTTCCTCCCATCATTCTAATGTCTAAAGTCAAGGTCCAGAAAAATAAATCTCATTCTTGCATCTCTAACCCTCTGTTTACTTCTCATATCCTCTTCCAGGGTCCTAAATGAAGTAGACAGGACAGATGAAACTGTGCTACCTGTGTGTGTCTGCCAGGACATTGGGTTACTGACCAGACTTTCTGTTGTATAACTATAATATAATGTAGTGACTTGCACAGAGTTAACTCTCTGACTTTATTTGTGAGATTTATGAAGGTCTCAGGATCCTGGCTTCAACTCAGACTTGGACAGATCATTCTAATCAGTACCGCTGTCTGTCCACTAGAACAGGCTGCATCAGGAAATAGCAAGTGTTTTTTCTCTCTGAGTATCATCAAAGAGACTAGAAGGTGATCTGTCAGGCATATTTTTAAAATTTATTTTTATAAAGCTTTTTATTTTCGAAACATGTGCATAAATAGTTTTCAACATTCACCCTTGCAAAACCTTTTGTTCCAATTTTTTTTCTCTCCCTTCCCTCCACCCTCTCCCTTAAGACAGCAAGTAATTTAATATATATTTAAACATGTGCAATTCTTCTATACATATTTCTACAGTTATCATGCTGTCAGGCATATTGTGATGAGAATTATGACATCGGAAGAGAGGCAAGACAGGAGGACTGCGAAGGTCTCTTCAAGCTCTTTCAGTTTCTCTGATTCAGTGTTCCAAATGAATGTAACCCAAAGTTATTCTATGAGTCATAAACTTGGACAGTTAGCCTCTCTGGGACTCAGTCTTCTCATCTGAAAAACAAAAGGATGGGGCTAGATGGCCTCTAAAGTTCTTCTAGATCTAGGTCTACAATCCTTTGTGTGATCTTTCTTCAGGTCTCAGTTTCCTCATCTGTAAAATTAGGGCATTGGGCTTGATGTCCTCTGAGATCTCTTCATTTAATATCTGTGATTCTCCAGCTACACTCAGAGAAGGGACACTGGGAAATGAGTGTAAACTGTTTGCATTTTTTTGTTTTTCTTCCCAGGTTATTTTTACCTTCTGAATCCAATTTTTCCTTTGCAACAACAACAACAACAAAATTCAGTTCTGCACATATATATTGTACTTAGGATATACTATAACATATTTAATATGTATGGGAATGCCTGCCGTCTAAGGAAGAGGGAGGAGGGAAGGAGGGGAAAAATTCAGAACAGAAGGGAGTGCAAGGGATAATGTTGTAAAAAATTACCTATGCATATGTACTGTCAATGTTATTTTTATAAAATTAATTTTTAAAAATCTGTGATTCTCTCATACTCCAATATATGAGATATAGGCAGCTAGGTGGGTGATATAATGGACAGAGCACAGGACTTTGAGTCAAGAAGAGCTGAGCTGAAACTCTATCTCAGGTAATTATTAGTTATATGACCCCAGGCAAATTACTTTACTTTTGTCACCTTTGGTTTCCCCATCTGGAAAATGGGCATAATAATAGCTCCTACCTACCTAATTTGTGAAGATCAAATGAGATAATATTTGTAGAGCTCTTTGCAGAACCTTAAAATACCATATAAACATTAGCTATTGTCATTATTAATTTTCACATAATACAAATTCAGGCTTCCTGAGAAGACATCTCCTTATTCGGGAACTTTACCATTAAAACTGCTTCCTTCCTTCTAATATGAGACTACACATATATTCTAATATGAATATGTAACAGTGGGTAGCTTGTTTTTGTTTTTGTAGGGGTGGAATTTAGGGTGGCTATTTCTAGAAGGAAATTCCTGCTTATATTCTGAAGTTATAGTAATCTGGGACTCATTAGCCCATTTGGTTAGAAACTGATCCTACTAAGACCAAGAATATATATCTGATGCCCTTCTGGGTGCCGCATGTCACAGACCTCTGAGTTTTGTCCTCTGTCTGTGGCATAGAGAAGGGATCAATAAATGTTTATTAACTGAATGTTAGTTGAATGGGGGAATGGTGAACTAAATGACAATTATATAAACACTTTATTTTCATGAGTTCATTTGAGCTTTACATAAGCCCTGTGTGATAGGGTCTTATGGGTATTAATGTCCGCATTTGACAGATGAGAAAACTAAAGCTTAGTTTAAAATCATTTATATTTGGTCACAAGGGTTAAAGTAAAGATCAAATCCCACTCTTCCTAACTACAAATCCTAATTCTTTGCATATTTGACTATACTGTCTTAGAAGACTTCTAAGTTTCCTCCTTAGTTTAAATTCTGTAATCTTGCAAGTATAAGGATTTGAACCCAGATTCTTAGATTTCTTTCTAATCCAACAAACATTTTAAAAGGGAGAGAGAACATGTGTTTATTAAGTACCTATTATGTTCCAGGCAATGTACCGAGCACAAATATTATTTCACTTTATTTCTCATAACAACCCTGGAATAATAATATCCCCATTTTGTAATTGGAGAAACTGAGGCTGACAGAAATTAAATGACTTTTCCAGATAATAGGCAGAATTTGAGCTCTTGTCTTCCCGACTCCAGTGCCCTATTCATTGTGCTCCCTAGTACCCTCTTGTTGTTTGTCACTGAAGTTACAAAGAGAAATCAAAATCACCCTCTGTCTTCAAAGAGTTTTCATTTTCCTGATTCCAAATCCAACTTCTTCAGACAGGTAGAAGTAGTTGACAGCCATATAGACACATATGGAAAGAGGACTTGCTGCTGTCCATATATACGTAATAAAGTCAAAAGTGTAGCCAGACTGGAAGAGGACAGTGATTTTACCCCCTGGGCTTAATGAGGCAGGTTACTTTCCACTTTCTACTGATTCAGATGGAAAAAGGAGTTTTGGGGCACCGAGGTGGCACAGTGGATAGAGCACCAGCCCTGGATTCAGGAGGACCCGAGTTCAAATCTGGTCTCAGACACTTAACACGTCCTAGCTGTGTGACCCTGGGCAAGTCACTTAACCCCAGCCTCAGGAAAAAAAAAAGAAAAAGGAGTTTTGACACAGAAAAATGGTGGAACAGGAGTGGAGTGATGGTATGGAGTAGGAGATGGGAAGTTGGTTTAAAGCTTGAGAACTCTTAGAATTTTGTTGGAAGGGAAAACTCTAAAATGGAATTCGACCAGATTAACTTAGCCATTGAGAATGAAACAGGGAACAACAAGAATTTCTAACCCTAAGTCAGAGTAATGTCTCACAGAGAGTCTCTATTTTTGACGACCTGGAAGTAGAGGTAACGAGAGATTTTAGCCTAAAAGCACTTGGTAACTATAGTGGCTGTGTCTCTGTATTCCAATAAATTCAGTGTAGGGTGAGAAATCTCCTTCAGAAGAACTATCCTTTCTGACTAAGACTTAGAGAAATAGGCAGCATCTCTAATTAGGAAAAAGGCACAAAGGATGGTTATTTTTCTTTCTTTTCAAATGACTGGATGTGTTGGGGCTTTTTCCTTTTAAAAGAACTATAGTGGGGAAAAGCCTCTAGACTTTAAGCTAAAAGACTTATGGATAAAGTTACTTAACCTTTCTCCACCCTTACCTATACAACTTTGCCTAAAGCTAGAAGTTGAAATCAGAAAGAAACTTATAGCCCCATGTTCAATGAAACTGGGCCTGGCAGTGAGCAGCAGTGACCATGGAAACATCAGAATAATAGCTAACCCAAAATTCCGAAGCATCTGACAGAAACTAGTCATCTGGTAGATACTATATATTATGCAAGACCAGTGGAGAGCAGACCCAGCGGGAACATGGTAGCACGGCATATATAATGAACTGCTTCTCCATGGCTGTGCTTTGGATACCAAGGTTTTCTATATACGTGTCTGCCCGAATATCTGCCTTGGCCAACTGTATTTCCTTTACCTATCTCCCAAGCATGTTCTTTACATGTTCCCAATTCCCACAGATGATATGTATTTTTGTAGGATACTGTATGTATTCACCTTAGATTTATTGGAGGAAACTTGTATTGTTACTTTTCTTACCATGGTTTTTAAATTTTTTCATTAAACTCTTTCACTATGAACTAATTATCTCCTGTGACTGACTAGAAAAAATAAACACCTTGATAGGAGCTCATAAGTTCATGAGTGTGACTGAATGCAGATCCATAGAATACCCTCACCTTGGGGACCAATTGTAAGAATTTAAGACTGCCCCTCGATTGTTAGGAACCACAGGTCATAACGTGCTGGGGGCACAAAAATGTCACCTTCGGACCTGAAGGACAAATAGCTCTTTACATAGAAGACATCAGAAAATGGACTCCCTCTTTCCAGAACTTAGCCTTCCTCCTCCGTCACCCCCAGATGATCATCCAGCCGATGGTCCTTCCCCTTTCCATTCAACAAGATCCCTACAATTACAACCTTCTCCGAGCCACTGCATTTAAGGAAATGCCAATAATTAGCGATGGTTATCACAGTAATTAAAACTCCCAGGGAACAACTTGGCCAATATCCATCTGGATCATCCAGAGCCAAGATGGTCCGTGAGCTGAAGCCGTAATGAAAACTAACCCGCCTCTGGGAAGGAGGAAGCTAAAAGAATACGAAGAGAAATTTTCTCCCTCTCGCCCCTTCCCCAAAGCTCCGTCCAGCTCTGGTCTGTCTTTTTCTCATTAAATGCCATTTTCAAGGCTGGCTGCTTTGCCTGCCTTATCACAATCCAGCACACATGAGAAGATTATGGCTTTTTCAGGAATGTGCAAAGGTTTGGATTTTTTCCCCCTCCAGAACTGTGAACGTTTTCAGAACCCTGGTTGCCGGGAGGGATGGTACTACTGGGAAGAGGGGAACGGGGATTAATTCCTACCTAGGGCTTTTCCTGCCAAAATTTGCGACTGTCACAGCCAAGTGTTTATTTTGGGAACGGGATGAGCTTCTCAGGGTAGACACACCTGTTTGTGCTGCATGGGGCCTGTTAGAAACCAGCCATGGATTTCAGGTTGGAGAGGCAGAGGATAAAAACATAAGCGGGTGATACGGGAGAGACCTGCACAGGCTGCCTTCAGCGCCAGAGACTAGCTCAGCTGGAACGTGCCCCCGTGTTTCTCCCCAGCCCTGATTACCACATAGAAAGAAAGCACTTTCAAAAATACTGCCCTTGAATCTTATGTGGGTGTATCGGGTAGACTCTGAAATATAGTCTTCCATCCTTGCTTCAATGGGAAGTACAGAAGCAGCACTAGTCCCTACAGTCCCCAAAAGACCCCATCCCCTCGGAGTCCATGGGTTTGGTATAGGTAGGACAGACAGTTATCCACCTTGGGATCACCCAAGGGAGGCACTATGGTGGCCTTGAAGGGCCAGTTAGATCCCCAACATTGGAATCACTCTGACAGGTTAGATGGCAAAGATGGTTTTGCTCAGAGCCATGTTTTTGCTGGTTTTCGGTCTGTGACTCCACTTGGGATTTTTTTGGCAAAGGTACCGGAGTGGTCGGCCATTTTCTTCTCCAGCTCATTTGAAGATGAGGAAACTGAGGCAAAGAGGGGGAGTGATTTGCCTAGGGTCACCCAGCTGGTAAGCGGGTAAGGATGGATTTGAAACTCAGATCTCTTGACTCCAGGCTCAGTACTATATCCATGGTGCCATCTGGCTGCCCTACTCAGAGCCATCCACTGTCATTTTTACTCCTAGGACAGCTCCACTATTTCTACCTATTTATAATCTATATATTTATATTGATATTTATCTACACACATATGTAAATAAATTTTAATTGGCAGATTCTTGGACAAGGAGAAACCCCAAGAGGCAGAAGCCACAGCCTTCCTCCCCCTACTCAACAAACTCCAGTGGTTCCCTGTTAACTTTGAAGAACAAAGACAAATTTCTCTGGGATTTTGAGTTCTTCACAACTTCTTCCTGTTTCTTCTCTTCTTCATTGCTAGCCTCCATGCAGCCTGTGATCCGGCCGTTATCTGCCCTCACACATGATGCCCAATCTCCCATCTCCGTGTCTTTGTCCCAGGGTCCTCCAGGCCTGAATATTATTTCTCTCCCCCTCCACCTCTCAGAATCTCTGGCTTTCTTCATGTTCAGCTCCTTATCTATCTCTTGCCTGGACTCTTCACAGTAGCCTTCGGGTCTCTGTATCCAATCCGCCCTCCACTAACCTGCCCAGGAGATTTGTCTGAAGCTTAGATCTGACTAGATTAGCCCACAGCCCCTATCCTTTGAGCTCTGATGATTCCTGTTCTCTGCAAGATCAAATCGAATGTCATCTGTCTCACATTTAAGGCTCTTTGTGACTCATTCTGCTTCTACTTTTCTCTCCTCTGTGAACTCTGCAGTCCAGCATCTCTGGCCAACCATTCCTGGAATAAGTATAAAAAAAACCAAACAAATCTCAGTTTCCCTGACTTCCTCCCAGCTGAAATGCCGCCTTCTATAGGAAATCTATCTCAGTTTCCTCAGCTGCTCATTTCTTCCCCTCTGAAGTTATATCTGCCTTCTACTCTGTGGGTATCTTATATGTCCATAGTTATTGACATGTTTTCTTTCCTGTTAGAATGGAAGCTCCCTGAGGGCAGATTTTTGGCCTTTTTTAGTGCCTCCCAGCACATAACTGATTGATGGTTCTGCAGCCTACCCTTATGGTTTGTTCCTTTAATTGAAAAAAATTATCTTGCTTAGTCGAGTCATTTTCCCCAGAATCATCCCCAGAATTCCCCCAGAATCCTCCCTTTCCTTTCTTTTATCTGCTCTCCTATAATAATTCAATGTGTCGCTTCATTTAATTAAAACAAGGCAACATTTCCTGTTTGGGGAAGGAAAGGGACATCTCTTGTTTGGGAACGGAGGAATAAAATGAAGCTGACCCCTATCTTCTCCAGCACCTCCATCTGTCATCCACTGCCCTTCTTACCTTAGACAGAGATTGCTAGGATCAAAGCTCATTCCAACAAAAGCCCAGCGAGGAGTTGGTGACTGTCAGCCAATCTACGAATATTGACCGAGCACCCATCACTCATTGACTCACCCCCAGCGAGGTGCCTCATAAACTCTACAATTTGGCACAGATGGAGGGAATTGGTTTTATTACTGGCTGGGGAGCTGAAGCATAGACACATATATCAACATCGTACAATCGACTTGGCAAGCCCTAAGAGTTCAGAGCGGGGAGAATAATTCTGGCATTGAGGGGGGGCTCAGAAATAACCTGTTAGTGACCCTGGAATCTATCTGGGCTTTAATGGGAGGGGGAGGAAAGGGAGACTGAGGGGAGGGAAGGAGGCAATGGATCTTCTTTCTTTCATCCTCTTGATTGTGGGAGAATTCTAGATGACAGGAGCTCTTCCCTCCTCCCTAGCTTCAGAATAGACTAAACTCCATCAGAACAAGGAATAAATAAGGAAACACCTTCCCTTTTTCTGGGTTCTCTCCTCCCTTCTTCTCTACACATTGCCCTTTTCATTGTGGCACTGTCCATAATGTTGTATGGTTAACAGATTGTGGAGGTAGCAGCTAGGTAAGAATGATTTCATTCATTCATTATTCATTCATACGGTCAGTCCCATCAAGTGCTACTACATGAGAACTTTTAAGAGAGTTCGGGTTTGGGGGTCAGACTTTTTTCCATCCAGACCTGAGTTTTAATTGCTATAGACGCAGCTCTGGCCCAGGAGCTGGGAAGAACTGATGTTATGTCTGTCATGCAAAGAACTAGGAAGATTTAGTTCAGGTACTTACTGGCTGTTTGATCCTGAGCAAGTTACCTCTGTCTGCCTTAGTTTCCACAGCTGTCAAATAAAGAAAATCCCTATCTCCTGAGGTGGTTGTGAGAATCAAATGAGATAATATCCATGAAACACTTCACAAACCTCAAAATGCTATAAAGATGCTTACTATCATTGCCGTTCTTATCACAATTATTATGAGATGTGAAAACTCTTGCTGGCTGTGGACAGTTCCTTGGTAACTTAAAAGTCCCAGAGCATCACCTGTGGCTACGGAGAGGTTAGTGACTTATCTCTGAGAAGCGCAGCTAGTGTGAGTGTGGAGCAGGTCTTCCTCATCCCGAGGTACAGCCACGAGTCTATCCTGAACACTATTCATTCGTTTTGTTAATACCCAGTGAGTAAAGGAAAAAATCTTGTATTGAGTGTTTTCCAAGTGCCTAAGAGTGTGCTAAACAAAAGTGACGTTGATCCTGGTCCTCAGGGAGTTTATAGTGTGTGTGTGTGTGTGTGTGTGTGTGTGTGTGTGTGTGTGTGTGTGTGTGTGAGAGAGAGAGAGAGAGAGAGAGAGAGAGAGAGAAAGAGAGAAACAGAGACAGAGAGAGAGAGAGAGAGAGAGAGAGAGAGAGAGAGAGAGAGAGAGAGAGAGAGAGAGAGAGAGAGGTAAAGAGAGAGACAGAGAGACACACACAGAGAGGGAGAGGGAGAGAAATAGAAACAGACAGAAAGACAGAGAAAGGCAGAAAAGACAGAGAGGGAGAAAAATAGACAGAGACAGAGAATGAATGAATTTAAATGGTGGCCTTTTGGTTTGGAATATTACAGGGAGGGTGAGGGGAGTCAGAGAAGAGCAGATTAATTTCATTAGTATAGAGAATTTCTAGAAAAGGAAAGTAAATCCTTAGCTGTTCTCAGCAATACAGTGATCCAAGACAATCCCAAAGGACGGATGATGAAGCATGCTCTCCGCCTCCAGAGCAAGGACTGATATTGATTGAATCTAGACTGCCATGCTCTTTTTCACTTTCATTTTTTTTCTTTGGGTCTTGTACAAAACGACTAATATGGAAATGTTTCACAGAATCACACATGTATAACCTATATCTGATTGCTTATTGTCTGAGGGGGGGGAGTAGATGGGAGGATGGAATTTGGAACTCAGAATTTTAAATTAAAACATTAAAAAAAATGGGGGGGGAGAAAAGGCAATCAGTTCAGATCAGCACTTTGATCCAGTGATCTGACTTTTGTTTGCAGGGTATGGGTGCCCTGAGCCATTGAAATCTCTAGGAAAGTTTCCTTTAAAAAAAGAAAGAATGAATGAACCAGGGGCAGCTAGGTGGCGCAGTGGATAGAGCAGCAGCCCTGAAATCAGGAGGACTTGAGTTCAAATCTGGTCTCAGACACTTAACATTTCTTGACTGTGTGACCCTGGGCAAGTCACTTAACCCCAATTGCCTCAGCAAAAAAAAAAAAGCAAGCAAGAAAGAAAGAACCAACTGTGCTTGAGTTGGGGGAAAACAATTGGTTCATGGCTGGTACTCCTCCAATCTCAGAAAGTAACCCAAACTGAAACAAAGCCAATAGAAAACCACAAGCTCCATTATCCAGAAACAAAGGGAAGCCCAGTGTTCCACCAGTTCTGTGGCTGTCCAGAGCCTCGGGGCAGATTTGTTTGTCTCCGGGTCTTCAATCTATTTTTTGAAGCAGAATATTTGACCTTTGGATGACTAGCTTCCAAATGGACCCCACTGGGTACTCCAGATGGCAGCCTCAGCTTTTCCAGGCTGGTTTCTGGCCCGATTATTTTCCTGTCCCCCTTTTCTCCTTCTTCATTATTCACTGCTTCATCCCACTACAGGGAACACTGCTGAAAAACCCCGGTGGATTAGTAGGCATCGAAAGCCATGGCCCTGATCTCATTTGCTCCCTTGCGTTCTAATTTGTGGTTAGTGCTGCAATTTTGGCCATCTCGTGTTTTGGGTCCTTTCAAGGGTGCTTTCTAAATTGATTTTTCTCAGCCACTTCTTCAAGATGAGTTTCCAAATAACATGATTCAGCCCCAATGTGATAGCATTCACCGGGCTATTATGGCCTCTCTAGACACACCAATCACAGACAGATCTTAGATAATTGGGAGAGGAATAGTGAGTGGGCAGCTGGGTGGCTCAGTGGAGAGAGGGCTGGACCTGTAGTCAGGAAGAACTGAGTGCAAGTCCAGCCTCAGACACTTACCTAGCTGCATGACCCTTTTCTCAGTTTCTTCATCGGACAAATGAGCTGGAGAGGGAAACGGTCAATCACTCGAGTATCTGCCAAGAAAACCCCAAAGGGGAGTCACAGACTCAGATGTGATTGAAATGACCGAACAACAAAAGAGAGTCGTAGGGGAAGTTCTGGAGCATTGTACTGAGTCAAAATGGAGACATAGAGGGTGCCCAAGGGCAGTGTGGACAAGTGTCCGGCACAAAAAGAACCACTCTGACTGGCTTTCTGGGAATTTGCCTGACTTCACTGAGGACAAGTTCATCCCACTCTGCTTTCAGGGTGTAGAAGAAACTAGTTTGACCAGTGAAGTAAAGAAGGGACGTGATTGTAGAAATAATGTAAAATCCCATGCACAGTTCATATTTTCCTATTTGTATTCAGTTGGGGGGTGAAGGGGACCTGAACTTGTGATTTTATTGGATAGCAATGTAGATCAGTGAATGATGTACTAGTCTTTAAGGCAGGAAGACCCTGAGATCAAATCCCACCCCAGGGACTCTCCATTGATGAATTAGCAATATTTGCCAGGATTTGCATTGCGTTTTAAGGTTTACAGAGCATGTTAGGAGTGTTTTGTCCTTTGATCCTCACAACATTTTTAGATTATCATCTCCATTTTATAGATGAGAAAACTGAGGCAGGCAGAGGTAACGTCTCTATCCCCTGGTCCATCCTTGAGCCACAGGGTCTAGGCTAAAATGAAAACAGTGGAATTTGAGGACAATAGGGACCTCCCTGGTATCAGCTGCTGCAAACATGTGCCTTATCCCTAGGTGTGGAAGAGGTCCGGGGCCTGGTTCTACAAAGCACTGCCGAAATACATACTGCCACTGAAGATACAGGGCCAAGCCAGTGAACCCCACTTCAGGCTCCCCCCTATAGAGCCTCCCATGAGTGATCCAAGGAACATCAGCACTAGTCGATACTACTCCTGGGCCCGAGGGAAAGGTAGGTTCCCCTCCTCCTCTAAAAACGCACCTTCATGAATGTTGAAAACTATCTTTTTGCACATACTTTGAAAATAAAAAAGCTATTTTTAAAAAATGAAGAACCCCCCCCAAAAATTCCACCCTTTCCCCCACTCTCCAGTCAGTGTAATAGAACAGTGTGGGAAGCCTGGAAACCCAGGATTTAGAGGCTATGTGACCTTGACCAATCCCCTAACCCCTTGGGGCCTCAGTTTCCTTCTGTGTAAAATGACATAATTGGACTTGGAGCCTTTAAAGTTCCCTTCAGCTCCAAATCAATGACCCTATATTTCTTTTTTGTGTGTTTTATATTTAGTTTTTTAAATAATAGTTTTTTATTTTTCAAAATACATGCAAAGATAATTTTCAACATTCATCCTTGCAAAACCTTGTGTTCCATATTTTTCTCCCTCCTTCCCCATCTCCCCCTTCCCCTAAACAACAAGGAATCCAACATGTGCAATTCTTCCAAACATATTTCCATATTCATCATGCTGCCCAAGAAAAGTCAGAATCGATCCTATATTTTCAAGGATCCTTTCCAAGCCTACAATCCCAGGATCCTCTGATTGGATTGGTTCCTTTCTGAGCAGGGAGATGGGGACCAGGAGAGAATACTATATATGGTTTCAGACACAGTCATTGTATATTGGATGTCTTATTTAACTTGTAACAACAAGGGAGAGTTCAAGGGAAGTTGAGGGAATGGAGAATGGAGATATTTCTAGGATAAAAAATATGATGTAAAAATAAAAAATAACAGTGATAGTTTAAAAAAAAAAGAGCCAATACTCAGAAAATGAAGATTAAATGGATCAAGTCTGAATCTCTGAGATTTTCCCTTGGCTTCTTCTCCACACCCTCCTGTTCCCTCCCTTTGCCACCCGGTCATCTGGCGTGAGGAGGCAGCCTCTAATTGCCAGCAGAAAGCAGGCTAGAAGGATTGCCTCTGACAGGCAGAGGAGCTCGGCTGGAAGCCAGGGAAGGCAGCTTGGCTCCCATCACTCTAATAAGCATTGATCTGGGGAGTGGAGGTGGCGAGACCTCAGACAGCTACATGGATTTCTGGAGAATTACAGTCTCCATCATTTGGAAATTTAGGATGTTTTTCATGTTTTTTGTGAAATATTAAAAATGTGTCTCTTCAAAGAGACCCGTAGCTTTATTTCCTCTCTGCTCGATGACTATGTCTAGGGGTTGTGCCTAATGGAAGGATTCCCTGCTGCTGACAAATACACTGGGTTTGATACCCACCTCACCGTTCCCCTCCATGTCACCTTGTTAGTGATGCTGACTGGGGCACCTTGGCCCAGGTGCCTCGTCCTATGGCCCCCAGGACAGCCTTAGGTGATTCATCCACAGAATCTGAAGCTAAGAGATCAAGGGCTGAAAGGACTTCTCATCCAGCCTTCTTGCTTTACAGGTGAGGGAATTAAAACCTGACAAGGTAACATGATTTGCTTTAAGAGCTACTCATTTAGGCTCAGGAGTTCTGGCTTCAAGTATGGACTTTAGTACTTATTAGCCACATGACCACAAGCAAGACAAATTTTCTAAGCCTCAGTTTTCTCATCTAGGATGTGGATAGAATAATATTTGCTTTGCCCCAGAGGGCTTTTATGAGATCCAAATGAAGTGTCTGGAAAGCAATTTGTAAATTTTAAAAGACTATGTTTAAATTTGTATGTTTTTTATTAATCTCATTTTTATCATCACACTTTGATAGAATTCACATAGAAACAATTCCGGAGAAAGACCCTGCTATTGTTATGTATGTTTAAAATTTGATAAACTTTTGCACAGCTGGATAAAGTAACTGCTTTCTTTTACTTGAATAAAAGTACTGCCTTGTCAGCTTATACTCTGCAAACTCACAGAAACTATCTTTGGAATGAGTCGAGTTAACGGGCAGAAAAAGAGATAACTGAACTTTGTCTGGACAAGGTTCCCAGGGGGTTGTAATTTCTCCTGTTAGGTCTCTATATTTTGAAAGTTTTCATTTTATATAGTTTGGAAATTATAAATGTTTGATGCAGTGGTATTTATTAAAAATTCTGTTCTGAAATTTTTATAGATCATATCTATTATAGTATGAGCAATGGTTCACACTCTAAAGAAACTTGAATTCTCCAGGATTGTCTGAGGTTTTATGAGGAATGTGTTATTTATCAGTTTGTAGCATGGTGAGCATAGTTTAGGAGTCCCAAAAGTCTTAGTGCTACTTTAGGCTTTAATACCTTTAATACTTTGTTTAATACAACATTTACAAAATTATCATTTGAAAGTCTAATTTTCAAAATTTATTTTATACTTATTTAGTTTTGTGCATTTTGAAAAATAAACTTTAATTTTAACAGAATGGGGTACCTTGTCATTTTGCACTGTATGTACAGTTTTCAGGATGGCATTCTTAGAGTTATGGATGGATAGAGAAGGTCTTGTTTGACTACCTTAGTCATCTGATCTATCTCCATTAGGGGGATTCTTATGAAGGTCCTATCAAAATCTTGTTGTTTGGTAACTCAAGGCCAAGATTAACAATACAGCGTGTTCAGTTACTAAGAAGCAACTGATGGGAGTTTTTAGAAAGCTTGAAAATCAACTAGAGCATTATATAGCTCAAGAAAATGAGATATTACTTCACTGCATAATCTCGCTTGATCAATAGATCCATACTTTTTAAGGTCAATTTTTTTTAATAATTTCGAGTGACAATAATCTGGTCCAGAATTGGCATGATCACCTCCCAAATATGCGTGATTCAGTAATTTGTTTGATGCGTCTTTGTTGCAATATTATTGAGTTTACATGGTTGTCACCCATAGAGGGCCTTTTGATTCTACTCTTGGGCCATAGCAATGTCATAGGATCCATCTGGAGAATAAGCATTTTTTAATCACATGCAACAAATCCAGTAATATACACCTACATTTGCCCTCTATTGTTTCTTAAGTAAGGTCTGTTAAAGCTCCAAAAGCATTCCTGTCTATGATATCTTTTGAGAGCTTCTATCAATCCTCTTCCACCTTTTTTTGCAAGAAAATATTTAATTTTCTATAGCTGTCATGGGCTAACGAGCCCTGCTTTTCATTAACATTGCATTGATTTTAATTTGGATACATTCTAGAACCATTGTATTTCATTTTATGAGACCAAAACCATGTGGCAAGACAAGTATAATGACTCCAGATGTGTTTTTCCCATCAAGCTTTGGCTTCAGGATGCCAATCTGTCTCTTAACAGAGTCAGTTTGAGCTTCTCTTTGATAGCCTTGTACTCGGTGTGACTGGCCTGAAAAAGACCAAGGACTATCTCACGTATTGCCTTTAATCCATTGGTTAATTTTACCTTCAGATTCAAGCTCAAAACCTTCAGTTCTCCCTGTTCTTCCTTGATGCACATTCAGTGTCCAAATGACATTTTGATATCATTGGAGAAGGTTTTTAGGAGATGAAAAAGCTACTTAATGTGCCTTCAGAGGAACCTTAAAACTCGATTCCATTCAAATATATTAATTAAGATGACATTTTAGTAGGATTCCCTCTTTGACTTGAAAGCTTTTCTCGGCTCTATTTTGAGAATGATGATGGTGGATTTAGTATTTGGCAGAAACATAGTGTCTCTCTGAAAGATGGCACATTTTGTATCAGTTGTTCTTGACATTATGGTATGGCAGCATGTTTTAAATAGAGGATGATTTCCCACATGGACATCAGACCTCCAAGGAAGCCATAGCTGGATTTTTTCAAGCCCAGGAGAAGCAGTATACAAGCATTCTAAAAATAAATTCATTAAATTAAATTCAATTTGGGGAAAGGGTGACTGAGATCCTAGGACATGCACAGAGACTGCTCAGTGGTGACGTTCACCTGGGATATTATAATTTAAGCAATTATCCTTGTGAACTAGATGCTTACATTTAGTTGTTTATCTCAACCCACAGTATTTCTTTGTCATGGATTTAATTTTCTTTTATTTACTCACATCTCTAACCTCAATTTCTGTATTGGGACATAGTACTCAGATGGAGCAAAGGACCGGAGCGATATATAGCACAAGAAAGTAGTTGTGTTGAATTTTAATAAGAAACATACCAGCATTTTGGAATTTTAAATAATTAGCCTTCCAAAATTTTTTGTAAGTTTGAAGAATTTACACTTCTGACATTAGTTGTTGAGTTTAAATTTTTATTTTTAGCTACAAATTCTCTCCTTCCTGCCAGCCCCTTTGCTGTTCTGGAGGAGATGGTTAAGATCGGGGCCCATCCTCTGCACAAGTCCTGGCTTCTAGGTCTACCAACTTGCTCAGGTTTTGGCCTGAGCCCCTTCCTCATCCTCCTTGAATTATCTTTCTAGGAGATGTTTCCATCTCTTAATGAGGTCTTGATAGGCCTGAAATGGCATGTTGTTACAGCATGCTTTGCTGCCTGGCCTCTGCCCTGGACTCATCTCCTGCTGTGCTTTCCTACCCAGGTATTGCCCTGACGCTTTTTCCTGCTGTGGCTCTGGCCAGGGCCTCTGTACCATTTGCTTCTCCTACTTTTGTTCTTTCAGGACCCACAGGTTTCTTGGGTATACTTAGGCCAGATAGAGAAGCATACTTCTATTTCTCTCTCTCTTTTTTTAATTAATTGTTCCTCCTGATTTGTTTTTGGAACTTTTCTGAAGCATTTATTAAAGTTTATTTTATTTATATTTATATTATATATTTGTATATAGTTATACAATAAATTTATAAATATTAACATATTAAATATTTTAAGATATATTAAAATCAAATTAGGTGTTTCTTTCAGTGCTACAATATTTTAAAGTAATAATTTCTATTTCCTATATCAAGCGTTTACAAAAATGATAAAATAGGGGCAGTTAGGTGGTGCAGTAGATAGAGCACCAACCCTGAAGTCAGAGGACCTGAATTCAAATTTGACCTCAAGACATTTAACATTTCCTGGTTGTGTTACCTTGGGTAAGTCACTTAACCCCAATTGCCTCAGCAAAATAAATAAATAAATAAAATTTAAATAACAAAATCAATAGCTAAAAAGTTTAGAACAGGACTTCCCCTATAGGCTATCATAAAGCTTTCTTTTCTTTTCTTTTTTAAAATTCTAATTATTAATTTACTTATTTATTTGCAAAGCATATGCATGGGTAATTTTTCCAACACTGACCCTTGCAAAACCTTTTGTTCCCAGTTTTCCCCACCTTTTCCCCATCCCCTCCCCTAGCTGGCAGATAGTCTAATACACATTACATATGTTGAAATACATATCATGGGGCTTTCTTAAACCAGAATAAGTTGAATTCTTTCTACCATATTGAACGAATCTAAAACTATTGTCTACACATTCTAATTTTCAGCATCTTCAATCAGTCAACCATCAAGATTTTTTCTTCTCAATATTATTTTGTTTTTCCAAATACATGTAAAGATAATTTTCAAAATTCATTTTCATAAAACTTTTGTGTTCTAAATTTTTCTTCTTCCCTCTCTTACTTCCCCCCTCCCCCAAGACAGCCAGCAATAAATCTGATATATGTAATCCTTTTAAACATTATTTCCATATTTGGCATGTCATCAAGACTTTTTAAAGCTCCTGTTATACACGAGGCATTGTGCTTCATGCAGGGAAGAGTTCCTGCTCTCAAGAAGCTTATGTTCTCTTTATTTATTTATTTATTTATTAATTTTTGAAGCTCACGTTCTAATTGAACAGACAACATGTTCATATACAGGCACATACAACACAGACACATACAAAGCAAGGATAGTTTTGTAGGGAAGACTCCAGCAGTTGAGGGGGCTTGGAAAGTACTTACACAGAAGATGGTACTTGGGGCAAGGTTTGAGGAGACCAGGAATCTGAGAGGTGGAAGTGAGGAGGATATTCCAGCCATGGGTGATAGTCTGTGCAAAGGCAAAGGAGAGAAAGTGTTATATATGAAGGCCCCCAAGTTGGCCAGTGTGGCCAATTTGATTTTAGTTTGTGGAGGAAAGACAGGAAAGTGAGTTGGGGCCCGGTCCCCCTGCTCTGCTTATGGCTTTCCTCAAGGTGCTCAGATTTAATTCATTGCAGTGGAGGAAAGAGTGGTCATATTAACACATTCATAAATAATTCTAATACTGAGTAAGGTATGAGAGTGGTAAAGGAGAGATCCGGGCAAAGTGCTCTAACTTTCAGGAGGGAAGGACCTCTTTCAGTTGGGCTAGCATAGGGGAAAACATCATGAAGGAGGAACATAAGAGTTGAAAAGAAAGAGAAAGGAACGAAGGAAAGAAAGAAAAGAAGGAAGGAAGGAAGAAAGGAAAGGATGAAAGAGAAAGGAGAAAAGGGAGGGAGGAAGGAAGGAAAAAAGGAAGGAAGGAAGGGAAAAGGAAGAAAGGAAAGGATGAAAAGAAAGGGGAAAAGGGAGGGAGGAAGGAAGGAAAAAAGGAAGAAAAGAATGAAGGAAGAAAGAAAAGAAGGAAGGGATGAAAGAAGAGAAGGAGGGAAGAGGAGAGAGAGAGTGATTTTAATAAGTCCATGCCAGACATCATAGTCTACACAAAGGCACAGAATGGGAAATGGCAGGACTTCAAGGAATACCTTGTAGTTGACCGATAATGCAAAAAGGGGTGAAATATGAAAACAGACAAGAGAGGTAGGTTGGAGCCCGATTGGGAAAGTCCTTAGAAGCCAAGCTAATTAATTTGTATATTTTCCTCGAGTCAGTAGGTAGCCCTATAGGGCTAATGACATGACAAAGTTTGGGGTAAATATTCTACAGAGAACATCAAAACCCATGACTTGTAGTTTCTAGCCAGGGGTCTGCTGATAAATGTTTAACAACCAGTTCTCTAGGGAAATAAACATGTACTCTCAAATCACTTTTAAGTTTAATTTGCATTACTAATATTTTCTCTATTAATTTCTTTAGTCTAGACAACCAGTAAAAGAGCCCTGATTTGACTGTAACCAGATTTGGCATTTACCAATCTCTGGGGCATAAAGGCTCACACTGAAAATTTAACAATTAGCTAGCTGGTTTGAGCTGCCTCCAGCACAACCCTTTGTGGAGGGGAATCCAGCCTGTTTATCCCTCCACCTCCCATTCCCCCAGTAGGGAAAGATCTAAAGCCCTGAACCCCAAGGCCAGAGGGCTAGTCTCCTGGGGACAAGCCGTCTCACTCAGGCACAGCGATATAAGAGCTGGTCTTTCTTTCCTTTCAAGATGTTAAAAAATCTGGGCAGCTCTGCCAGCCTCATCAGAGCCATGAACTCCTGGGTCAGCAGCTGCTCGGTCCTGCCCAGTTCTGGGCATGTGCCAACCAGGGGGATGGGGAGAATGAAGGAATCACCTCACCAGAGATGTTCCAGGGAGGCACAGATGGAGAGTCATCTGGCCTTTTAATTAGGTGTAAGAAGAGGCTGGTGAACAACAGATTCAGAATTAGCTCACCATCTATTAGAAGGGTTTACATGATGGGAAGGGCAGAGATGGGCACTTTGCATCATTTTTCCTCAAAAGCAAGGGGTTTAAAACCTAACTCGAGGTCTTGGGAACAAGAAGAGGCACCAAGAGCAGAGCGAGGCCTTCTGAGTTTTTGTCCAAGAAAAGACTCTGCAGTTGCAGGAAAAGTGATATTCCTAATTTTTGTGCCTGGAAAAGTGAAATGAATGAGACTTTCATTGGTTTTGAGAAGCAAGGCAAGAGAGCAGGGGCCTTGGTATACCAGAAGGCCAGAAGCAAAGGGCACAAAATAGGTTATGGGAGGCTTGTGGTTGACCTAGAATGCAGTAGCTGTAAGAGAGGGTCGGTTTAGGAAAGGCAACTCTCTATTAATTCCATAACTTGCCTTTTTTGTTAAGTAGGTGCTGAACTTGGTTGTATCTATTTACCAAAGGCCTAACAGTACCTTCTAAATTCTGCTTTAGCTTTGTCCCTGGTTGTAAGACTGAAAGATCTGGAGGGGGGTTAATCCCCCAGGCTGAATTAGTGGGAGACATAGAAACTGAACTGTCCTTCCAGCTGAAATGTCGTCCCCATTCCTCTATATGCCGCCATTTCTGATTTCTCGTCTCCTTGATGTCCTGGCTCACAACTCGCCTCTTTTAGGAAGCCTTCTCGGATTACACCTGCTTGATAGGAGCCGTCATCAGTATAGTATGGATACGGGCGTTGTCTCTGGAGTCAGAGGGCCTGGGTTCATATCCTACCTTGGTGAACTTAGACAAATCACTTGTTCCTCGCTGAGCCTGTTTCCTCAGCCGTACAATGAAAGTGTTGGACTAGAAAGCCTTTGAATTCCTCATGATTTGGGTCTGGATCTAAGATCCCTGGGAGATAATTTGTAGCTCTGTGTAATCTGGGAGAGCAGGACGATCCATTTCTCTCGCTGGTCTCCCCAGCACCCAGTACCATGCCTGATAACGGCAGGGACTGAATAAATATTTGTGATTGATAAGTTGATGTTACTTCAGCACATACATACAGGGAACCTATCATGGGCCCAGCTTTGTACTACAGGTTTTGTGGGTTATTGTGATATTTAAACCAAAACATGGCTGCCTCAAGCAATTTAAAATCTCATGGGTGACCTAAGATGGACACACCTTAAAGCAGAAACAAAGGGAGGGACCAGACTTGTGATTTCCTCAATATAAAGAGAATCCCCTCGTCAGGACAAATTGGCAATTTCTCTGCGATTTATGATTTAGAAGGTTAGAGGTTAAAAAATGTTTAAGGTTACATGGCCAGCATGCGTCAGAGGCAGAACAGAAAACACTAAATATTATATGGCTCAGATAGTTAAGTGTTGTAGGCAGTATAGCCCATTAGGGGTTCCTGGAGAGTGTAGACACTAGGCTGGCATGATGGGAAAGGGGTCATAGGGAGATGAGATACTTGGTTGGGTGTTGCCCACCTACAAGAACAGGAAGGTGTCCAGCTCTCTGAAGACAAGGACTGCCTTATTTTTGTCTGTTTTCCCAGTACTTAGCACAAAGCCTGGCAAATGATAGGTGCTTAATAAATGTTTGTTGATTGCTTATCTGATTCCAGCTCTGGTTCCAGATCAGAAAGATTATGAAAGTGACAAAACTTGAAAGACATAAGGAAGTCTCGGATGAGAGGCAGTTTGGGTTCTAGAATTCTAAATAGAATCATAAAGCCTCTGGTCTAGCCCACAAACATCACTGCTATCCATACCTGTATACAGTAAGAGCTTAATAAATTCCTGTTGAATGGTTGACCCAGTTATGCTTCTGTTAATTGTGCACCAGCATTGGCAGTGCGGTCTGGACAACCCAGGAGTCTGTATAGCTGAGGAGAGGGATGAGGATGGGAAAAGCAGCATGGGCAAAGGTGTGGAGGTGAGACTGAGCAGGGAAAAGTTTGTAAACCCAAGCCGGCTGGCCAGAAGGATTTATGTCATTGAAGAGCCAGTGACAAAGCCAGATCCTAGAGGAGCTAGAATGCTGGGCTGAGGAGGCAGCTGACGTGGTGGATAGACCACTGATTCTGGAGTCCAAGGTCCTGGATTCAAATCTCACCTCTTTGATTATTATTCTATTAATCAAGACACCCACCTTTGATTAAGCGGATCTCACTTTACTCCTCTTTAAAATCAGGGTCTCAGACTAGCTCCCCACTGAGGTCCTTTCTCAGTCCAGCTCTCGGAGCCTAGTCTGGCCTTTACCTTGTCAACAGCGAGGGGACATTAATGGCTCCAGAATAGGAAGGGGACCAGATGAAAGTAGAAGGATGCATGGAGGGGCTGAGCGTATCACAGCCGGAGAGGGAGAGACAGAAAGGAAGGAAATTAGCCAGCAGTCGATGGCCAGAACACTTTATCAGTGATCTGCCAGTCAGTCATATAACAGTGATCATTTATAAGTGTCTTCTGTATGTCAGGCACTCGGCTAAGTTCTTTACACAACCCTAAGAGGTGGGTGCTGCTGTTATTTCTGTTTTACAGGTGGGGAAACTCAGACGTTAAGTGACTTGTCCAGAGTCATGCAACTAGCGAGCGTCTGATTCCAGACCTAGCACCGTCTCCATTGAGCCACCCACCTACTATATTCTACTGGGGGAGGCCGTGAATATCTGGATACAAACAAGATATATACAGAGTAAATGGAAGGAAATCTGAAAAGGGAAAATATTAGCTATCAGGGAAGCCCAGGAAAGGTTTTCTGCAGAAGGTAGAATTTGAGATGGGTCTTGAAGGAAGACCGGGAGACCCCCTGTGAATCCCTAAGAGGCTGACTGCCCCACAGGTGATAAGGACTGTCGGTTGGAATAGGGAGGATGGAAGAGGCTCGAGCCACGTTTCAGATGAAGAATCCACCAGGATGGTGACAAGATGAGAGGCTCAAAGGAGGGAGAAGTCAGAGATGAGACTGAAGCTTCACACTGGAGACATGTGGAGAGCAATGAGATTCGAGGATTAAGGAAATCTTGAGGGGGAGGCAGTCTGAGGAGCTGAATAAATTTGGTTTTAGATAAGTTTGAGGTGATATCGTATCAGAGATATCACTTAGAGATTTGGGCCTAGAGCCTTTGAGAGAGAGAGAGAGAATGGAGGGAATGAGAGAGAATAAAGGGACACAGAGATGGGGGGAGGAGTCTGGAGATGAGGGCCCAACCTTAGAGGCCATCTCCTTTACTTTACAGATACAGGGATGAAATGGCTTGCCCAAGGCCACAGGACACACAGGCCTCTGCCCCCCCCAAATCAGTGCTCTGTCCCCTGTGCCACACCAGCATCTTTAGAGAAGTTACCTAGAACTCTGGAAGGAACCCCATCCTGGCTCTGACACTTGAGCAGCTCTTATAACTGTTTTGGTCCTCAGTTTCCTCATCTGTAAAAATGAAGTTGAACTCAAAGGCTTCTGGGGTCCCATCCTGCTTGGGGCAGAGGGGAAGGGGCAGAAGGCAGGCACCCCGCTGCGTGCAGTTTCAATTCCTCCGAGAAGATGTTGGAGATGGACTGGGCAGCACCAGGAAAGGGCAGCCCCAAGGAGAAGTGGCCAGTAGGCTACTTCAGGGAGGTGCATCAGCCCCTAGGACAAACCCCCACTTGTCCTTCCTGCCTGGTTATGGCTCAGACCCCCAGCATTCAGGGTGCCCTTGTGAGCAGACTTTGCTCTGTAGAAGTGAACCAGACTCATACTGCACATGAGCAGATGGTGGTTCCCTAACGAGAGCTGGAGTGAGTGTCCTCAGAGCAGTCCCCGCTGCTCCATCCTCACCCAGCTGTGGCTCAGAGCCCGCTGGCTGCTGGGATTCCCTCTGGCAGTCACCAAGCCATGGGCCTGCAGGCCCAGCGAGACTTTAGGTTTTTAAATTTATGATCCTGAGATCTAGGGCAGGATTCAAAGCCTTGATCTTACAAGCCAGCACTCTGTCCTCTGGGGCTCTAGCCCTCCTTAAAAAGCAGCTCTGAATATCTCCATAGGAGAGTCTCAGCACTGAGCCACGAGAGACCTCACTGGCCATCTAACCCTCCCCATACACCAAAGGAATCCCTCCCATAATGCCCTAACAAGTGATTGTCCAGCCAAGAACCTGCCGTAGTCCTCTACCCGTAAAAATTACCCCTTCATCAGATCGAACAAATGTGTTTTCAGAGGTCACAGGCTTTTTTTTTCTAGTTGTCACTAATCTCAGTGGCCCACTCTCCCTGTCCCAGTCTCCGGATATCACTGATATCTTACTGCCAGACGACTGACAAAGGTTTGTGTCAAACACTACAGTCCTGATGTGTCACCTTGGACAAGTCCCTTTATCTCTCTCTTGGCGATGACTTTCTTCATCTATAAAATCTATAAAATTAGACTAGATGGCTGCGGAGGTCTCTTCCAACTCTAAATCTAGAATCCTGTGGACCCATGAATCAAGTAGTCATCAGCATCAGAGAACTTGTTATTAATCCCATCGCCATCCAATTCTCCCCATGCACCGCAGGAATCCCTCCCATAATGTCCTGGCAAGTGATTGTCTGGTCAGGACCCCAAATTCAGTTCTCTCCACTATGCCTTACTGCCTTTCATCATGAAGGGCATAGAACGCTCCACCAGGGAGTGAGGGCTGACTAGGGATCGATCTGATGAACTTTGAGGCGGGCTCCAATCAATTTGCTAAACATCAAGGGCTTTTGTCCGAGCTCAGAAAAAGGCTAGAAAGTAAGGAAATGTTCTGGAACCTTTCTGAGAGATTTTTCAGGGGCTGCTCTCAAGATTACTGGCCAGCTATTGGCTGGAAGAGCTGCCTATTAATGAGTATGTCATATTTCTCACGACCTTTTCATTTTTTCCCTACTCCCTTCTTCCGGATGCTTTGCAGAGAGAGAGATTTACACACACACACACACACACATACACACATCCTTCAGAACATGACAGAAATAAGCGTGTGTTCAATCTCACAACCTGAGAGAATGTCGAAAGTGAACTTTTCCTCCAAAAAAGTAGCAGACTGAGTGCTGACAGAGCACCTAGAAGCACGTACAGAATTGGACACACAGACTGCCAGGACAGATCTCATATAATTTTCTATTTCTCATCACCTGTGTGGAAGAGAGGAGAGTTTAGTTTTCCAGGCAGTGGGATCCCAGATGCAATATGGTAGAGCCCTGGGCTAATAATCAAGAAGATCAAAATTCAAATTCCACCTTGGATACTTATTAGTTGTGTGACCTTAAACAAAGTGATTTAGCTTCTCTCAGCCTCCGTTTCTTTTATTTGTAAACCTCAGGGTTTTGATTTGACCTCTAAGGCTCCTTCCAACACTAAATCTATAAGTCTATAAGAATCTGGATCTCTAATCAGAGGAGGAAGCTTCCTTTGGTGGTCTCACCCTGTAGACTTGCCCTAAGCGTGACCCTAAGTCTGAGAGTTCTCAAGGTCAATAGTTAAAGGACTGAACATTTTCAAAAAAAGAAAAGCTTTTTTCTTCTGTGGAGGAAAGGGATTCACTGGAATAATGAGTACAATAGCCATGAGAGATAGCCACTATTATTGTCTCCATTTTATAAATGAGAAAACTGAGGCTGAGAAAGGTTAACTGAATTCCCAAGGATCATATGACTAAGCAAATCTTTCTGACTTTCAGGGCTCCATTTACAACACTAACTACCTATGAGCTATATCTAAGCTATATTTGTAGAATTTTCCTGAAGTAAATTCTAAGTATAAGCAAGAAGCCAAAAAATGGAAAATCACCTTCTTGGAAAAGCCCCAGGAGTTGAGTCCAGTTTGTGTGAGCCCAGAGTCTTGAGTCACCCATGGATGCCCATTATAAGGTTCTCTCACCCCTGTCCTCCTCCATTGTCCATTCTTTTTCTAGACTTCAGTATCCGTTGAAGGATCCATAGCAGCATTGTTCCCTTGTTCCCTATTTCCCGAGCTTTTCCAGAACGGGCTCTCAGTTGAGAATTTCTGGTTACCTCAGTCTTGTGCTTTCCCAGTCTTCCCACTAGTTTTCCCAATCAATGGTGTGAGGTAGGTGTATAGGCTCCCTCTTTTCTTCCCTAGGAAGCTGTTGACCCAATGGAACCCATAGATAATGCTTTCTTCATCTCATTTCAATTCAACAAGACCCTTTCATTAAAGTGTCCCAGGGACACCTACTATGTGCTAGTAGAGGTTGGGACTACAGATCCTATTTTGTGAAAGTCAAGTGAGGAGCAGTTTCCACCCCTTTCCCCACCCCCAAGCTAGGCCGTGGATACATATTCTGCTCGTATCACTACTTAACCTAAGAGAGGATTGTTGCTCTTAGCCCCTGTGTGCTCTGCAGCGGGAATTCCTGGGGAAACGTCAACCCATCGAGGTGAGGGGAACATGATGAATGTCTCACGACGGCTACATGTTCTCTCATCATCTCCCTGGTGGATAGCTACTCTAGTTTTATGGAAGAAATCAGACAAAATGAGTGTTTGTCCACTGAGCTGTGCACTTGCTTTTCTGTGAAATATATATATATCATCTCCAAGGCAGGGACCATCTCAGACAATCTCTCCACAGGCTTTGTGCCAGACTCCACCGTGGGTTATCCTTGCCAGCTGAATCATCCAGCATACTCTAAAGCAAAACAGGAATCACAGGTCTTCTGTGAACCTACTTCTTCTGTGGAAACAGCCACAGGGGCAAACACACTGGCCTTGGAGTCAGCAACTGACCTATCTCTATAACCTTGGGCACGTAACCTCCCCTGGATCTAGGTTTCCTTACCTATAAAATGGAGGGGTTTGGCAAGATGGACTCTGGGTCTTTCTAGCTCTAGTTCTAGGATCTTAAATGTTTGGGGGAAATAGCAATATAGCAGAAAGCATGCTGGACTCGTGAATTGTAAAGCAGTGTACAAGGATGGGATGAGCCTTGCTGATGCTACTAGTAGTAATAGAAGTCCTCCTTCTACTGATACTGATGAATATCAGAAGAGCATTAGATTATCTGCCATATTTATGAAACTTCTTTTATGTCTCTTAATAGAATGTGTATGCTCCCTAATTACAGGGATTCCTCATTTTTGTTTTGGTATGCCCAGGACCCTATATAGCATCTGGTACACAGTAGACACTTAATAAATATTTGTCTAGTTGGAACTGAATTCAAGCCATCTACCAAGAAGCATCTGTCTAATGAGCACCTACTATGTGTTTAGCTTAGCTCTGGAGAGCACATACAGAGAATGGGTAGATTTTCATTAGAGACAAAATAAATACAAGGGGATTTCAGAGTGAGGAGAGAAATAAGGGTCTCATATAGGAAATAGTGCCCGAGAAGAGTAGGAGAAAGGACAAACATTGTTTTCTTTTTTTCTCTTCATCGTTAGCAATTAGATAGCACAGTTTCCTCTCTTCTTTCCTTCCTTCCTTCCTTCCCATATTACTTCCCTCTTTCCTTCATTCCTTCCTTCCTCCCTTCTTGCTTCTTCCTTTCTTCCTTCTTTCCTTCCTTCTTCCCCCTCTCTTTTTCTTTTTCCCCCTTCCATCCTTTCTTCCTCCTTCCCTTCCTTCCTCTCTTTTTTCTTTCTTCCCTTCAAGTTTCTTCTTTTCTTTCTTTCCTCCCCTCCTTTCCTTCCTTCATCTCCTCCTTGTATCTAACAGTGCTTAATAAATGCTTGAAGAGTCATTAATTGATTAATAAAGCTACAGTCTCTAAAAGGTGGAGGTGATGAAAAAACACATTCCAAGGGGTAAGAGACAGAATGTTGCATGTGAGGTGAAAGTAGGACATTTTGATAGAAAGAGAAATAATTTTTGTAAGTCTATAAAGTCAGATAAAATAAATCTATAAGGTAAAAGGTAAAATAACTCTATAAAGGGAAACTGTAACAAGATTTGTGAAGGGTTATTTAATCCTCGAAGCTATAAAAATGCAATTTCTAAGGTCCCTTTTAGCAGTAATATTCTGTGATTCTATGTTTGACTCTTCTAATAGTAGGTTTTCATTTTCCCAGAAGTGTGTGGAGTAGGAGGTAAAAGGCTGGTAGGCAGAACTTGTTCCTCCCCCTGGGCCAGCTTCCCCCTCATATGGGCAGTATCACTCACTGCCAATTTCTTTCAGGCATGGCTTGGGCTTTAGTCTGCACTCTCAGCTCAGTTACTTGCAAGGCCGAGTATCTTTTCAGACCCTCTTCCTTGATACTCCCTCCTACCTTTCCTCCTATCTGTCCGACCCCTCCATCTTTGTCTCATTTGCTGGATCTTCATCCAAGTCATGCTGGCCAGTTGCTAGCTGTGGCTGACCCCCAAAAGTTCTATCCTGGGCCCTCTTCTCTCTCTGCTGGTCTGATCAGCTCCCCCGTTTCAGTGATCCTCTTCGTGCAGATGACTCTTAGATCTACTCCAGGCCTAATCTCTCTCCCAACCTCCATTCTTGTATCTCCAACTGCCTATTAGTATCTCACTCTGGATTCTAAAACTGAACTCATCATCTTTCCCCTAAAACTTTTCCTTCTTCCTAACTTCCCATTTACCAAAGGCCACCCCAGTTTATCCTTTCTAGATCTTGTTTGTAGATAATTGTTTGCATGTTGGCTCCCCCATTGGATTGGGAGATCCTTGAGAGTAGGGGCTGTTTATTCCAAGTGCTTCACACAGAATCTAGCGCATAGTAGGTACTGAATAAAAAATGCTAATTGACTGACTGACCTGCTACAAGAAAATTAAGAGGTGCCTAAGACAACCTGGTGACAGAAAGACCTTCTCTAGTTTATTTGCCCCCATGTGGGCTGCCTTAGGTTCAACTGTGTCAAGATTGTAGTCAAGATTGAAAGTCTAGATTAGACTTTTGGAAAGTTATAAATATGGACCAATAAAACTGTCTCCTTCAAATCCCTATGCTATTGTTAGTGGGGCTTTTCCCATCAGTTTTGAAACTCTGCCTTTGGGTACCTCCCCATCCCTGCGTTTAACCCCCAAGGACTCACACTCTTGGAGAAACCGTAATAGAAAGTAAATAAATTCTTAAAAAGTGGTTGAGCTCTTGTTCCTTTTGGAGAACCAGAAAGTAGGAAGGAATAGAAGAGGGACCAGCCAATCTCTGAATCCATGTTACACAGTCCCTTTTCCCTCACTTCCGGGACTCATATCTCAATCCTGATGTGGGGGCTATGTTGGCATGAGTAGAAGGGCCACAATGGAGCATCAGTAAGGCCTCTTTACCCTTTGGATCAGTCCTCTAACCCCCTGCAGTTATAGTCAGTGATCTGGTTCCGTGGTTACAATTATTGACTTCTCTTTCCTTTGTGATGGTGCATTTGAAGATGTGACGTTTTTCCCACTTCTCTAAGAGAGAGATTTCTCTCACTGCTCTAATGCTCTTGAGCTTTCTTCCCTCTCTTAAGATTGTGAGAGAGAGACAGAGAGACAGAGATAGACAGAGAAACAGACAGAGACCTTGGAGACTCAGTCCCAAACTCTTTGGGCCAAAGCATGGTTATGGTTTTGTCTTGACGCAGACATCTGTCTCCAGGGCTCACTAACTCCTTAGCTAAGGAGACATTGCATATGATTTTGTGAAAAAGATAAACAGTAACATAAGACAGCAAATGTGTCAGATTAATGGGAGAGACCTTACATTTACTGTCGTGTATTAGACCCTTTCCGAGATTGAGAATGACCTCAGAAGGCCCTGGTCCATTTTATCACATCTCCAGAGCCTGGATACACAGACTTAACCCTTGGCCATTCTCCCCAGAATGCCAAGCAGATAAGCAGCTCAGGGCTGAGTGTAAGACGTACCCCAGGGGACATCACTGGAATTTGCTTTGGTAATTTCCTTTCCCAAAGGAGAGGATTCTTAGTGGAGCACGGAGCTCATATATAAGGGAAATAACCCTTGTTCCACAGCCTTGCCATCTCCTTATAGCAAACTTCCGAGCTAATTCTTGGCCATGATGTACCTACGGGATTCTGTGGCTACAATCACCAACAATGTTGATTCTACCCCCCAGGAAAGGGCTTCCCCAACTGTAACCATCACAAAAATTGAGTTGCTTATTTTTGTTGTTGTTGTTGAGAGTTAAATGACTTGCCTAGATAAGTGTTAAGTGTCTGAGGCTGGATTTGAAATCAGGTCCTCCTGATTCCTGAGCTAGTGCTCCATCTCCATACCATCTTGCTCTTTCTTGAGTTACCTTTTATTTTTTTAAAATTATGGACCTGTGAGTTCTTCAATGTGGAGAGTTCCTGGTGGGAAACTTCCCTCTACCAATATGGATTAGAAACTCCATTGGTAACCATAAAATTCCATGAAAACTAGAGGCAGGCAACCTAGTATATTAAGCGGAGAAATTATAGGACATGGACAAGAGTGACAGGATGGGGAGGCACGGAGAGCTTGTGATCTGCCTTGCTGGAAAGGAATAGCACATTGAGGAGCGCATCCAGGAGCATCACAGTATCCTCGTTCATAAGTATTCCAGCTGCATCTAACCTTGGTGGCTCCATGGACACATTGGTGCCTTCCTTGACTCCATAATTCAGTCACATCATCTTCTTTCAAAGGCTCTTTGAAGAATTAGAGGTCTGCAACAATGGATTGAGCTGTCTTATGCCTCAGGAGGAGTGAGCTTCCTGATGCTTCAAGCAGAGGCTAATGTGCAATCTGTCAGGGATAGTGTGGAGTCAATTCTACATTAAATGATTTCTAAGGACCCTTCCAAATTTAGGATGGTGTAGTAGGAAATAACTAGAGTCTGGTGAGTGGGGTCCAAAGCCTTGCTCTAAGACTTTTTGAACTAGATGAGGTGTTTCCTCTTTTTGTACCTCAGCTTCCTCCTCTGTAAGATAAAGTGGACTAGACTAAACAAATTCTAAGGTCCCTTCCAGCTCTGCCATCCTATTATTTTATCACAAAAGGGTGTAAGTTAGATTGGGCTGATCAAGACAGATGAAACTTGTTCTATCAATCAGGAAGTATTTTTAATCACCCACTGTGTGCCAGGCAATGCTAGGCTATTGAGGATTACAAATGATTGAAACAATTCCTTCTCCCAAGGAGCTAATGATAACCAGGTCTTAGAAGCTGCCATCTTTCATGTCCCTCGGTAGTAAGGAAGGGGCAATAGTAAAGCATTCACACTCTTGCCTGCCTCTTCCTTCCCAAGCCCTTTGCAATCATGGCATACACCTTGGTAAGGAAACCAATCAGAACTCTTTAAGAATTCTCCCAGTGACCTCTCCCTCTGTAGCAGCATGTGCCAACCAGTACTATTAATAATCATCAGCTCCACTCAGGCAGTTATTCTATCAACTATGTTTGCCATTTCCCTACTTCTTAATATGAATGCTATTTTTATCCATCTATTCATCTATTCTTTCCCCCTACCAACTTTAAAAATCATTTTTATTTAAAATGTTTAGTTCCAAATTCTATCCCTCCCTCCCTCTCTGAGATGGTAAGCAATCAGATATAGGTTGTTCATATGCATTTATGTAAAATATTTCCATATTAGTCATTTTGTATAAGAAGTCTCAAATATTTTCCAACATGAGCCTTCTGGAATTGTTTTGGATCATGTTACTGAAAAGAGCTAAGTCTATCATAATTGATCACCACACAAAGTTGCTGTTATCGTGTATAACTTTCTCCTGGTTCTGCTCACTTCACTCACCATTAGTGCATGTAAGTATTTCCAGGTATTTCTGAAATCCACCTGCTCATCATTTCTTATAGAATAATAATATTCCATTACAATCCTATACCACAGTTTCTTTAGCCATTTCCCAATTGATGGACATCCTTTGATTTCCAATTCTTAGCTACCACATAAAAGAATGGCTATAAATATTTTTATGCAAATACATCCTTTCTCCTTTTTTGGATGTCTTTGGGATATGAACCTAGCAGTAGTATTACTAGATCTAAAGATATACAGTTTTATCACTACTTAGGCATAGTTCTGAATTGCTCTCCAGAATGGTTGAATCAGTTCATAACCCCACCAATAGTACATTAGTTTCCTAGGTTTCCTATCTCCCCTCCAAAATCCATTATTTTACCTTTTTTGTCACCTGATAGATGTGGTGTGGTAGCTTAAGAGTTGTCTTAATTTGTATTTCTTTACTCAATAGTAATTCTGTGCATTTTTTTCATATTGATAGCTTTGATTTCTTTGTCTAAACTGCCTGTTCATGTGCTCTATTTGTCAGTTGGGGAATGATTTGTATTTTTTATAAATTTGACTAAAAAAAATGAGGCCTTTATGAAAGATACTTGTTGCAAAAAATTTCCCCAGTTTTCTGCTTTCCTTATGATTTTGGTTGCATTGGTTTTGTTTGTGCAAAAACTTTTTACTTGTATATAATCAAAATCATCTACTTTACATTTTATAATCCCCTTTATATCTTTTTCATTGCTAAATTCTTCCCTTATTTATAAATCTGACAAGTAAACTATTCTATACTCTCTTAACTTGCTTATGGTATTACTCTTTATGTATAAATCATGTATCCATTTTGACCTTATCTTGGTATGTGGTATGAGATGTTTACTTTTTGCCATACTGTGTTCTAGTTTTCCCAGAAGTTTTTGTCAAATAAAGTTTTTTGTTCTAAAACCTTGGATCTTATACTAAATTATACTAATTTATGCTACATTACTATGGTCATTTACAATAGTGTAATTTGTTCCTAGATTTTCCACTGATCTGCCATTCTGTTCCTTAGCCAGTACCAGATTGTTTTGATAATTATCACTTTATAGTACAGTTTGAGATCTGGATAGCTAAACTACCTTCTTTTGCATATTTTCATTGATTTCCTTGATATCTTTGAGCTTTTGTTTTTCCAAGTGAATTTTGTTATTTTTTCTAGATCTGTAAAATATTTTTGATATTTTGATTGGTATGGCATTCAATAAATAGGTTAAATAAGTAGGATTGTCATTTTTATTATATTGACTTGGCCTACCCATGAGGAATTAATGCTTTTCCGATTGTTTAGTCTAACTTTATTTGTGTGAAAAGTGTTTTATAGTTGAGTTGATATAGTTCCTGGATTTATCTTAGAAGATAGACTCCCAAGTATTTTATTTTATCTAAAATTATTTTCAATGGAGTTTGTCTTTCTATCTCTTGCTCCTGGACTTTGTTGGTAACATATAGAAATGATGATGGTTTCTGTGGGTTTATTTTGTATTCTATAACTTTGCTAAAGTTGTTAATTATTTTGAGTAGTTTTGTAGTTGGTTCTCTAGGATTTTCTAAATATAACAGCATGTCATCTGCAGAATGATAGTATTGTTTCCTTATTGCCTACTCTAATTCCTTTCATTTCTTTTTCTTCTCTTATTGCTATGGCTAACATTTCTAGTACTGTATTAAATAACAGAGGTGTTAATGGACACCCTTGCTTCACCCCAATTGGATTGGCAAGACTTCTAACTTATCCCCATACTTGCTGATGGTTTCAGATAAATATCACTTATTTTTTAAGATAAACTCCATTTGTTCCTATGCTCCTTAGTGTTTTCAATAGGAATAGGTGCTGTATTTTGTCACAGACTTCTTCTGCATTTTTTAAGATAATCATATGACTTCTGTTGACTTTGTAATTGATATGGTCAATTATGCCAATAATTTTCCTAATATTGAACCAGTCCTGCATTCCTGGTAAAAATTTCACTAAGTCATAGTATATAATCCTTTAATATATTGCTGTAATCTCTTTCCTAATATTTTATTTAAATTTTTTGCATCAGTATTCATTGGGGGAATTGGTCTATAATTTTCTTTTGCTGTTTTATCTTTTTCTGATTTGGGTATCAGCACCATATTTGTATCATAAAAAGAATTTGGTAGGGCTCCTTCACCTATTTTTCCAAATAGTATATATAGTATTGGGATTAATTTTTTTTAATATTTGATAAAATTCACTTATGACTCCATTTGGTCCTGAGAATTTTTTAAAGCACTTCATTGATGTATTATTCAATTTCTTTTTCTAAGGTTGAGTTATTTAAATATTTTATTTATTTTTCTGTTAATCTGAGTAATTTATATTTTTGTAAATATTCAGCCACATCATTTAGATTGCCAAATTTATTGGCATATAATTGGGTGAAATAATTTCTTTTTTATTATAGCTTTTTATTTATAAGATATATGCATGGGTAATTTTTCAGCATTGACAATTGCAAAACCTTTTGTTCCAATTTTTTTCCCTCCTTCCCCCAGATGGCAGGTTGACCAATACATGTTAAATATGTTAAAGTATAAGTTAAATACAACATATATATATATGTATATGTATACATACATATATATATATACATATATATACATATATATACATATATATATATATATATATATATATATATAATGTCCATACAGCTATTTGGGCAAAATAATTTCTAACAAATTGCCTTAATTTCCTCTTTATTGATGGTAAATTCATTTTCAGTATTAGTAATTTGCTTTCCTTCTTTCTTTTTTAGATCAAATTAACAATGGTTTATTTTATTGTGGGTTTTTTTCCTAAAACCAATTTCAAGTTTTATTAGTTAAATGATTTTCTTACTTTTAATTTTATTTATCTCTCCTTTGATTTCTGGGATTTTCAAATTGATATTTAAATGGTAATTTTAAATATGTTCGTTTTTTTAGTTAGATGACCAATTCATTGATTTGTACTTTCTCTATTTTATTGATGTAAGCAATTAGAGATATAATTTCCCCCAAAGTACTGCTTTAGCTACATCCTACAAATTTTGGCATGTTGTCCTATTTTTGTCATTTTCTTTCATGAAATTATCAATTATTTCTGTGATTTATTCTTTGATTCACTTGTTTTTAGGATTTGATTATTTAATTTCCAATCAATTTTTAATTTCTCTTTCCATTATCCATTATTGAATGAAAATTTCATGGGATTATTATCTAAAAAGGATTTGTTTACTATTTCTACTTTTCTGAATTTAGCTGTGAGGTTTTTAATGTATGATCAGTTTTTCTATAGGTGCTATGCACTCATGAGAAAAAGGTATATTCCTTTTTATTCCCATTCTTTTTTCTCTAGAGATCTATTATGTGTAACTTTTCCAAAATTTTATTCACTTTTCTTTTTTTTTTAATTTGTTTAGCTAAATATATCTAGTTCTAAGAGAGGAAAGTTGAGGTCCCTCACTCATATACTTTTATTATATGTTTCTTCTGTAACTCATTCAACTTCTTCAAAAATTTAGATGCTATACTATTTGGTGCATATATGCTTAATATTGATATGACTTCATTCTCTATGGTACCTTTCAGCAAGATAATTTTTTTTCTTTATCTCTTTTAGTTAGATCTATTTTTTTGCTTTTGCTTTGTCTGAGATCATGATTGCTAGCCCTACTTTCTTTGTTTTAGTTGAAGCATAATAAATTCTGCTCCAATCTCTTACTTTTACCCTGTTTCTATTTCTTTGATTCAAATGTGTTTTTTGTAAACAATATATCTTGGGATTCTGGTTTTTAATCCATTCTGCTGTTCACTTTTGTTTGATAGGTGAGTTCGTCCCATTCCCATTTATAGTTATGATAACTATTTGCCTCCATGCTATCTTTTCACTTGTTTGTCCCCTGTCTTTCTTACCCCTAATCCTTTTCCTCTTCACAAGTACTTTACTTCTGGTCACCATCTTCTCTGGTATAAACTCCCTTTAATTAGTTCCCCTACTTCCTTCTATTATTCCTGTTCTTTGGTAAGATAAATTTCTATATCCAACTGAGGGTGTACATTATTCCCTCTTTGAGCCAATTTTGATGAGTATAAGGTTTAAGCTTTGCCTGCCTCCATTACCCTCATCTTCCCCTCCATTATAACAGCTCTTTCATGTCTCTTTATGTGGAATAATTTACTCTCATTCAATCTCTCCCTCCTTCCAATACAATTTTTTCTCATCCTTTTATTTTTCTTTTGGAGGTTTCATCCCATCAAAGTGACCTTATATCACATCCTCTGTCTACATATACTCCTTCTAATTGCTCTTACAGTAATAAAATTGCTGTTACAAATCTTATCTTGCCAAATAGAAATATTTACAATTTAATCTTATTGAATTTCTTATTTTCTCTTTCTTGTTTCTTTTTTTTTTTAATCTTTTCATGTTTCCCTTAAGTCTTGTATTTGGAGATCATTTTTTTTATTTAGCTTTGATCTTTTATTTGGAAATGCTTGAAAGTGCTCCATTTTGTTAAATGTCCATTTCTGCCCCCCCCAAAAAAGATTATATCCAATGTTTTTGGGTAGGTGATTCCTTGTTATAACCCTTCTGGCATTTCATATTCTTAATCCTCTGGTTCATTAATATGGAAGTTTCCAAATCCTTTGTAGTCCTGACTGTAGTCCCATAATTTTTAGGAATTTCTTCAGTGAACTTTTATAGTTTTTTTTTAATTAGACTAATTCTATATTTTAGTTATTTTTCTCAATAACTTTTTGTGTGATCTTTTTCAATGCTATTGACTCTTTTTTCATGATTCTCTTACTTTACTCTCATTTCTTTTTCAAATTTTTCTTCTCCAATTTGTTTTTTTGTTTTGTTTTTGTTTTGTTTGTTTTTGAGATAACTGGTGTTAAGTGACTTGCTCAGGGTCACTCAGCTAGTAAGTGTTATGTGTATGAAGCCAAATTTGAGTAAGATTCTCCTGACTTCAGGGCCAGTATGCTACACCATCTAGCTGCCCCATCTAATTTGCTTTTTAAAATCTGTTTAAAATTCTTCCAGGAATTCTTTTGGGCCTGAGACCAAATTACATTTTTCTTTGAGGCTTCACATTTAGCCATTTTGATACTATTCCCCTCTTCCAAGTTTTTGCCTTGATCCTCCCTATCACCATAACTTTCTATACTCAAGTTCTTTTTTTGTTTTTTCCTAATTTTTTCAGCCTCTTTAGGTGACTTGGTGTTTTTATCTGAGAGCTGGGCTCTGGTCCTGCCCTGTCCCAAGCTTTTTTGTGTTGGGTCTCTGGGTCTTACTACTGGCTTTCACTGGGCTTCAGGCTTTCTCTGGATAGGCTTCCCTTTTTGGCTTATGCTGGGGGTGGGGCCTTCCTGTTGGCTTCTCCTAGGGGTGGGATTGTACTGCTGGCTTGCTCCAGAGGTAGGGCCTTGCTGCTAGATTACTATGGTAACAGAGTCTTTCTGGTGGCTGGCCTTGGAGGAGAGACCTTGGGATGGGCCTCTGCTACTAGGTTGCTATGGAAATAGGGTCTCTCTGCTAGAAGTCCCCAGGGTCATGATCCTTGGACAGAGCTTCAGTCCTGGTCAGCATTGTGGTCAAGTTTTGCCATTTCCTTTTTCAGTCATTTGAGAGATGAGAAAATGGAGGCAAGCAGGGTTAACTGACTTGTCCAGATGCACAGCTAGTAAGTATCTTGAGGCTGAATTTGAATTCAGGCCCTCCAGACTCCAGGACTGGTGCTCTATCCATGGTACCACGTACCTGCACTGTGACCTTTGGTAGCAGAGCAGTACTGGGCTCAGCCCCTGGAGAAGACTAAAAGAAAAGACTGGTTTTTTATCTTGAGAGTGGGATGGGCAGAATAAACCAGAACAGGAGTGAATGGAAAGAAGTTGGGCTCAGGGAGAAGGTGAGTGGATTCTTAGTTGCCGGAGCAGCTTGATTTATTTGGGTACATTGTCTCATAGACGAAATTATTGTCCTCCTAACCTTTCGATTTAGTACATCTTTTTTTTCCCTCCTGGGCTATATCTTGGGTATCCACTCTCAGTCTTTGTCCTAATTCTACCTACAGTGTTATTGGCTGATAAGGGCTCAGCTATTCACATTCGTTTTGTTTTTATTGTTTTGCTTTTACCTTTGTTGCATTTAAAAATTTATCTCTCCCTACCTCCCTTGGTTTTTGCACTTTAAAAGAGGATTCCTGGAGACCCCAAATCCTTCAAATATAAAGGAAGGGATTGCGAATGGCAGAATTCCAGATACCATGATGGGCATTGGGGTAGATACTGGGGGAGGCTTGCCCAGTGTCAGAAGATTGGGATACTGGGAGGTAAGATGGGGAAGAGAGATGCCGCAGGGGCCACTGGAGCAAGATTTCCTCCCCATCACTTGCTGCTGCAAAGGTGAATGGAAAGGGGAACAATTAATTAGTGTTCATGGGGTGCTGGTGGAGGCTGCTGCAGATAGAGTGCTGGGGTGTGTGGCAAGTGGTGGCTGGAAGCCAGCTTTGGTGCAGTAAGTGCTGGAGCTCAGAACAGAAGAAGAGACGATGTTTACTGTGCTGATGGAGAGGCAGCGTGCATTTATTTCCTTGTAGAAACAAAAAGGAAGTCCAATGGAAAAAAGAACTAGGGCTTTCTCCTTTCCCTGGGTGATCTGTGTGGGGCAGGAATATTCATATAGAGTTATAGCTTGTGAGCTGGTAGCTATTACCCCCTCTTCCTCACCCTTACAGTCAGATCGATGGACTGATGGATGGATGTGAAGGGGGAGGGAAACTGTTCCCTTTACTGAAGCTGTGTTCCCTTTAAGATTATCACTCTGAAACTGTGTTCCTTTTTAATCTGTGATCCCTTTTGGAGTCTCTCCCTAGATAAGTTATCTTTCAGGGATGTCAGAGCCTTTGATTCAATTAGAAATCCTGGTCAAAAAGCATCTCTTTGAAATGTTGTTAATTCCAATAGGAGATCTGGGCCAAATACTGATAAGCATCTAGGCTTGGGAACCTTGGCTCCTGAAGCCCCAAGACAACTTTTAAAGGGCAGTTTCTAAACTCACTCCTTGCAGAAGGTCCAAAGCAGCTCATTAGGACCCTGCCTGGTGAGAAGGCATTCTCTTCTCAGTGCCAGACTCCATTTCCCTAATAGGACTTTGCCACTAACGAAGTCAGGCTCTTAGCAAAAGTGGCTTCCTGTCCAACAATAAACTTTCCTTTTTGCCAATTAATAATTCAGGGTTTCATGAATTCTTCCATGAAAAAATCTGCTCTAAACAACAAACTCTAAGCTCAGAGTTCATCCCAAACTTACTTTGTATAAATTTGCATTAAGCTCTTGAAGCTCAAAACTTCATTAAGATTTTGGGGACATCTCCATCTACTTATATATGTGCTTATTCCCCCCATTAGAATGTAAGCTCCTTAAAGGCAGAAACGGTTTTATTCTTTATTCCTGTATGCCTAGCATCTAGAACAGTGCTTTGTACACAGAAGATGCTTAATAAGTGCTTGTTGATTGATTGATCAGCTGGTATAGTATATTTAAATTGTGGGCTTTTTCTTCTTGAAGGGTGCCTGAGGAATCTTTAGGAGCATGACACGATAGTCATTCATAAGACCAGCTCCATTATGGAGTTCCAGATCCAGGCCTTCATCTTCCTGCCACCAGCTCCAAACCATGACATCACAGCGCAGCCAGTTCCTTTCCATTATTAAATCTTTATGGGTTGTCTTTCCCCATTCAAATGGAAGCTCCTTGAGGATAGGGACTATCCTGCTTTTTTGTATCCATATCCTCAATGCTTAGCATGTAGTAAACACTTAATAAATATGGCTCTCTCTATCTCTCCATCTATTTCCGTCTGTCCATCCATCGATTTATCCATACATCTGTGGTTTTTCCATCTGTTCTACTGTCTGTTCATCCATCCATTCCTCCCCTTAATAAAAAATCTTTAATAAAAATCTTTGTGACTTTGAGCAAATCACTTAATCCCCCTGGGCTTCAGTTTTCCCATCTGTAAAATTAGGCGATTGCCCTAGAATAATCTCCAGAATTGCTCTGAGGTCCCTCCCAGCTCTGAATCCTGTGATCCCATGATCTCATTTCCAAAGTGTATTACATCCATTATCTCATTTGAACCCAGATGGAAGTTCCCCCAGGATAAGAATGGTCTGTTCTGTTCATGTTATGAGTGCATCTAACTGTGGTCCGCTCCTTCAAGCTGAAACAATCACCTGCTCTGCATAATAAGATTAGATGTGGCTTCCATTACTCCCTTGCCTAATTTTTGCTGCCTGTATGCACCTGTAGCCCCTGGGAAGTATAATTAAAACCCTTCTCAACCCAAACGTCCAATGATCACCCAAGATGCCTGATTATCATTCTTGTCCTTGAAAAGACCTGAGCCAGAAAGACAGAGAGTTTAATTACGAGGGAAAAGAGAAATTGCACTTAAGCTAGTGGCTTTATTATATGTCTGAGAGGTGATCCACCGGTTCTAAACGTAGAGGCCCAGGCTAGAGCCTCTGTGACCCTGCCTACATCAGTTAACCTTCTTTGGTTCTTAAGTTCCTGAAGGGATTATAGATATTCTCTCCCCTTTAGTATCTCCCATTTTACAGAAGGGGAAATGGAGGACCATGAAAGTTAAGGGAAATTTGAATCCAAGTTTTCCTGACTCTCAACCCAAAGTTCTTTCTACTATTTAAGTTTGACTTCCTAGGACGCCTGGCATAGATGTCATCTTCAAATACAAACCACAAATTCAAATACAAAAATAGATTCTAAAATGAAGTTGAATTATTCTTATGGTTATTTTAATTATCTATTTCTGGATTAAGTGATAGCTCTTGACTATTAGGAGTTTATCAGGATTCTGAAGACGTGAATGGAAACATCAGAGAAAATGATTTAATAGAAAATCTCTTGGCATTTTCTGGGTCCTGGGGCTAGTCCTGTGATTGAGGTACTGGCCCCAATACTGCCTGGAGCCGGCAGCTGGATTAAAAGACCTCTGGGTTCATCACTAAGGTTCTATGAATATTTTATCTCTGAAAAAAGTCATCTTCTTAACGTTGAAGAAGCTTGCAAGTTCCCAGGAAAAATCAGAAGCAGATTGAATCCGAGGTCACCTTGGCTTCACAGTGTCAATTGGAGGCCCTGCACCGAGTTCACATTTTGTAGGACTGGCCAAGGATGGAGCCCTAGGGGGTACCTGTTCACCCACTTCCAGCAGTGGAGCTGACCCTCAGGCTGCCTGACTTGGGGGTCCATCCCATAGTCCTCCTTCCGGCCTTCCCCATCACTCTGAAAAGTTCTGGGAAGAGTTTTCTTTGCTGTCTTCTCCGCTCCCCTTTTGTGGGAGCCTGGCTGCCTGGGCGCAGGGATGTGACATGTTGTGACACACCGTCCCCCGCTTTCAGAGACGCAATGAGAACAATAGACTCCATCGGGCCGAGTGACAACACCCGCCTTGGGTGCCCACCTCTGCCATCAGGCAGAGATCTCCTCACCGTCACTTGAGAAACCAATTTAGGGGAATGAGGGAGTGATTACAAAGTGGTGATTGATTCATCTTTTTGGAAAGAAAGAGAAATTAGGTCGGGGACCATGTGCTGTCATGTGTGGGTGGGGAAGGCACAGGAGGCAGTGTGGTGCCGAGGAAAAGGTTCAGGATTCAATCAGAAGCTGTGATTTCACTCCCTAATCTAAAGTGACCCTGAACCAGTCACTTTCTCTTCAGGGCCTGATTTTCTCAAGCAAGTTGGACTGAATGACCTTGATGGTCCCTTTTTATGTCTAAGTCTTGAATCTGACTTCAAATCCCACATGAACTTCTCCATCTTAAGCTCATGATCTTAAGAAAGGTGACTTCCCCGCTCTGGGCTTCAGTTTTCAAAACAGTAAATTGAGGCATCTGGGAGGGTCTTAAAGGTCCCTTCTTGCTGAAAATCAATGATGCTAAATATGATTTAGAATCCTAATTCTGCTGCATCCGGGGCTTGGCATTGGCCAGGGCATCTCTGTGGGCCTCAATTTTCTCACTGATACATTGAGAGGGTTTAATTAGATCGTCTCTAAGGCTCAAAATCGATTAATCTGTTGTCCCATAAGCCTTGGATCTCGAGTTGGTCAGTAACATAGAACCTTGCGATGTCAAGACTTGAAGCCTGGTCTAGGTGATCCTCTTTTTTATTATTTTTTTGGTGAGGTACTCGGGATTGAATGAGTCTCAATAGTCAGTCTGTGAAATGAGAAGGTTGGACAAGACACCCGGCCTTCCAGCTCTGGATCTGTGAGCCTCTGAGGCACCTTTCTTCATCTGCAATAAGAGAGGATGGAGCCCTTTCCAGCTCTAGAACCCAGCCCCCTGTGCCCAAAATTCAGGTTTCTTGATCCCCAGGCCAGTCCTGGCATTGAGCTCTGTAGGCAGTCACTAACTCGGGGTAAAACATGAGCCCCCTTCCCTTAGGGAGCATTGGTGTGTTTGGGAGAGAGAAAGCCCATGCACAGAGAACCACAATGTCTGTATGATCAGCAAGTGCTGAATGTGCTTCTTATACCCTGTGCTGGGGACCCACAGGAGACATCCTCACTCTGACCCCAGCCTCCTCGTAATTCGTGATGGAGATCAGCCTTCAGTCTGTGGCCAGGATTAGAGAAAAGCTAATAATCTACACAATTATTAGATCATGGCTAGAGCTCTGGCTAGCAAACCCCGAGGTTCAGATCCTGAACTAGCCTTTTAGCTTTGAACAAGTCATTTTACCTCTGTCTGCCTCAGTTTTCTCATCTGTGAAATGAGGTTAATAGTATCACCCGTGGTCACGGGGAGGATGGAATGACAAGATATTTGTAAAGTGTTTTTCAGACCTTAAACCGCTATATATATTCTGGCTGTTACTATTATTATTAGGGATTGGGCTGCTTCTACCTTCTTTTTACCTATAGAATTCTTATTCCTCCTCAAATTTATTTTCTGACTTCAGAAAGTTTTTATATTTATAATATAATAGCATGTTATAACGTATTTATAATACATAGTTTACTGTTTTCTATTTTTATTATAACATATAGCCTATTGTAAACACATTTATAATGTGTAATCTATTATATTATAAATATATTTATATTCAGAACATAATATACACCAAACACAAAGTATTTTTGTATGTATGTTGTAGAACAGGGGAAAAAAGATTAAACCTTAAACTGCAGTATCGCTTCTTGCAGCTGACTTTTCTTTTTATGGTACATAATAAGTTTGACCTACAACTTTCAAAGCCGGCTGGCCTGTCTAGGCGCTTGCAAGCCTTTACTCATCCTTTAAAATCCAACTCAGATGCCATCTTTGATTCCTCCAGGCAACCAGCCATGCTGCCTTCCCCATCTGTGATAACTTCCCATCTTGAACTTCATATGGCCTTTTGTTCTGGGTTAATTTGATATACTTAGGTTGTGGGTTATGGTTCTCTGAGTTTCTGCCTAATCTGTCTACTAGGTTTGAAGCTCAATGAGGGAATAGTGTCTCAATTTCATATCTCCCCTAATATAGAGTTCTGCATATAATAGGCATTTGTGGAGAGAGACAAAGGAAGGAAAGTAGGAAGGAGGGAAAGGGAGAGAGGAAGAAAGGAAGGAAGGAAGAAGGAAAGAAAGAAGAAAGGAAGGAAGGGAGGGAGGAAGAAAGAAAGAAAGGGAGGGAGGGAGGGAGAAGGCATGAAGGGAGGAAGAAGGAAAGAAAGGATTGAAGGAAGAAAGGAAAGGAAGGAAGGACTGAGGGATGAAGGGAGGGAAGAAAAGAAGCAAGGGAGAGAGTAATGGAGGGAAAGAGAGAGGGATGAAACAAAAGGACAGGGGGAGACAGGGAGGAGAATATTATAGTAGAAAACACTGTCTGAAGTCAGAGGTTCTAAGTTCCAATCTATGGAATCTTGAGCAAATCACATAATCTGGATCTCAGTTTTCTCATCTCTAAAATTAAAAGGCTTGAGATGTATGATATCTGAGGTCCTTTCCAGCTGTGTAGAGCCATGATCAGTGATCCGATAATCTCATCCATAAAATGGGTCTTAGTTGCCTCATCCAACATACGATTGAGCTCTTCTAGCTCTAGATGCTTCAAAGGAGGCGAGGCAAGCAGGCAGATGAGCAGGATGGTTCAAGTCCTCCACCTTGCCACAAAAGTGCCCAGTGGAATATATGCACTTTATGTAAACTAAAATAAATTTTGAGAGCTCTCTGGCCCCTTTGAGAATTTCAGTTCCCTTGGGGCATTGCAGAACCTGGGCTGAGATTTGCTGCTCAGAAGGAAGGGGGGAGCTGGAGCCAAGGAGATGCAGATTCTGCCACCATCTTAATTAACATATCAAAGGTGTGTTTGGCAGCAGCTCCTCAGACACCTTCCCTTCCCTCTGGTTCACACCAGCAAATGCTCCTATTCCTGATTGTGATGTGACTGGCACTAGACCACAGCCCCTCTTGGGGGCCTTCATCAGATGCCAGTTCAGCAAGGTGGTGGTTGTGGCCAGGACTGGTGACGTGCCAGTGTTAGCCCTGGAACCCATGGAGAAGGATGTCCTGGCACTGGTCTGGTTGGGGGAGTTCAGCCAAGTCTCCGAAGTCAGCCCATGTCCTTCCCTCTTGGCCAGGCTCTTGGGTTTCCTGGCTTGGCTAATAGCTAGCATTAACATGAGTAAGGTTGGTCTGGACAAGACGTCTTTAATTTTGCTCTTCTCTTTGGCTACAGATTGTACCCCTGACATCTTGGGTTATAACATTACCATTAGAGCTGGAAAGGACCCAAGAAGTCACTGAATCTAATTTCTTTATTTTATAAATGAGAAAATGAAAGTCTGGGGAAATGAGATTTGTCCATCGTCACACAATGTCTGAGGCAGAATTTGAACCCAGATTTTCCTTATTCCAAGACTAACCATATTGCCTCTGGGAAAAAATCTTGCCCAAGATCACCTAGAGATCATAAACAGGATAGCTGAGATTTGAACCCAGGACTTCTGGCTCTAAATCCAGTGCTTTCATTAGTCATAGGATGTTTAGTTTATGAGCAACAATTTTTTAATGCCTATATTTCTGCAATGACTAAAAAAGTCACAGATGCTGGGACTCAGTATCAAGGAGCCCAAAGATTTAATATAAGTCATTTTGCTCAAAGTCTTCCCAAAATCTGAATATTTCCTCATGGTGGAGTTTGGGTGTGGCAGGTCCTTCCTCCTAAGTGGTCACCAGATATGTGCTGCTGGAAATGTCAGGGGCATTCAACAATAGCTAAGAGAAAAAACCTGGCTACCTGGGAGAAGAGAGAAGGGGTTTAGAAAATGTCAGTGACTAAAAGAAAGGGTATAGTAATAGGGAGTTTGGTTAGATTAAGAGGGATGACTACCTGTTTTCAGCAAATGTATCAAACCTCATATGAGACAACTAGGAAGTAGAGAGAGAAAAGAAGTATATGAAGCACAAACCCTGGCCTGGAAGAGCTTACAAATGAGTTAAAAAGGCAAACAAAGAAACAAACAAGATAAAAATCTGATGTGCAGGAGAGCACTGAACTTGGAGTTAAGAAATGAACTATATATTGTATTTAATTTATACTTTAATATATTAAACACATGTTGGTCAACCTGCCATCTGCGGGAGGGGAAAAGGAGGGGAAAAATTAGAACAAAAGGTTTGGCAATTGTCAATGTTGTAAAATTACCCATGCATATATCTGGTAAATAAAAACTATTAAATAAAAAAAAAGAAATGAAATAACAAGGAGAAATAAAGGAAAGAAGGAAAAGAAGAGGGGAGGGGGAAATAGAAACAACAGATTCAGAGAATATTAGCTCAAAACCTAACTCCAACACTTATTACAGATGTGACCTTTGCACAAATCACTTAATTTTCCTCATCTAAAAAATAAAGGTCTGGTCTCTGAAGTCTCTTCAAGATCCTATGAATCCCCATAATATTTCCTAGCTCTGTGACTTTGGGTAAGTCACCAAACTCTTCCAAGTATCAATCTTCTTATCTGCAAAATGAGTTTAATGATATGTAATGATATGATATGTCTCTCGTAAGGACAGAATTTTGTCTAAGTCGGAGCTCTAATCTTAAGTAAGGATAAAGGCTGTAGAAGGCAGTTTGATACGGTTGATAGAGTCAGAAAGATCTAAATTCGAAGTCCTATCTCTGACCATGTGATTCTAGGCAAGTCATTTTTCCTCTCCATGCCCCCAGAGAACTCTTGGACTGTAAATTATAGAGCGTTCTCTGACCTTTGGTTTTAGAGATGATTCCCTTCAATAGAACTTTTCTATGCCAAAGGAACTACATTCTGGTCCTGCTCCCTTGCCCATTTCCCCAACATATCAGTAAGGTCAAAGTTATAAATCCAGTACCCAGAGTGCTGAAGGAGAGGTGCCAGTTACGGGAACATTCAAGAATGGTGGAGTTCCTCAGGAAAACCTCCTGGCCAGGGTGAGCATTGATTGAATAAGAGATGGTGAAAATAGAATAGGAGAGTTAAAACTTCTTGAAACTTTCCACAAGGCTTAGGAGAAACCATTGCTAGGCAGATTTTCTTTAAAAACTGAAACAAACAAATCCTTTCATTTCCTTCCTAAACAAACTAATTTTCCTTTGCTCCTTGAGGTAATTGCTATACACTAGAAATGCTTGCCCAATGTCCTCAGAATGAGAGCTAATTGACAAGCCCCACCCCAGGGATGGAGAAAACCTCTTGTGCTCAGGGGCCTAATTGCCTGCTGCCTCCTCCTCCGCTGTCCTTGGTCCTTATATTCTTCCTCTTCATCTCATTATGTCGCCTGGCTCAGGGCTTTCCCAACCATCCATTCCTGGGGAGCAGAAGGGACTCATTATCTGTAGCATTTGGGCTAGGTACACATCTGTTCCTAGCTGTCCCCTCTTATTAAGACAGGCGAAAATGACAGCCTCTCCCTGCTGAGTAGAATGTCCAGGAGGCCAGGTTTGGATGGGAGGAGTCTTCATTTATGAGTCTACACTCATCAAAAACATGGAACCCAAGAGGGACTGTTGGCAAAGGGGTAAGGGTCAGAACAGAGCCTGGGTCCCCCTTTCTGAGGCCTCTCGGACATAATGGAAAAGGTCCCCTCATTAAATGAGTCTAACCTCCTCATTTTAAAAATCCTTATTTTAAAAAAAATATTAACAAGCATTTATTTTCTTTTACTCCAGCCCTCCATTTGCTAACAGAAAGAGAAAAAAGGAAAATAAAATACAGTCAAGAAAAACAAATCCCCACTTCAGTCATATCCAAAATTGTGTGCCTCATTCTTGATCTGAAATCAGTTTCCTCTCTGTCAGTAAGTGGGTAACAGGCTTCATCATCAGTCTTCTGGAATTATTGGCTCGTTGCCTTACAGATGAGGACACTGAGGCTGAGGGAAGCCAAAGGAGCAGTCAGGGAGGGAGCTGGGATTTGAGCCCGCTTCCTTTGACTTCAGGGCACAAGAGTGCACCGTCTAACTGCATGGCCTGTGTTGCTTCAGCTTCTTCTTGTGATGTAGCATAGGTGAATGTTTAAGTCCCTGACACAGAATCATAGGATTAGAGCTATAAGGCACCTTTGAGGCTCTCAGGTCACCTCCCTCTCCCATTTTACAGATGAGCAGACTAAAATGAGACTAGGTAATTTGCCAGAATCCTGGCTCTAGTGCCTGTATCCTATCCACTATGTGCTGCTTCCTGAAGTCACAGCTTGGTGTCCAAACAAACCTCCAGAGATAGCATTACTGACCCCTGGCTGTCCCGGGGTTGCCTCTATACTCTGCTAGCTCAAGCAGTAGTACGGCTCTCTTGATGTCATGTCAGTGGAGCATGTGACAATCAACTGAGGCTGTTTGAAGGAAAGTGATGTTATATGGTCTGGATTTCCCAGGCTGGGGGAAGGAGAGGGGCAAGACAACTTCTTACATCATCCAAGGATAACGCAGTTCCCAGGCCACACTGCTTGGAGGCAAGGGACTGGCTCAGGCTACTGAGGTTTCAGAATCTCCCTCCCCAGATGGGAAAAGGCACACGGCCTACCCCAAACTCAACTGTCTCTGAACATACGTCCCTCTGCCTTCTTAAGAAAAGGAAGGAAATCCAGAGAAGAGATCCCTGGACCAGTGGAATTAAAGGATCTGTTGTATTAAAGGACCTGTTGTACTTCTAGTAAAAACATTTCAAAAGAGCTTTCTCAGCCAGGAAGCTTTAGTTTCCTTATCTGTAAAATGGGGGAGGGGGACTAGATAGCCTCTAAGATCTCTTCAAGTTCTAAACCTAGGAGTTTGATTCCTGCCTAAATTAAAAGAAAGATTTAAGACTTGAACTCACCTTGAAAAGTGAGTGAGATTAACTTCGAAATAATGGGAGAGGTCATTCCAAAAGAGGGAAAAGGGAGAAAAATAAAAAGGCATTTATTAAGTGCTTTATGTGTAAGTGCTGTTCATCTCTTGGAAAGGTGAGTGGTCCAGGCACAGGCAGAAATGTTCACGATGTTTGGAGGACAACAGCTGGTTCATTTGGTTTGAGGGAGAGGATTTAAACTGAGAGAATAATAAGACAGGAGACCAGAAACAGAAGTCAGATTGTAGTGGAATATCCTGTTAAGGAATCCAAGAGTTTAAGCTGATATTTGCCTATAGATAATAACGAGCAATTGAGAGATTTTTAGCAGAGGAGCAACCAGTTCAAAGCAGTATTGTCGATAAAAAATTGGACTAGCTGATTTTAATTTTAGTTAATCCTTATTTATCTTAATTTATAATTAATTTAATCTTAATTAAAACAGTTTTAATTAATCTTTGCCATTCTGAATCAATAATCCCAGCTATCTGACCTTGGTCAGATTCCCTCCTCTGGACTCAGTCTTCCTGTCTGTAAAATGAGCATTGGATCAATTAGATGCCTCCAAAGTTTAGGAGCTCCTTATGGGCTCTTAAGGGATAGGTCTGATTCCATAGCTCCCTCTTTCTACCCTCCTCCCACTGCCTTGCCTTCCCAGGACTTGCCAAAATTGTCTCCTCCCAGCTTCTCCCATGAAGTCCTGAGAGGACCCAGCAGCCAGCCAGGATGAGCATCCATGGGAGCAGCAACAGGCTGGGCTGAGCCAGCCGTGCCTCCCAGAGAGGTCCCTGTGTCACCCAGCTAGCAGCTACCACCTCCTTGTTGGTGGCTAAACAGAGATGATCTCAGCTGACCCAGCTGGGCTTTAGCAGGCTGCTCCATTTGTCTTTCAAACAAACGCTGACAAAGCTGTCCTAGAAGCTGGGGCCTGGACTGTTGTCGCTGTGCTTTTCCCTCTGTGGCAGTGGTTGTTTCCAGCGAATTGTCTGCAGAGAAGCATTGTGACCCTGTAGTCAAAGGGGGGGTCTCCAAAAAACCCCACTCTGGCCCTGTAGTCCTTCTATCTCAGCCTCCCCAGTCTCCTCTCTTCCCAGAGAAGATGGGCCATGCACATGTTGTTCCCCGGTTCTGATTGGCCAGCCACTAGCATTCGTGGAATGTCAGAACTGGAATTGACTTGGAACATTATGGACTCTATTATCAGCTCTCCATACAGGAGGAAACAGCTCCAAAGGAAAGGAAATCGTTAACCCAAGATCAAACAGGGAGCTAATAACCTAGTTAGGACTGAACTCCCATGAAGGGGAAAAGTAAAAAAGAGATTTCTGATCCTCAGGCATCTCAGTTCTCAAAAGTCAGGGCCCAGAACAACCAAGGGGTCACTTCCTCTTTTTCCCTCTCTTTTAAAAAAAATTTTATTAATTGTTTTATTTTCTGCTTTTACATGTATATTAACTTTTTTAATACACGTTTCTTTATGAATCATGTGAGGAGAGAAAAATCAGAAAAAAAGGAAAAACCATAAGAGAGGGGAAAAAACAAAAAAACACATAGCATGTGTTGATTTACATTCAATCTTCATAATTCTGGATGCAGTTGGCACTTTCTGTCCAAATTATATTGGGATTGCTTTGGATCCCTGAATCACTGAGAAGAATCAAGTCTGCCATAGTTGATCATCACACACTCTTGCTGTTCCTGTGTACAATGTATTCCTGATTCTGCTTGTTTCTCTCAGCACCAGCTCATGTAAATCTTTCCAGGCTTAAAGTCAGCTTGTTCATCATTTTTATAGAACAATAAAATTCCATTACCTTTATATACCGTAACTTATTCAGCCATTCCCCAATTGATGGGCTTTTATTCAGTTTCCAATTCTTTGTCACCTCAAAAAGAGCTGCTGCAAATATTTTTGCATGTGTGGATCCTTTTCCTTCCTCTGTGATTTCCTTAGGACATAGGCCCAATTACAGCACTACTGAGTCAAAGGATGTGCACAGTTTTATAGTCCTTTGAGCATAGTTCCAAATTGCTCTCCAGAATGGTTGGGTCATTTCACAGTTCCACCAACAATGTATTAGTATCCCAGTTTCCCATATCCCCTCGAACATTTATCATTATCTTTTCCGGTTATTTTAGCAATCTGAGAAGTGTGAATGATACCTCAGAGTTGTTTTAATTTGCATTTATCTAATCAATAGTATGTAGAATATTTTTTCATATGACTATAGATAGGTTTAATTTCATCATCTGAAAATTGTCTGTTCATATTTGTCAACTGGGGAATAACTTGTATTCTTATAAATTTGACACCGTTCTTTATATATTTTAGAAATGAGACCTTTATCAGAAACATTGCCTGTAAAGTTTTTTTTCCCAGGTTGGTACTTCTCTTTTAATCTTGTTTGTGTCAGTTTTATTTGTGAAAACCTTTTGGTTGTCTGTTTTGCATTTTATAATGTTCTCTAGTTTTTCTATGGTCATAAATTCCTCCTTTCTCCAAAGAGCTAATAGGTAAATTGTCCCTTGCCCTACTAATTTGCTAATGTATCACCCTTTTTGTCCTGATCATGTACCCATTTTAACTTTATTTTGGTATGGAATGTGAGATGTAGATCTTTACCCAGAGGGTCATTTCCAACTTGAAGGGTCCCTGGGCATTCTCTCCTATGACCAAGAGACTAATCCCCTAATGGCCAATGATCTGATGTGAGTGTCTGAATTTAACTGGCCGGATTTCAGATGACAGACACACAGTTCCCCATAAGGTCTAAGTTCAGAGCCTTTGTTCTTGGATGAGACATGCCAGAGCTTGTATTCTCTCAACGTATCCTTGAGGAACCCAGCATCGCCTCCCCACTGTGGATCTACATTGGCATAGGACTTTGAGAAAAGGACCTTTCCCAGCAAGTTAAGACCAGAACCTGCTTGCTATTCCTGAAATCCTCTTGCCTTCAAGCATGGAATAGCTAACCTGAATCTGGAAGTTGGAGTCATGGAGTCTTGGCTTCAAATCCCACCTTCAATTCTTACTGGCTGTGTGATCCTGGCCAAGTAATTTCATCTTAATTATATTAATTAATACTTATTTCATAAACTTTAAGCTTTCCAAATGCTTTTGCATAATTAATAATTAATATTAAGATATAATTAATATTATTATTAGTCAGTATTAGTCATTTTATCCTTACATTAACAGTAGATCATATAAAAACAGTTCTGGGATAAATTAACATCCTGCTCTTGCTTTTTTATATACAATGATCAGCAAACTAGTACAGGTAGAAGAAATGGTTGCTTTTTATAGTTAAATAAAAGCACTGGGCTGTAAGCTTTTCAGTCAATCAGTTGATAAATAAACACATGTATATATGTGTGTGTATAAAAGTATATATGTGTATATAAAATATACATATCTATATCTATGTATTTATATAGATATAAGCATCTACTACATACAAGACAAAGTGCTAAGACAAAAGAAGGATCTTGCCCTCAAGGAATTTATCATCTAACAAGAAGAGACAACATGCAAATAAATATGTACAAAGCAAGTTACATATAGGATAAAGAGGAAATAATTGTAAGAGAAAGGACTAGAAGTAAGACGAGTTGGGAAAGACTTCCAAGACCTGATTTTCTGTAGAATCATGGAAAGAAACTTGATGACGAGTCCAGAAGTAGACAGGATGACAAGGATGATATGTGCCTCTTCCCACGTGGTTTTAATCTCTTCTGATCAGAAGGACTCTGTGTTTTGAGAGTGTCTCATTACACATAGTTTGGAAGTTATGGCCATATTGACATTCCTTAAGAACATCGTTCTTAAGTTACTTAACATGTTAGGTCTGAAGCACTGTAAGCAATTACTTCATCTCTGATAATTCTCTTATTCCAAGAGTCCATTTGTTGAATTCTCAAGAGTATTTGGGAGTTTGCCTTTCTAGACAGGAATTTATCATCTAGTTTATAAGGAATAGCAAGTGCCTTATGTGTAATTCTGATCATATCTTTTTAAGTATATGGTAGGTATTAAATCTTCTCACCCTGAGGTGATATGTTGCACAGTTTTTACTGTTTCCTTATAAAACCTGGACCAGAAATTTGGGGAAGGAAATAAAGATAGCAAGTGGCCTAGTACAAAGGATTCTTAAACATTGTATTTTTCTCAGAGGCATAATGAGCAACTCTAGGGCCCTAAAAGAGTACCACAAAGCAGATAGGGAATCCTAAGATTTTCCTTACAAGAAAAGTACCCATTCAAGAGACAGAGACAGAGACGTTGCAAAGGGAAAGCATACCTTCTATTAGCTTCCTATTTTAATTAATTATTCTTGTTAATTAGGTGAGGTAAGTTCAGTTTTTTTCAAATATTATTTAATTTAATTATTTTTATTTATTTATCTTATTAATTTTATTTAATTATTATTATTTTAATTATTCTCCTTGTCTCTAAAATGAGAAGTTTAGGGCAGTGGATAGAGCACCAGCCCTGAAATCAGGAGGACCTGAATTCAAATCTGGTCTCAGACACTTAACACTTCCTAGCTGTGTGACCCTGGGCAAGTCACTTAACACCAATTGTCTCAGCAAAAAAATAAAAAATGAGAAGTTTGAACTATGTGGTTCCTGAGATCTTTTATTATATACAAACTCCTTGGGCCACAGTTTTGTCATGTGTACATTGAGGATTTGAAGTCTTTCCTGCCTCTGAATCTCAGATCCTAAGTCATTTTCTTCTGTAAAATCAAAGATTTGAATGAGATAATCTCCGAAGTATGATTCTAAGGTATATCCAATGTCCATGGGTCTCAGTTTCCCCATGTATAAAATAGGGATTCATTCCAGATGGGCTCTGGAGTCTCTCCCAGATCTACATTTATGATTCTATCATCATGGGCTAATTTTGTTCCAGTGTATCCAGCCACTGATAGCACAATGTGTAGATCACTATGATCGGAATTATCAAAGCCTAAGTTTGAATCTTGTCATAGTCACTTACTATATGATCCTGAACAGGTCATTTAAAGTTTCTCAACCATAATCATCTATAAATTGGGGATCATAACAGCACCTGCCAGCACCTGCCTCTGAGGAGAAACTATTATGTGGATCAGATGAAATAGCACGAGTATAGTAAACCTTAAAATACCTTAACAATTCTAGTTGTTGTCATCATTATTGTTTTCCTTTCTAAGTAATCTCATTTTAGAGGTGCATCCTCTTGTCCTGAACAGCCTCTTTGCTCACCTCTATAGAATTATTTTTCATAAATAAACCTATTTTAATACAGCGCGATTAGGTAGCACAGTGGGTAGAGAGCATTGGGCCTGGAATCAGGAAGACCCATCTTCTTGAGTTCAAATTCGGCCTCAGACACTTAGTATCTGTGTGACCTTGGGCAAGTCCCTTAATCCTGTTTGCTTCAGTTTCTGAGCTAGAGAAGGATATAGCAAACCATTGCAGTAGGTTTGCCAAAAAAAAATTTTAAATGAAATCATGAAGAGTCAAACACACCTAAAAAGCATGAAAGACAAAAACAGCAATTTTTAATGCTAGAAAACTCTGCTCCCCATGATGGGGTGGAGATATTGATTCAGGGTTCAGCCAGGTTGAGTGGGTTCTGGCAAATAGAGCAAAAGCACCAGTGAGTAGACAGGCAGGTAGGCAGGATTTGGGCAGTGTGCATATCCTGATCCAAGTACAGATGCATTGTGCTTATCCCAGCTCCACCTGAGCCACAAAGTCAGTGTTATGGATGATGAAGCAAAGCTTTTCTATGGCCCAAGGAGTTCTGAATTAGGAGTTAGGAATCTTGAGTTCTAGTCTGCTTCCTTGAGCAGCTCTGTGATCTTGGTCATACTCTTCATTTCCCTGGATCTTGCTCAAATCCTGTAGTACTTGCCCATATCTAGGTTCCAGGAAAAATACTGAAAAGCCAAAGCATGTTTAACCTCTTTGGGCCTCATTTTACTCAGCTGAAAACTGAGAGTGTAGAATTAAATGATTCCAAAGCTCCCTGGGATCAAATAATCTGCAAGAGCGCTCACCTGGGTGGCTAGAAGGATGATATTCTCAATAGAAACAGGGAAATCTAGAGCCAGGATAGTAATGAGTTATGTCAATAAGTAATTATGAAGTACCTACTAAATGCCAGGCACTTTGCATAATAATCACCTTTAATTCCTGATGAATTCTAGTTAGAACTAGAAGGGATCTTACAGTCAAATGAGTTAATCCTCTTATTTTACTTATGAGAAGAACAAAGCCCAAAGAATCACTTCCAAGGATTCTCAGAGGCGGGATTTGAACTGGAGTCTTCATGACTCCAAATCTAGCACTCAAGCCACTGGGCCATCTAGTGGTGGTTCTTTCCTAGAGTTGCCTTCTCTCTACAACAAACCTGACTCTTCCTTCTCTCCTGACTCCTCTTCTAAGTCACCCATGCCTATAGCATCTGTGAGCTCAATTAGACTACTAGAAACGAGGGATTGCTGGCAGGAGTTCCAGTGGTTATGTTTTTGAAGAACCAAGAAGGAGGCTAGAAATAACTCAGACAGTAATCCTTTAACCTGGATGTATTTAGGTTCCCACTATGTGAGCAGCATATAATGATGGAGATAGTGGTGCTGAAGGAACAGCTCCTACTGTGTGAGCCGTATTTGGTGATGGTGATGATGATGGTGGTAGTGCTGAGGGGACAGCTCCTATTGTGTGAGCAGTATATGGTGATGATAGTGGTGCTGAGGGGACAGCTCCTACTGTGAGAGTATATGGTGATGCTAGTAGTGCTGAAGAGAGGAATAGCTCCTACTGTGTGAGCAGTATATGGTGATGGTGATGATGGTGGTGGTGCTGAGGGGACAGCTCCTACTGTGTGAGTACTATTTGATGCTGAGTGCTGAGGGGGACAGCTCTCTAGCAGAACATAAAAGCCTACAATGCCATCCATTTGAGATGGGCAGGGGCTAATTAGGAAACATCTCTGAGTCCCAACAGCTTTGCTATTCATTCGGTTGCATTTTTTTCGGTTTTATTTTTCAGCTTGTGAAATTTTCCACCATCTGCTTTCCTTTGGCGGCATGTTTGCTGAAAATATCTCAGCACCTCCCTAATTCCCATAATTTCAGGGGGGTTGGAAACACTGAGACATGGTGTCAACATGTTAACTGCTTCTGGAGCTCTGGAGTTCTTGTCCCTGGACTGGGCTGGCCACCTTGAATTCATACAGGGCCTGGAAATAGTCTTTGCCCTGCTTTCCAGCTGCAGCTCAGGCCTGGAGAGTCTTGAGACTTGTCAAGGGTGCTTGTGCTGTGATGGGTGAGAATCTGAGCTTAAAGTAGAGTCAGAAGGTGGTTAGAAGCTTGAGGAGTTCTTCAAGGTCACCTCGTCTGACCTTAATTTTTTTTTTTTTTTTGCATTTTTAAAAGTTTTCATAGATGCGCCATTTTACATCCCATTTCATTTCAGATTCTCCCCTCTCCTGGCCAGCAAGCCTTCTCTTGTCATCGAGATAGGTTTAAAGCACAATTCATCATTAAACCAAGCCCAGCAGAGATGGTGTGTGACACCTGTAGTCTCTCACTTCTCCACTAGAAGCAGGAGCCTTTGAGGAAACCTTCCTCACAGGTGTCTCCTAGTATCTCCCCTGCTCGATCCATCCTCCACACAGCTATCCAACTGATGGTCCTAAAGCATATCTGACAATGTCATGGCCTACTTCTGGATCTAAACTTCAGAAGTGATCCTCCTTCACCCACTTTGCAATTGAGAAAACCAAGGCCCAGGGAAATAAAATGATTTGCCCAAGGTCACTTGGAGTAATTTTCACGGGTAGGATTTGGACTGATTACAGAAAAGCTCCTTCTACTACCTGATCCTTCTACATCATGCAGCTTTCAATTTCCTAACCCCTTCTTTTTATAATAGATGGAACTAGGTCCCAGGGAGGGAAAATACTTTGCACAGGATCACACAGTACATGAATGGCAGGACTAGAACCAGACCCCAGGTTTCCTGATGCCCAGATTAGACTACTTACCCTTGTACTGTACTCGATGCTGATGCTTGGCTGAGTTATCCAGGATTAGTTTTACTCTTCCAAGGAAGACAACTGGGTACAGTGGATCCAATAGTGGGATCTGGAGATCCACAACCTGGGCTGTGATCCTGGCTCTGTTGCTTCTTAGCTGTTAAACTTTGGGCAAGTGTCTTTCTTTCTCTGGACTTCAGTTTCCTTCTCTGTAATATGAGAGAGAGGTGACCTCTTTAGAGATTCTAGACCTCTGAGTCCCTTCTAGCTCTCAATCTGTGATATCTAAGTCCCTTCAGGTTCCAAATCCAATGATTGCATTCTATCCCTGTTGTCCCTGTTCTTTGTTTGAAGCAGTCAGGAGCGACTTTCTTTTTAAAAAGAGAGATTTTTTTCTCCCCCTCTGAGTACTAAGACTCAGAGTTTCCATGGTGACAGTCAAGCTGATAATCCATTTAAGAGCAAACCAGGCACACAGAACTGGCCTGTCCCCAAAAAAGGGACTGTTGCTGCTTGGCCCAGGTGGTGCTTTCCTAGCTAATACCATGAGAAAGCTTGGGCAGGAAAAAGTATAGGGCAGTGATTAATGGGAGGGAGGGGTTCCCAACTAGCTCTGAGTCCTGGGCTTCTGCTTTCAGCAGCTAGCCAGCATTCACTGGGGTAGCACTGCCACTTACCCCAAGTTGTGGAGAAGGTCCCCAGATTCAGACCCTTGGACAGAGTTCGGGGGGGTGATTACCCTTTATCTTCTGCCCCTGCCCACTATCTCCTCCTATCACCTGTAAGTCCAGGTGGACAGTAGGGTGGGTCCTTTTGAGTGGCATCTCCATCACCACAAAGTATGAATTTATATAGTGCTGTAAGAGTAAGAATATTTTCAAAATATTCACAGTACTTTATTTATGCATGACACAGTATTTGACACTGGACATTCAATCAGTCAACAAGTATTTATTGAGCACTAGCTATTGCACCAAGTACTGTTGGACAAGAAGCCTCTAAAAACAAAAATGAAACAGCCCCTTCCCCAAGAAACTTACAATCTGAGGGAAATCACCTGTATACAAATAGGCCGGTATAAAATAGAAAAAAAGGAAAATGTCTAGGGGGGAACTGGCAGAGATGGGATCAGTTTCTTTTGAGTCTCATTTACAAATGAGAAAAACTAAGGCTTAGGGACTCAGGGACCTATTACGTGGAATTACAGATAGAGGATTTAAAGGGATGTTAGAGGATACCCAGTCCAACTTTAGCTTATAGATAAGGAATCTGAGGGCAAGGGAAATTAAGTGTCTTGCCCAGAACCACATAGCTAATAGGAATCTGAAGTGGGATTCAAATCCATGTCTTCTTGGCCAGGTCTTCCAGCCCAGTATTCTAGGGGGTATCAAATACAGATTGGGAGGGGGATCCCTAAACCATGGATAAGAATCTCTGCTGGAAGCATATTGACTTGGAAAACCAAACGTTAACATTACTTAAATTCTATGTAGTTTTATTTATATTGTTAACTATTTTCTAATTACATTTTAATTACAATTACATTTTAATCTAGTTCAGACTAGATTAATTAATCAAAGAGACTTCAGTATCCAGTAACCCAAACTGTCTTATTTGGAAAGCACTAGGGGCCATTCCTTCCCTTTTTCAATCCTAAAAATAAATATGGACCCCACCCAAGGTCTCATTGCTTTGTAATCCCAGTGTGATCATTTGGGGAATGAGAGAAAGAAACGAAGAGACAAGATGCAGAGATAGATAGATAGAAACAGAGGGAGGAGGGAGGAAGAGAGAGAGAAAGAAAAGGAGAGAGGATGAGGAAGAAGAAGGGGAGTGGGATACACAGACAGAGATATAAATGGAGAGAGACAGAAACAGAGGAAAGCAGACAAAAAAAAAGAAATGAAGAGAGGAGGAAGGAGAGAGAAAAACAGAGAGAAGAAGAGAGGAAGAAAATGAATATCATTTGTTGAGGTTGGAAGAATGGAAAAACAGGGGCCTAAAGATTTATGAGCCTAAAAGCTTTGTTAATAGACCTAGAAGATTTATGAGCTGGACTGCAGAGGGAGGAAGGTACAATAATGGCAGATGAGACAGGCGTGGGTTTCATGGGGATGTTTCTGGAACACGGGTTCCCCCCCAACCCCCTCCCTAAAGGAAACCAGGAGTATTTGGGGAACTGTGTGCATTGGGCTTCTATCCAGGAACTCCCATCCCTCTGGCAGATCACAAGCATTTTTTCCCCACTGACACTGACGCCTCAGCACTGGGCATAGATACTGCAAACTTTCCTTTCCTTTCCTTTTTCTTTTTTCAGTTTGTTGCTTTAGCAGAATTTATTAGAGTAGATTAGAAATGGGATTTGGGGGCCTTTGCTGCAAAGCCCTTTAAGCTCTAGCCTGATCCCAGCTTGAAATCTCTGATACAATGAGAGAAGATGTGGTAGAGGGGGGCTGATGGGAAAGCGAGAACCTTTTCTGACAGCTGGGGACCCTTCTCTCTGAAACCTTTGTGAGTGAAATGATCCCTGGAGGAAAAAGCACCTGCATGATCCAAGGGCTTCAGTGGAAGCCAGACTGCCTCACTGGACTCTGTTCTCTGCCTTTTGTTTTAAAAATAATAATAATAAATTTTCTCCCATTATGAATTTTACTTTAAACCAAAATTGATCAATACTTTCTATGCAAATGTATCTATGGTTCAGTGATCCTGGCCTCCTTCACCATACTCTTCACAGTGTATATTTTTATTTTTGTTCTGACTTATGATTTTATCAGTTTGGGGCAACTCGCTATTTGGGAAATGCAGATATGTGATTTGTCTCAAAGAGGAGAATTAGATTTACTTGAGAGCATTGTGGCTACTAGATGGGGAAGTAGGTAGAGGCCGGAGCTTGAAACTAGGAAGCCCTGACTTCAAATCCAGTCTCAGATACTTAACTGTGGATAGACATGAACCAATATTTACGTGTGCACATATATGCATATGGAGAGCTCCCAAGTAAGGAAACTCTCCACCAAAGCAGATTGGCCTCTTCTCTGCATCTTTTCACTAGGGAGTTGCCTAAGGTTCAGATGGGTTAAAAGACTTGCCCAGAGCCACCCTGATGGTAGATGTCAAAGCTGGAACTGGAATCCAGATTTTCCTGTCTCTGAAACCAATTCACCCCACTGTGGCACACTGCCTCATGTTTGGGGAAGTAACGTGAAATAAATTTGAAAAGGAACGTTGAAGTTGTTCTATGTCTGAGGCATGAAGTGAATCTAAATCTCCTTGGCTTAAAGGCCAGCTTTCAATCTCCCACCTTCTGTTTCCTCTTGATATTATTATCTGTGAAATATTGTGCCCACCTAACTCCCAGAGCAGTTGTGAAAATCAGATGAGAATCTTTATGGAAAATGGAAAATCCTCCTGAAATGAGGTGATCAGGCTCCTTTTTGTTTTAAAGAAATGAGCGATTCACTGATTCTCTTAAGTAAAAGAAATAAGAATTTTTAAGAAAATATCAAGGTCTCTCTCCAAAGCCTTCTCATAATGGGCAAAGGAAAACAGACTCTCAGAGGCACCTGCAGGTTCTAAGCTTTCAATTTTGAACCAGTGTCTATTGTCTGTAGACCAACCCAGGTAAACCTAGAGAAATTCATCATCAGGTTGCCCATAGGATTAGTATTTTTTTTCTTTTTTATCATGGTCCTCCCATCTATTGACCACAGAAGGCTTGAGACTTGTTCTAGTAAAAGGAGTATCTATCCTGATAAAATCACAGATGCTTGGACTACTTATGTATTATTTTTACCAAGAACCATAACTAGGGTGGAACAATCAGAGCTTTTCCTCAGAACATAGAAATGTAGAGGGTGCAACTATACTTGGATTTCTTCAGTTAATCAAAACAAGTTATCAGATTGACTAAGATAACAAGAAAAGATAATGATAAATGTTAGAGGAGATGTGGGAAAACTTAGACACTAACACATTGTTGATGGAACTGTGAACAGAGCCAACCATTCTAGAGAGTGATTTGGAACTATGCTCAAAGGGCTGTCGAACTGTGCATACTCTTTAATCCAGCAGTATCAGTATTAAGCCTATGTCCCAAAGGAATCATTAAAAAGGCGAAAGGACCTATATGTGCAAAAACGTTCGTAGCAGCTCTTTTTATGGTAGCAAAAAATTGGAAAAAATGAGTGACTGCCCATCAACTGGGAAATGGCTGAACAAGTTGTAGTGCATGAAGGTAATGGAATGTTATTGTTCTATAAAAAGTGATGAACAAGCTGATTATAGAAAGGCCTGGAAAGATTTACATGAACTGATGCTGAGCAAAACATGCAGAACCAGGAATACATTATACACAGCAAAAACAAGATTATGTGATGATCAACTGTGACAAATATGGCTCTTTTTAACAATGAGGTGATTCAGGGCAATTCCAAGAGACTTGTGATGAAGAGAGACATCTGCATACAGAAGGAGGACTATGGGGACTGAATGTGAATCACAACAAATAACATTTTTGTTATTTGCTTGCTTTTTTCTTTCTCATTTTTTCCTTTTTAATCTGATTTTTCTTGTGCAGCATGATAAATGTGGAAATATATATATAGAAGAATTGCACATGTTTAACCTATATTAAATTAGGGGAAGGGAGGGAGAAAAATTATGAAACACAAGGTTTTGCAACAGTGATTGTTGAAAACTATCTTTGCATGTATTTTGAAAACAAAAAAGCTATTGTTTTAAAAATTAGTAAAGGACATCCTTCCTCTCCTCCACACAGCAGCTTCCCCTCTAATTAAGTTCCTTCCAATCCTGACCCTATTCTTTCTCTTCATGGTGATCCTCCTTTGTCCTGTGGTTTCTGCCAGGATCTTTGCCTCCTCACAGCAGGAAATTGTATTCCAACATCCTCTTGCTGGAGTGACTGTTCTAAAAAGTTGGTTTGAGATGTTTTTCACATTGCCTTGGGAACGTTTCACATCACTTGCTCCTAGTGCCCAAAGTAACAGTTACGGTTCTTACAGCAGGGTCTGATACCCATAATGAAGACCCAGAGTTTCTCTACGATTCCATCTACATCATCAAAGAAAGATCTAACTGTGTATGTAGAATGTAATCTCTGTGAGAGCAGGGACTGATTCACTTGTGCCTTTTTATCACTATTTTTATTGCCTGATGGATAATAGGTGCTTTTAGTAATAGATTGTTTGAATAAGTGAGTGAATTAATACGTTTAATCGAACAAATGTATCAATCAGGTTTTTTGTAATTATTGCTTTCTAGTATATTTTGAAATCTAATTGAGGGAATCATAGGTTTATAAAATTAAAACTGTCAGGGTAGTAGAGAAGGTCCCTTCTCTGGTGTTTGGATTAGATCCTTCCAGCCCTGGAGTCTGGGATTCTCTTTCTGACAACGCAGATTGAATGATTGAGAGGGCAGCTCTAGGGTGGGTTGGAGTAAAAGTACTTTCTATATGATGAAAAGATGAAAGATGAAAATTGATAAGTTGCCTCTAATTTGGCAAAATTCAGTATGCAAGGGCATGTCACACGATCAGAGATGAAAGGAGCAAAATGACAAAGAACAAACACCCCCCCCCCAAAGACAGATGAGAAGACAGTATGTCCACTTCTTTGGAGAGATAAAGGCTTATGGGTGAAGAACATCACATGCCTTATCAGGTTGTGTTTTTCTAAGTTTTGATTGGTTTTGCTGAGTTTTTCTCTTTTTGTCTTTCAAAAAAAGTCTCATAGGAGATGTATTTCTAGGTAGGGACAGGGATAACAAAAGTTATCAATAAAAATATTTACTTAAAATGAAGGGTTATAAAGTGAGATTTGGGGGGAGAACAGACAATGGACTCATTCTTCCCCCTCTCTTAAACATTAAGCAGAGGAACTTAAGCTTCCAGGGGGGCAGAGATTATTAATTGTCTCCTGTATATTCTCAGCACTCACTGTAGTGCTGAAGACTTAGGAGGTGGTTTTTTTTAATTAAAGCTTTTTATTTTCAAAATATATACATAGATAATTTTAGACGTTCACCCTTACAAAACCGTGTTCTAATTTTTCCCTCCCTTTCTCCCATCCCCTCCTCTACACGTTATGTTAAACATGTGAAATTCTTCTACACATATTTCCACAATTATCATGCTACACAAGAAAAATCAGATCAAAAAGGAAAAAAATGAGAAAAAAACAAAATGCAAGCAAACAACAAGGAAAAGAGTGAAAACACTATGTTGTGATCCACACTCAGTCCCCATAGTCTCTCTCTGGGTGCAATGGCTCTCTTCATCACAAGACCATCGGACCTGGCTTGAATTATCTCAAAGATGAAGAGAACCACAGAATTAATCATCACCTAATCTTATTGCTGTGTACAATGTTCTCTTCACTCAGCATCAGTTCATGTCAGTCTCTCTAGGTCTTTCTGAAATCATCCTGCTGGTCGTTTCTTACAGAACAATAATATTCCATGATATTCATATACCACAATTACTCAGCCATTCTCCAGCTGACGGGCATCCACTCTGTTTCCAGTTTCTGGCTACTACAAAAAGGGCTGCAAACATTTCTACACACATGGGTCCCTTTCCCTCCTTTAAGATCGCTTTGGGATACAGGCTCAAAGAAACATTGCTGGATCGAAGAGCGTGCCAGTTTTAATAGCCTTTGGGGCATAGTTTTAGGAGGTGATTAATAAGTGCATCCTGATTTTTTTTTCTTTGTATCCCATCAGTGCCTGGTGCCTAATAACTGGGTGTTGATTGATTGACTAGCCCCTTCCCTGTTCTGCCTGTTTTTAGGGTAGCCAAGGAGACGGTGTCACTTGAATGCTTTGTAACCTGTAAGCCTTTTACAAATATCCAGTGGTATCATTGAGTTGGGGAGACAGGCCTGACAGCGAGGAGAGGAACTAAGGCATCACATAAGGCAGGATGTGATGGGGTGTCACAATGACTGGCATCAACAAATGTTTATAACCAGGGCTGCTCCCAGAAGGTCCCCAGAGACACAGCCTCAACACTCTCCCTCCCTCACCCATCCCAGCCTATTATCCCTTTGACACTGAGGATGTTTTCCCTTCACCGTGATCACAATCTCTCTCGCCTCTAATTGGAGCTGATCTTTGCTTCTTGCTCGGTCCCCTGAGGGTGTCAAGAGCAACTACTTACCCTTCCCCCATGCAGACTCCCTTCCTTCTCAGATGGGCGACCAGTGAGTAGGCTTATCCCCTGCCCGGTGTGAGCCAACAGGTACAAGAATAAACATTCTCAGCCTGTGTTTTTCTCTTCTAGTGGTTTCTAGTGACAGCGACAGTGACTCAACCTTGAGCTCTTCCAGCCTGGAAGAGGCGGGGGCCAAGAGCTCCAAAGGTAGCAAATGCGGAACAGAATCAGGTAAGGAGGTGCTGGCTGCCCTTGCAGAGAGGCTGAACTTTGGGAAGCCCCGGGGCTGGAAGGGGCAGACTACAGAAGAATATCCCTGAACTGAACATAACTCTCTGGGGGACACTTCAGTGGATATTCATGCACCATTAACTTAGGGTGGGAGGCAGTGTAGGAAGGCAAAGTTCAAAGTGTAAGGGACCCCAGAGGCCCTCCAATTCAATCTGAATTGGTCCAGACCATTTATTCTCTCTGCAAAATCCCTGACAAGTGGTCATCCAGTCTGTGCTTGAAGACTTCCAATGATGGGGGGCTCACCCCCTGGAAAGAATATGCTGTATTTGGAGTCAGGACTTAGGGTAGCCTCCTCTCTCCCGGGGTCTTCGTTGAAAGGGCAATAGGCTCTGTGTGACTCTAGCCACATTAAGCAGACATTTTTCTTGGCACTTTGGAGTTTCAAAAATGCACATGTTTCTTCATTTGATCATTATAACTCTTCTGCAGGGAGGCAGAGCAGAAGAGAGGGGTAAGATGGGACCCTAGAGTTGGACCTTAGAGGCTTTCTGGCTCATCCCCCTTGATTTAACAAAGGAGAAGACACAGAAGCTTCCTCAGGACCCTCATGGGTCAAAATGCCAGAGGAGGAAGGGCTCCTACAGGCCATTAGGCCCTCAGCTCAATTCTCCTCTGAGGGTTAAGACTGGAAGGATTGGATCCACTTCCTGCGCCACTCCCTCCCTGGAGATACTAATGTCTCCATCCTCTTAGGCTAACTTATCTCATAGGTACATCTCCACAGCCAATTGACTTCCCTGTCAGAGAATAAGCTCCACAAAGGCAAAGATTTTATTGGGTGTTTTTTTTTGTTTTTTTTTTTTTTTTGGTTTGGTTTGGTTTGGTTTTTTTGGTTTTTTGCTTGTGTTGTTTTTTTTTTATCTCTGGTACTTAGCACAATTCCTGGCACCTAGTGAGTGCTTAGTTAATGCTTGTTGACTGATTGAACCAGCAAGACCCTGATGACAGAAACCTCAGAAAGGGGATAGAAGAGCACGTTAAGCTCTGAAGGGGTAATCAGTGTCGGGTCTCTTCTAGGTGGCAGCAGCGACCTTCCCAGAGCAGCCCAAGGTCAGGCTCTGCCTCCTAGGCATCCCTCAGAGAGTGGGACCAGTCTCAGCAGCGAGACTGGGGGAGTGCAAAGTGGCCCGGAGAGTGCCCCAGGAGACCGTCAGGGGGATGCTTCCGACAGCGACACTTACAAGGCTCCCAGTAAGTGGAAAGTGTTCCTCTCCCCTTTGGAGCATCTCCCTGACCCAGCTCGGGGTCCACACCTCCTCTTCTCTCTTTATATAAAAGGCCTTCTCAGAAGCTGAGCTTTCCCACCAACTCTTCCTCAGAGTCCACTGCTTACCAACAGAGAATTTCCCATCATCCCCGAAATCCACATTGGTCCAGCCTCAAATGGGTGGGGAAGGGATGGGGCACTCAGCTAATGAGGTTTTAACCTACTCCAGCCTCTCTTTCCAGCCTTGTCATCCACTCTCTGCTTCCCACATTCTGCAGCCAAAATGGCCTTTCCTCTGTTCTCCATGCTCAGCATGCCAGCTGCCATCACTGTGCCTTTATACTGGCTGTGTGCCCATGCCTGGAATGGGTCTGCCTCCCAGAATGCACTCTACCTCTCAGAAAGTGCTCTACCTGCCAGAATCCCTCCATGCCTTAAAGGCACTGCTCAAGCTTCACCAGCCACTTGAAGCTTTGTCTGATCCCCTGCAGCCACAGTTGGACGCACCCTAACTTGAGCCTAATAGATGGATGTCATTTTGGTCCCCTCCAAGAACAAAGGACCACAACCATCCAACCCGCTGTTAGTGCCCTCCCTTCCAACTACCTCTATTTAACCACATTGTATTTGACTGCATTTTATTCTCCTCATACAGGGTGTCCCAACAGCCTTAGTGCTGTTTTAAGGTTAAATCATATTTAAGCCTTTTGGGAGGCACTAAATTTATTCCTTATATATTTTTGTCATTATAGAGTCATTTCAGTCTGGTCTAATTGTGACTCCCTCTGGGGTTTTCTTGGCAAAGGTTTGCCATTGTCTTCTTTAACTCATTTTATAAATAAGAAGCTGAGGCAAAAGGTGATTTGCCCAGGATCACACAGCCAGTAAGTGTCTGAGGCTGAATTTGAACCCATAAAGATGAGTCTTTCTAGTTCCAAGTCCAGTGCACTATTCACTGTCTCTTAAGTTCTTTAAGAGTAGAGAATATTTGTAACCCTAGTTCCCAGCACAGTGGATCATAGTAGGTGCTTAATAAATGCTTGTTGATTGGTCTGATTGATCTGATCAAAGGTTAAAAGTAGGCATCATCTTACTTAGAGTTACCAATTTTAAACCTTTCATTTTATGTGGAATGGAAAAAGCATTTATTAGACACTTAATGTATGCTGGGTATTGTGCTAAGTTATGAGATAACAACCCCCCCAAAAAAAAATTTACTACTTTCAAGAATCTTATATTCTAATTGGGAGAATTAGAGTCTTGCTTATGCTTTAATTCATGGGCTGTAATTAATTACAGAAAGTCCAGGCATCTCGCTTTAATCAACCAAGCAATCAAAAGTAAACTTAGTGTGAATAAATCCTTAACAAATTTGAAAGGATAGGGGTGAGGGGTCCATTGGATAAAGATAGAAGATGCTGCAAAGAAAAAAGTCAGATGGATGCTCTTAGGCTAATATGTAAATCCTAAGCTAGCCTAGTAGGGAGGACTTTTCTAAGCCCTCACGGTGCTGTGGAGGACATTGGGATAGTAGGAGACAATACGTCCAGCTGGAAGGTGAAAGGAGTGTCCAGAGGCCTAGAACCTGCTGAACATGAAAAGGTCAGAATATTTGGAGGCCCCCTCCAGCAGAGCGGGGAACTGAGAGGCAGAGGACAAATGAGACCCCCTCCAAGGAAAGGCAGCTTTACAGAAAGAGCCCTTCAAGGAAGAGAGAACTTGTGCTTTACAAGGGCTCCAATTCTTACAGACAAGCAGGTAATTAACAGAAACTGTGACTCTACAGTGAGAAAAAAGGGACTCCCAGTGACTGAGCCATGAGTCTTTGTGCTTCTCTAAGTTTGAGCTCACTCTCCGCAGAGAGCTTGGGAAAGAAGCAGAGCTCTGGGTTTGGGGGAAATTCTTTTTGTGGCAGCTGTCCTTGTTAACACTCAATCAATATCTTTGTAAAGCTAATTAAGTATTATTGGTGGCTACCTGGTAACAATTACTTAACAATCAATCATTAAGAATTATTGATGACTAATTGGCAGTTGCCATGTTAGTCATTAATTAGCCACTGATGAATTTTAATTGTTGATAATTATTGATCTATGCTTCATATAGAACTTAAGGAACAGACAGAGATATAGAAACAGAGACAAAGAGACACACAGAGACAGAGGCAGAGAGATATATAGACAGAATCATAGAAACAAAGAGAGGCAGAGGGAAATAGAGATACAGAGAGACAGTAACAGAGACAGAGACATAAAGAAACAGAGAGACTCCATCTTCAGAAACAAGGAACTCTTTGCTTACCTTCACAGAACTCTTCCCAAGCTCTGACAGGTTTATTTCTGTGGCAGGAGCCTGGTGCAGGAGATGGGCACTTCTAAGAACAATTCTGTTCCCATTCTGGCATGTGGGGTACAGCCTGACCCTGGGGCACCCCAGGACAGTCAGTGTGGTAGGGTCCTAGCCCATGGAATCTAAAGCCAGAAGTCTCACCCCAAAGGCTGTGTAGACCAACCCTGTAGGTTCCCAGGGCTGGAAGGCAGCTCTGAGACCATCAAGTCCAACCCACTTCATTTTCAGATGAAGAAACTGAGCTTGGGAAGTTTCTTGCCCAGGCTTTCCGAGGTAGCCGATGAAACCTGAAGCAGGATCAGAAAAGCAAAAACTTCCTGACCCCAGGAAGGCCCCCAGCCCGCTAGCCCATTATGCTCCTAATCCAACCCCCTCATTCTGCAGTTGAGCCAGCTGGGGCTCCCTCAGGTCACACAGGTACTGAGCAGCAAAGCCAGATTTGGAATTTGGATTCAGGAAGGGCGCTTTCTGCCCTCCTGCTTCAGCACCGGCTCGGGGACAGGGGTTGAAGTTTATGTTAATCTTGGAGATTTTTTTTCCTATTGACCTTTTCATGGTCTTTTTCTTGTTCCCAAAGGCAAGAGGCACACCTGGAAGAGTCCCCGTTGCTGATGCAGGCAAAGGAACCCGTCTTGGCTTTTGTCACAGGCTCACACAAACCGGACTTTTCTGTGGAACACACACACACACATACACACACACACACACACACACACACACACACACACACACACACACACACACTGTTCCAGGCCCTGTGAACTTTTTGTTTACCAAGCTGCCTTGAGGATTCGTTCTGAGCTGGAACAGGATCAGGCTTTCCTGCAGCCCCCACAGACCCTGGCAGTCCTTTTATGACAGTAACTGGGCCATTCCTGTACCACTTCAGAGAGCTACGGCCCACTCCCGGGGAAAGTGAGCCGATTTTGAGGATGGACAGCTCGGAGAGGAGAGTGACAGCTGCCCTTGGCTCCCCTCCTCTTTCCTCCTGGACACTGGGACTTGGATCATCCCTTGACTGAAGGTTCCCAGCCAGATGTTGGTGCTGGATCTCTGGGGGTGGGGGATTAATAGCAACAGGGTAAAGCTTGTGTGCTGCCTTCATTGCCCTTCTGTCTCTACCCCACTTGGGAAGGGAGCTCTGCCTGAAGATTCAGTCTGTCTCTTTCTATTCTTTTTTATTCAGTTCTCCCCTTCCTACCCCTGAATGAGCCCCCAAACTCACTGCCCAGAATGGAGAGACTTTTGAACCAAATGGGGAGGTCTACCCACTGATTTTGGAGGGGGCCAAGGGCAACACCTGCCTCTTTAGGGTAAGGAAAACATCTCTGAATTCTAGTGATGAAGTTAATGAACTTGGGCCAAAGAATGAGCGGAGGGTCCAGGTGAGACTGGAGATTCACAGACAGAGACAAAGAGATACATAAATAGAGAATACACACAAAGAGAGACTCAGAGGCAGAGGGAGAGATTCTTTAAGAGGCTGCTCTCCCCCACCCCTTCTCCCTGCTACAGGCTGTCTCCCCCACTCCTCCTCTTTCCCTGCCAGAGGCTGCTCTCCCCCATCCCTCCTCTCCCCTGCTCTCTGAAGCTCCCTCCCCACCCTTGGTCAGACTGATTAAAATTCCTCAGCTCCCCTTTCCTGCATCGGGTTTCCTGATTAGTCTCACTTCAGCCAGAGTCAAAGACAACCACTGGGTGTCTGACAGCGCTCAGGAATGAATAGCAGAGATTTCTCCTCCTCAGTAGCCAGTTTGGGGCTTATTCTCTTGCCAAGACACGTGGGTCCCAGAAGCCATCGGTTCATTTTCTTCAGAAGCTTCAGCTTGGCATGGAAAATACCAGATTCACAGGGGCTGGCAGACTCTTTTGGAAAAATCCACCCCAACGAGACGCCTTCAGGGGTGGGTGGTTTGTGTTTTTCCCCTTCTTTGTTTGAATTCATGTCAGTTCGTTGTCTGTTTCCTCTTGTCCTCTCTGAATTCCCTGAGTTCAAGGATTACCACCTATCTATGGGCTGGTCTCAGGTGACCTGAGCTCTCCTCTTGTTGGAACAATAGATCTGGGGACAGAAACCTGCTGTTTCCCAGTGATGAGGTATCTTTCAAGAAGAAAACAATAAAAAAAAATAGAATTTGCATCAAGCCACTTGGTGTCTCTGTAAAAGGAGAAAGTTGATTTCCCTGAGTTGCAAGACAGATGTGGCAGCTGCTGCGGATGCCCTGGGCCTGAATCAGGGCTGCTCAATCTTTTCTGTTGGGCAGACGGACAGGCTCTTTCTTAGAATCATGTTTTTAAATGTGTAAAATGGGATTATAGATTCAACTCTCTTGAATTGTAGTCACCAAAATATTTTTAAAAACAAGATGTCCCACCCCTGTTTTCAAAGCATTACGTATCCCTGTTTCTAGATCATAGGATCTCAGATTTGGAGTACTGAGAAACCTGAGGAGACCCTCATTCTGTGGACAAGAAAGCTGAAGCCCAAAAAGTTGTAATAAATTGATCACATAGACTGCGTCAGAATTGGAACTCGGTTCCTCAGTTCCTCAGTTTACACTCCATTGATGTAGCCATGGACTCATAGACTTAGAACTGGATGAGGCTATTGGGTCCAGCACTCTCATAGATAGATGAACAAACTGAGGCTCAGAGAGAAAGGGAATCATCCGGGTTCACTCACCTGGTAAATGACTGAGTTGGGATTTGAACCCAGGATTCCCCGATCCAACTTTCTATCTACTATACTACTTACAAGGGTAATGAGCTGCTGGATTCTCATCTCACAAGTCTCTGGTTTACTGGACTTTCGTCTTCACACCAAGGGCAACCAGGGGGCGCCATAGTGCACAGAGTGCTGAGCCCAAAGTCAGGAGAATTCATCTTCAGGGAACCTTCTTCAGATCCAATCTCAGACATTTTTGTGTGACCTTGGACAAGGCACTTTACCCTCTTTGCCTCAGTTTCCTCATCTGTCCAATGAACAGGAGAAGGAAATGGCCAATCCCTCTAGAATCTTTGCCAGGAAAACCCCAGATAAAGTCATGAAGAGTCAGACATGACTGAACAACCATAAACTGGGTGTCAGGATTTGGGCTAAGAAATACAAACACAAATAAAAAGAAATCGAGTTCTCATCCCTCAAGGAGCTTAAAGTCTCAATGAGACAAAATGGAAAAAGAGGGATGTAAGGGCTTGAACATGAGGGCACATAGTATGGAAGCCCCCAAACTCAGAGGCATCCATGTGGAGAATGAAGGTTGGGCAGCTGAGGACCCTCCACATGGAAACCCCGCAGAGGGAAAAAGAGGCCAGCACAGAGAGGGACGGTCCAAGCTGCAAAGGCCCCAGTTGCTGAGAGAAATTTCAGCATGAAGCCACAGCTGAGGTATGATTATGAACCCTAGAAACTTAGTCGAGGCAGAAGGGGTGATTAGTCAAAATTAATCCAGAAGCAAATAAGGTCAAGAGCTCAGGTTTGGTGGGGCCCTCAGAACTGGACGTCTCTCCAGCAATGTTCTCCAGTAAGGGCTCACAGGTCTTTTCCTGTGAAAAGATCCCAAACAGATTCCAAAAATATCTTGACAAGATAGTTTCGATCTGATGAGGTGGTTTTTAATAGAGATAAATGCAAGGTTCTATGCCTGGAGTTGAAAAATCTACTGGCTAAGCACAAGGTGAGGGAGATCATAATAATAGTAAGTCCATTGAAACCAATGTGAATGAGATCATTCCATGCCCCTGTGAATAATCTGCAAAACATGGGGTACAAAAGAATAAGATGATTGCAAAATAGCAGACTCTTCAGGGACTGTTTCTACCTTAACTTCAAAGATGGAAAGAATGAAATGATACAGAGCACCAGTCAGAACATCTGTGCTTTGAGATTTGGAGGTTTAGGAAATGCTCGCTAGACATTATCCCATTGGGTGATGAGATGTGGCTAAATGACAATTTTAGGGGGGAATCTTGGGGGGTTAGTAGATGTGAGCTCTACGTGAATCCTCCACCCAATCCTTACCAAACATTAATGAGATTTTAAACTGTATTAATAGAGAGGCAACACCAAGGACAAGGACAAAGGAAACGATGATCCTGCTGAGCTCTACCTTGGACAGCTCCTGTATGGATTTGGGCATTGGGGTACCTTATTTTAAGAAATAGTTTGATACATGGCAGTAGAGAAGGACTGAGATTGGGATGGTGAACCATGCCCTATGAACAAGAGTTAAACGAACTGGAAATGTTTAATCTGGAACAGGAAAAAACTTAAAATGGGCAAATCAGAACTGATTGTTAAATTTTCAGTGTAAGCATTTACCCGTCAGAAAGCTGGCGAATGCTGTGAATCAGGGTTTGATTTTTTTATTCTGTTGGTTATCTATACTTAAGAAAGTGATGGAGAAAAATGTTAAGAAACACGGATTAAGCTGAAAAGTGTGTCAGAATGCTAGGGATTATATAACCCCTGCATAAGGATGACTTGAAAATTTGGGAGGCTTATTAAAAACATTGTTTTGAATTTTTTTAATTGATTTAATAGATTTAAATAAAAGTTGATCTAAAATTTTTAGACATCTTTTATTTAAAGTATCAGATAATATTTAAAATAGAGAGCCACTTATTAAACATTTTACCAGCATGCCCCTGCTTAAGAGAGAACTGACGTGGTTTCAAGTATTTTAAGGACTGTCATATGAAGGACAGAATGAATGGGTGGAAATGGTGCTAGAAAGAACCAGCATTCAAATCCCTCACTTATTAACTGTGCTCATGAGTAAGTCCCTTAGCATCCCCAGGCGCTAGTTTTTTCTTCTGTAAAATGAAGGGATTTATGGGATCTTGGTTCTGCAGCTAGAAAGGACCTTCAAAGCCATTTCTTTTTGCAGAGAAGAAAACACACTGATGAAGGTTGTCACTCGCTCCCAAGTCACAAACCTACTAAGAGAACTAGGAGTTGACATCAGATTCAGAAGCTGTTAGGGACTTCAGATCCCACCAAACACAATTTATACATAAAGTAACAGACCAAATGGATGAAGTGACCAGCCCCGGGCCACATAGGGAATGTCAGAGGTGAGATCTGAACCCAAGTCCTCCACTCCAATTCCAGTGCTCATTTCCATTCCTCCACAATGCCTCCTCCTGGTTGGCCTCTAAAGCCCTTTCCATTTCTGTCTAGTATTTCAGATCCAAGTTACAGGGAGCCAGCTCTTGACTTAATTTAGGAAAAATTTCCTAGCAGTTGAGGCTATCTGATGAGGGAAGAGGCTTCCTCTAAAGGGAGTGAGCTCCCCATCGATGACAATACTCAAATAGAGACTGAACAATCACCTGTTGGAATGCTCCTGTCTGAAGTGAGTTTGATGACCTTTGAGGTCCCTTCCAAGCCCAAGCCTCTGATTACGCTGACCTCCTTGCCAAACTTGAACTCCTGCATCCCTTCTCCCCCCCTTTATCTTCTCTCTTTTCCAAAGCATTTATGATGAACACATTTTAGCAGTGTGATCCTTTTATCACCAATTTATCCACCAATGAAAACTGTTGTTATTTTTCCCAACTTACAAAACACATGCACACGTCTTGGTTCTTACTTTGAATTTCAAGGTCCCCAGACTTGTCTATTATGGTGAGCCAGCTTTTGACTCTTTTCCATTAATTGCCTTCTAGCCTTTCCTTAAGGTCAACTTGCTTCAGGGCCGAACAAATAGGCCTGTTTATTTAAAGGAGGCTGTCAAGGCCTAACAGCCTAGCTTCCTCCTCCTCCTCCTCCTTTTCCTCCCACTTGGCTTTGTCTGCCTCCAACAAAGCCGAGGCCTTGTGAGCTGTGCAAAGCGGGAGGGAGTTGTGTTTAGATTAAGGGCTCAGGTGAATGAAGACATCTTCCTGGGAGTCTCAGCAGCAAAGGCACGCCACCCATGGTGGGGGGACGGTGGCCGGTGGTTTGAGAGCTCTGGGATGCAGCAGGGCTAGAGCTGAGGAAGGGGAAGCCCACCAGGTGTCCACACTGAGTCTGGCACCAGTACACTGAGCCCCCGGGAGAGGGAGGGATGCCTGTGTTTGCTTTGAGATCGGCTAGAAGGGCAGAGAGGGCCAATGCTGCTCAGGACTAGGGTACCCCTGCTCTTCCAGGCTGCACAAGATGGAGCTGATCTCAAAGCAACAACAGTGTCAGATGTCCCGTGTCCACCTGATGGAGAGAGACCCTTCTCCAACCATCATCCCTCCCATAAACATCCCTATGCCCATCAAGACACATCCATCCTCCTGATGGCCCACAGTCATAGCCTTGAATGGGATCTTGAGCTTCCATTTTCCTCAGCTCATGTTTCCAGTGAGTCCTTATAAGAAAGCTTTAGAATTTTATTTGTCTCTGATACTAACTAGTTGTGTGAGAGTCACTTATTTTTTCTGAATCTCCATTTTCTCATCTGCCAAAAGGGGATAATTCCATTTCCAACAGTATCTCCCAGGATTATTGTGGGAGAGCATTTTTAAAAATCTAATGGAAATCTGAGTAATCAGCATCATCATTATCATTGTCCTTCCTCCTCAGCTACCACCCCAGTTCTGGCTTGGACGCTCCTTGCCTGCCCTCTTTCCCCATCTCCAATCCATCCTTCATGCAGCTGCCAAAATAACCTTCTGAGGGCACAGATCCCACAGCGTAACTAAATCAAATAAATAAATATAACCCCCCGGAGCTTCTCTCTCGCCTCTAGGATAAAATGCAAACATTTCAGTCCAACATTTATGTCACCCCGAGACTGGCCCTCAGCTACCCGTCCAGCCTGACCTCCCATCACTCCCCACACACTAGCTGTGGCCTGGCACGGAGGAGGAACGCTGGGAAGACGGAGTTCAAGCCTCATGTCTGACACAGACTAGCTGTGCAACCCTGAGGGCAACACTCAAGCTCTCTCTGCTTTATGAAACTCTAAGATGGCAGTTTAGAGAGGAGGATCTGCACTGGTACCCATATTTTCTTCATCTGGGAGTTCCCTATACCTAAGAATGGCAGGTCCTAGGCCCTACGGCAATCCTCCAGATGCTCCATGGGCCTCCCAAGCTGGACTGGCAGCTTTTGCCCCTGACTCTCCATTCCATCTCCTGCCTCGTTGCTTTCATGAAAGCTGGGACTGTGTGTCCTGGAAAGCCTTCCCTCCTCAGAGCCTTCCTGGGAGCGCTTCACTTTTTTCCAGGTTCAGTTCAGGAGCCACTTCCTCTAAATAATCTTCCCTGATTCCCCATAATTAATGTGACTTTCTGTCTTCTTTCTTTCTTCCTTCCTCCTTCTCTGTTTCTCTCATCTTCTCTCTTCTTTCTTTCTCTTTTTCTTTCATTCTTTCTCTGTCTCTTGCTGTTTTTGTCTCTCTGCCCCTTCTCTCTGCCTGCCTTCTGTCTCTATCTCTCCCTATCTTTGTATCTGTCTCTTTCTCCCTTTCTCTGTCTGTGTTTCTGTCTGTGTGTGTCTGTCTTTCTCAATGTTTGTCTGTCTCTCTCGGTGTTTGTCTCTCTTGGTGTTTGTCTCTCTCTGTGTTTGGGCTCTGCCTGTTTCTATCTGTTTTGTCTCTTTGTCTCTCCCCTTGTGTTTACTTATTGGTTTGCATATTGAATTCTCTTCTGTATCATGGTAGTCTAGATTTAGAACACACCTTCAAGACCATCTAGTTCAAATGCCTCATTTTACAGACAAGGAAACCAAGGGCCAGAGACGGAAAGTGACTTGTCCAAGATGGAACTTAAGCCAGCTCATAGCATCATAGCACTGACAACGAGAGCTGAAGGGAACCTCAGCACTTGCCTTTCTATCCAATCCTCTCTTTTTTTCAGTTGAGGAAATTGAGGTTCATTAGAATGAATATAGGGGATCAATCCTTGAAGTCTGTTTGTTTTGAGGAAGGGGTTTATGAGCCAATCGGAGTCCATTACTTGCCCAGGGTCACACAGCTAAGAAGTGTTAAGTGTCTGAGGTTGGATTTGAACTCAGATCCTCCTGACTCCAGGCTTGGTGCTCTATCATTGAAGTCTGACCCCAAATCCACACTTCCTTCCTCTGCATTACATTGTCTTTTCTAAAGAGTAGGGCTGATGGGCAAGAACCACACTGTTTGCTTTCTTTGCATCCCAGTGCCCAGCACTGTGCCCACTCATTCCACCAATAGTTCTGTGATTTTGCCAAGATAGGCATTCCCTTCAACAGTACAGGTTGCAACCCATTCGTGCCTTTCCATTCCATGTGACTACTGTCGACGCCCTCCAAATGCTCCACGGGATGGTCTGCCTCATGTACTCTAAGTCTTTGGGGAATGTAAGAACTGGTAGGCATTTTCCTATGATCCATATGATCCATCTAAAGAAGGTCTAATCATGGCAGGCCCCTTGTCACTTTTTTTCTGTACCAGCATCAACACAGTGCCTGCCAATTAGGGCGCTTACTAGGTGCTTGCTGCTTGATCTTTTGATTGATTCACCCCTTATTCCCTGATTTTGTGCTTACCCATAAAATGCAGAAGAAATCAGGATGATTTATTGGTAAGAGAACTCCCAGATGAGAAAGCTTCCTCTGGCAATACCAGTAGCAGCTTCTTTGCAAGAGTCTTGGTGCTGCATGAAGCATTTTTGTTCTTTTTTTATTTCTTGCTTGTCCTTCGTTCTTGAAGAGGAGGTGATACCATGACAATCAAGTGAATTGGATGGAAGCAAGGGAGGGCTTTGCAAAGGCACCAGCTCCACGTTCTCCTCCAGAGCCACTTGGGTCCAGTGACATGGTATATAGATCAGGATGTCTGGAGCTGCCCTGGGTGCAGAGATGAGGAGGCAAAGGGAGAGGGAATAGATGAGGAAAAGAGGACAGTGTGTCTAGGGAGCACCTTGCAGGCCAGAACCATTTCTGATACCATGCTCCTGGATGCAGTGAAAAAGCCTTGACTTTTTAAAACTAAGGTATTTCCCAGGTCTCCACTTACCTGAGGCAACACCCATTCAATGATTAAAGCTAAGGAAGAAATTACAATAACCAAAAGAGGGATGGGCAACCAAAAGAGCGATGGGCAGGAGACCTATTGGTGGCCAATTGAGCATCAGAATGATTCAGGATATCTTGGAGTTTATAGGCCAAATTTCTTTTTAAAGGACCATGATTTAAACCTAAATAAAGCATTGAGGAGCTGAGTGCCTTGCCCAGAGTCACATCACAATGTGTCAGAGATGGGGCTTAATCCCAGGTCTTCCTGGCTCTGAAGCTGGTTTTCCATCCTTTCTGCTGCCTCTCGGAGCACACAGACTGTCCTTCCCCATCTTTGCATCTGCAGCCCTGAAAACAGGGTCTTGTGCATAGATGATGCTTAATAAATGCCTGCAAAATTCAACCGGATCTGGATCATTAGACTGGGAGATCAGTGGCTCCCCAGTGTCTTTGGATAAAATAAAAACTTAAGTGTGGGACAGAGTCCCCTAACCCCAAAAATTCAAATAGCTGTTTCTCAGAGCCAGAGCAAAAAGCAGTTTATTCAGTTTCTGCAGAAAAGGGGCATCACCTCCACTAGCTTAATCTGATGGAGACAAAGGATTTTTTTATACCTTATATACCTTTTATACCTTAAAATTTTGTCACATTGTGGACCTCAGCTGTCCCTAACTTACTCCATCTTCAGGGTACAAGAATAGGGGGACTATAGATTACAAAGTGGTTTGTGAGAGATTAAGCAAAGATACCAGCAAGGAGGGGCTTCCTGAAACTGTAGCCCCAAACTATGGCAGGGGTTAGTCCATCCCATAACCACAACCCATAAACCATCTCTTTGTGATCCTAAAACCAGGAAATCCCCCTTTTTTCGCCAATTGACAGACAGTATTTTATTCTTTCCAATCACATGGAAAGACAATTTTTAGTAATCATTTTAAACAAAATTCTGAGTTCCAAATTTTCTCCTTTCTCCTTTTCCTCCCACCTCCCTATGATGGTGAGCAATTTGATATAGGTTATATATGTGCAATCATGTAAAACCTATTTCTATATTAGTCATGTTGTGAAAGAAGAAACAGTTCAAACCCTTTTTTAGAGACATTAAGTGGTTGTTGGAAACAACCCAGGCTTTGCACCCAGTAGGTGCTTAATGAGTGGAATTCAATTTGGGATCTGAAGCCATTGCTCCTTCCCTGGGCAGTGTGAACTGTACAGTGTCAAAGTAGAGCTTGAACTTTGAGAGAAGGAAACCTGCTCCTCCATCAGCCCACCACCCCCTTCCACATCTCAACACTCCAGCAATTGTCTTTATCTTCCCACGAGCTCCGTCTTGCAGCTCCTCTCCCTTTTTTAATCAGGCTGCTGTCAGTCTGGCTCTTCCCCCATCCCTCTCCTCTCCCCACCACCCAGTGTAGCTCATCACTGGGAATGATGAAAAAAATTCAATTAGGGAGCCTTTGAAAGAACTCTCCCTTTAGGAGATGTGTGATGGATAAGCTATTGGACCTGGAATCCAAAGACACACTGAAATCCCAATCTATAACTTTGACTGTGTGACTTTGGACAAGTCATTTTGTCAGATATTAGATTTAGAATTGGAAGAAGACTCATTTTTATAGATAAAAAAGCTGAGGAATAGATGGTGTGGTAAAGAACTATAGTGAATAACATATTTAACATGTATTAAACTCCTTGCCATCTAGGGGAGGGGGTGGAGGGAGAGAAGGGAAAAGTCGGAACAGAAGTGAGTGCAAAGGATAATGTTGTAAAAAATTACCCAGGCCTATGATCTGTCAATAAAAAGTTATAATAATAATAATAAAATAAATAAATTTTTAAAAGAAATATAGTGAGATTTGAACCCAGGTCCTCCAGGATCAAATTCAGGGCTCCCCCCTTTAGGATTTCACTTTCTTCATCTGGGAAATGAAGAGTTGGACTAAGTCATCTCTAAGTCCTTTAATCTAATGATTTAGGCCCCTGCCATCTCATACCCAGCACCTGCCAATTCTATGAAAACACACTGTAGTCCCGTGAACTTGTAGTCAGAAAAGACCTGAGTTTGAATCCTGCCTTTAACTGTAGCTAGGGGGCCATGGCAAGGCACTTAATTCCTCTTGACCTCAGTTTCCTTATCTATAAAATGAGGAAATAATGTCAATAATCCATAAGTCAACAGATGATTATGTTCTGTAATGCATTTTAAGACAGATATACATTTGAGGCAGCTGGTGGTGCAGAGAATGGAGCCCTGGATTGGAAGTCATAAGTTCAAATTCTACTTCAGACATTTACTACCTTGTGATCCTCGGTAAATCACTTAATCTCTCTCGGTTTCAATGTCCTCATCTCTAAAATGGAGCTAGTAACAGCACCTGCCTCCTCCAACAGTTGTGAGGACCAAAAGAATTAATATTTGTACAGAACTTTGAAAACCTTCAAGTGTTATATAAATATTAGCTCTTATTATTATCATATGAATGTAAGCTATTATTAGGGATAGAGCTTGCACCAGGGATTTCATTGATACAGACAACTCCCAGATGAGGAATCTTCTCCTGCCATTGCAGTCTGGCACCTTCGCTGCAATTGATGTCTTAGAGAATTGCCTCAATTGAGCACTGAGAAACAGACTGACTTTCCCAAAGTCATACAGTCAGTAGATTTTAGAAGCAGCAGGAACTGAACCCAGCTCTTTTTTATGCCTGATCTCTATTTGCTAGGCCAGACAGTGGTCACTTGTTGAGAAGTGGGGGGAGAAAGAGAGAAAAGGAGGAGAGATGAGGAGAAGGAAGAGGAAGAGGAAGGAGGTGGGGGTGGAGGCAGAAGAGGAAGAAGAGGAAGGAGGAAGAAGAGAAAGAGGAGGAAGAGAAGGAAGGAAGAAGAAGAGAAGGAGGAGGGAAAGAAGGAAGGAAGAAGAATGAGGAGGAGGAGGACAAGGAGGGGGAAAAGAAGAAGAAAAGAAGGAAGGAGGAAAGAGAGAAAGGAAGGAAGAAAAAAGAAAGAAAGAAAGAAAGAAAGAAAGAAAGAAAGAAAGAAAGAAAGAAAGAAAGAAAGAAAGAAAGAAAGAAAGAAAGAAAGAAAGAAAGAAAGAAAGAAAGAAAGAAAGAAAGAGAAAAGAAGGAAGGAAGGAAAGAAGGAAGGAAGGAAGGAAGGAAGGAAGGAAGGAAGGAAGGAAGGAAGGAAGGAAGGAAGGAAGGAAGGAAGGAAGGAAGGAAGGGAAAGAAAAGGAGAAGGAAAGAAAGAAAAGGAGAAGGAAACAAAGGAGGAGAGACGAAAGAGAAGAAGAAGAGAAGAGGAAAGAGATGGAAGGTAATTAAGATACCTAATTCTATCTCCTATCCACTAGTTAAAAAGCAGAGTAAAGAGAAAGCTTTGGACTAGGAGTCAGGAGGTCAGATTTCTTGCCCCCAGAACTGGACAGGTGCCCTGACTATGTCTTTGCCCTAGTTTGATCATCCATGTTGACTTTGTTTCCTCTCCAAAAAATATTATTTCTCATATGGGATGGATTTCAGGGAGGGTTAAGGTTAAAGGGATATCATAGTGATTAACAAATAAAAGTCATCAATAAAGATAATTTTAATGAAAAATGCAAGGGTAAACTTGACCCAAATTGTGACCCAGAAGAGTGAAAGATGGGACTTGCCTGGGAACTATTATCCTAACATTGCATGTGCAGAGAACAATACTTCTGCCTTTATTTGAGAGATCTTATTTATTGTGTCATTTTCTCCAGAATGAGCCTGGATTGCACTGAACCATCCCCATTCTCTCATTCAGTCTAAGAGACATAGTTGGCTGAAAGAGGACCCATAGCCCATATGGAGATAACTGACAGTATAGCTCCCAGCTCTGGAGGTAGGAGTTGAGAATAGATTCTGTGACTAGATATCCACATAGCCTTGAGCAAATCACTTAACTTCTCCAGAACTCAGTTTCCTCATCTGTAAAATGGGTGAATTGGACGATATGGCTTCTGAGGTTCTTTCTAGCTCCATATCTGGGATCCCACAATACTATAAGCCATTTGTTCTCCTTGAGTCTTAGTTTCCCCAAAAAGAGGGTTAGATTCAAAACCCTTTCAGCTCCAGGTCCCTTCTAGAACCTCAGAACTGAACAAAGCCAGAAGCAAAGCCATGACCATGACTATTCAACTATTAAAGCCAAGAAGGTTAAGGGCAGGGAGGGATGGAGGAAACATGTAGGTATTTCTTTAAGAATAAAAAGCCATCAACAGCACCCACAAAGAGCAGGAAGGTCTAGCCTGGAGTCTGGCAGAGACGGATGACTTCTCACCTTCTCTCCAGTAAGAAAAGCCTGGGAGGGGAGCACATCCACCAGCAGAAGGTGTGCAGATGGGAGGGCTGCTGGGAAAGTTATCCTCTCCAGAATAAGAGTGCCAGAACAGAGAGGGTTCGCTGCTGGCCACTGGCCATGGAAGCCAGCTGCTCTCCAAGGTACTGCTGTAGGCTCCAGATGGGGAGCTTGAATCTTAACAGAATTCATCTGAGCTATAGAGAGTGTGAGCCAAACATCTCCTGGGAAGCTTCATGTAAAGTGGCTCAGGAGCCAAAGGACCTGAGTTCAAATCCCAACTCGGGGAGTTTCTACCTTGAGCAATAAGGCAGGCTATAAGCATCTATTAAGCACGGTGCCGGGCACTAGCTTACAAATAGGGACCTGCCAGTCATTTAACTTACCTTAAAATGAGAAAAGGTCAAGTCTAAATGGCTTCTGATGCCCCCGTAGGTTTGGGATCCTATCGAGTTTCTGCTCAACCCTCTGTATTGGCACAGTGGGGAGAAGAGGGATACAATAGGCGTGAAACAAAACACATAGTCATAAGACCATAGATTATAGCGCTGGAAGGGGGCCATTTAGTGCAGGCCCAGCTCATTTACATGTACCACGGGCATAGAATACTTAGATTTGCCTTCATCTGACCACCTATGAGCTTCAAAATGGCTTCCAGCCATCTGGTCACCCGCTGCTAAGAAGGATTGGCATTTTAAAGTGATTTGGCAAACTTCTGGTCTTTTCTGGTGCCTTGACAACAGCTGGGAGATAGGATGCTTCTGGCTCAGTCTCTTTGCTGGAATTCTTCTGCAAGGCAAATGATGGGATCTCTCTAATTTGATTCTCCCACACAAGAGTGGGAAAACTTTAGGAAGTCAGAAGCCGGTGGGAACTAAATATGGCAGGGCGAAGAATCCCAAGAACCATGGCTGATAGCAGGGAAAGCTTCATTGAAGAAAATGGTCATTTACAAAAGGACTGACCCAATCCTGGCCCGATTTTATGGGCAAAAACATACCTGGAGTGGTTTCAGAGCACTACAGAGGTCAAATATAAGTTAAAAGTCTTGAAAAAAATCTTATGTTTTAATGAGGCTTAAATATTAGTCTTCCACCCAATTACACTGTAATTGTACATGAGGTCACTGAATTCTTGTCTAATGCTTGTGTTTTGTCCCCCCCAATGCTCCCTCTTCACTTTGCTATGTCTATAGAAACCACCAAATTCCCCCCAGTCTCTCCAGTTCACAATCTAGAGGATCATCCTTGATTCCCCACTCTCACCCCCCACATCCAATCCAATTTCTTGCCAAAACCTGTCCATTCTTTCAGCTTCTCTTAAATACATCCCCATTGAAAGGGACCGGTATGTGCCAAAATGTTTGTGGCAGCTCTTTTTGTTGTAGCTAGAAACTGGAAGTTGAATGGATGCCCATCAATTGGAGAATGGTTGGGTAAATTATGATATATGAAGGTTATGGAATATTATTGCTCTGTAAGAAATGACCAGCAGGAGGAATACAGAGAGGCTTGGAGAGACTTAAATCAACTGATGCTGAGTGAAATGAGCAGAACCCGAAGATCACTATACACTTCAATGTTGTATGAGGATGTGTTCTGATGGAAGTGGAAATCTTCAACATAAAGAAGATCCAACTCACTTCCAGTTGATCAATGATGGACAGAAACAACTACACCCAGAGAAGGAACACTGGGAATTGAATGTAAATTGTTAGCACTACTGTCTATCTACCCAGGTTACTTACACCTTCGGAATCTAATACTTAATGTGCAACAAGAAAATTGGATTTACACACATATATTGTATCTAGGTTATATTGTAACACATGTAAAATGTATGGGATTGCCTGTCATCTAGGGGAGGGAGTAGAGGGAGGGGGGGGAAAATTTGGAAAAATGAATACAAGGGATAATGTTATAAAAAAATTATTCATGCATATGTATTGTAAAAAAATTTATAATTATAAAATTTTTAAAAACTTAAAAATAACCAAAAAAATGCATCCCCATCTTTTCTCTGACCACTGTGGTGTCATCCTTTTTGCCTGGACTTCTGCCACCGTCTGCTGGTGGGTCTCCCAGCTTCAACTCTCTCCTCACTCCCATCCATCCTTTCCTCACCTATCAAAGAGACCTTTCTAAAGCCCATGTCCACCACCATTCAATAATCTCCCATGGCTCTCTATTATCTGCAGAAACAAATCCAAACTCCTTTCCTTAGCTGTCAAAGTCTCTCATCACCCGCTCCGTTTCTACTTTTCCAGTATTATTACTGCCCAGTGAGATTAGCCTCCTTGGTTGTCTGCAAACAATACATTCACTCCATCTTCTTCCAGCTCAGGGCCTTTTCCCTTGCCATCCCCCAGGCCTGGAATCCTCCCCATCAGCTCCCAGCTTCCTTCAAGCCTTAGTTCAAAACCCACCTTCTAAAAGAAGTTTTTCCTGATCCCCATTAATGCTAGTGCCTTCCCTTGGGGATTACCACCATCTCCATTGGATATATTTTATTTATACTTGACTGTTTGCATGAGTTTGTAAACTCCTTAGAGGAAAGAATTATTTTGCCTTTTTTTAGTCCAGTAACTGGCACATAGTAGGCATTTAATAAATACTTCTTGGCTTAATACATGAGGTGGTTCTTTTTCTATTTAACATTCCTTTTTATGAGGGAGAATAAATTACCTGTCTTATACCAGTTCATGTAGTGTATCGAACAGAGACTCTCTAGACTTAATTAATATCATACCCAGAACATTGGAGTCAAAGTATATCAGCAAGTTTGAGAAAGAGAAGCCTGATCTGCCTAATTAGAAGGCAGGCTCCTCAAAGGTTTTGTTTCCCTTCTCCCTTCATCCCTGAACCCAGGCCATATTACACACAGTAATATTAATGTGAATTTCTCTAGCAAGATGAGACACTTTCCTTCATGATGGAAGAGCAACTCTTCCCATTTTACAGATGACAAAACTAAGACTCAGAGAAGTGGGAGTGACTTGCCCAGTTACAAAAAGTAGTAAGTATCATAGCTAGGAATTGAATCCACATCTCTTCTGACTCCAAATCTGGGACTCTTTCCACAATCTCACTCTGAGAAAAGGTTCAGAGGTGACGCCCCACCAGGCTATAATTCCAACCAACTCCTCAGGAGCTGGCCAGCCCAACCCGAGTTCTGCTGTGTGTGGGAATGGTAGAACAGGGCTGGGCAGTATTCAGTCTCCATAAATCTAGAGTTGGAAAGGACCTATTTTTCAGATGAAGAAATTGAAACCCAAAGAGATTAAATGACTTGTTGGGGGATCATATGAATGGTGTCAGAGTGGGATTTGAATCCAGGTTCTCTAGCTCAAGAGGGGATACTCTTTTCATAGTGTCACACTGTCTCTTTCAGGAGGTCACTTGCTTTCCTAGCCTTTGGTAGTTTGGAGAAGAGGATGGAGTTAAGTTTGGATCCTTTCAGCAAAGGGCCTCCCTCGTATGGCTCATCATTCCCGGGAATTCCCAGTCTATACATAAAGGCCTCCCTCAAAGATCTTGTGGATTCCGTTCCAGTTGCCTACAATAAAGCAAATATCACAAGAAAGTGACTCATATGAATTTTTTTGATTTCTCAGTGCATATAAAAGTTATGTTCACACTATACCATGGGGTGTATGGGGTGTTCAGAAAGACCAGCACTTCTGGTGGGAAGGCTTCTGAACCTTTTCAGGGCTGCTTATTCACCCTTGGTGTGTCCACCCATCACCCAACTCCCATTGGCGATCCCAAGAAGGGACTCCATGCACGTGTTGGTAAACTACTTTGGCAGATGGACTAAACCTGGTTGAAGGTAACTGATGGTACTTAAACCATCTGGTAAGTAAGGGGGTGTCTCCCCTAAGCACGTGAAGACTTCCTCTGGCAGACTGGAGGATGAGAACAATTTGTTCCAAGACCATGAAGGGGGCTGCAGCAGCTGCTGGGAGTGCTTAGAACTTGGTCAGAAACCAGAGGTCGTCCGCCAGATCTTGGGCCATCCCCAGTTGTCTTGCTTTTTGTCTTGTTCCTGGACTTTGATAATTCTAGGAGAGGGAGGGAGACTTCCTCATTTAATCCAATTCCCACACAAATGAAGAGATCACCCTTTTGTGAGGTCATTGGTCCTCGTCCAAAGTGAAGCACAAACAACACCATACTATTATTATTGTTATTATTAAGCAATAATTAAGCATTATTAATCTGTTACGCAGGCAATTGCATTATATCTAAAAAACCAATATACATATTTTGATTAAAAATATTCCTTGCAGGACAGCTAGGTGGAGCAGTGGATAGAGCACCCACTCTAAAGTCAGGAGGACCCGAGTTCAAATCTCATCTCAGACACTTAACACTTCCTAGCTGTGTAACCCTGGACAAGTCACTTAACCCCTCCTCCTCCCAAAAAATACATATATTGCTAAAAAATACTGTCATCTGAGCTTTCTTCAAATCATAATCTTTTGCTGATGGAGGATCCTATCTTGATGCTATGCCTGCTGACTGATCAGGATGGTGGTTGCTGACAGTCGGGGTGGCTGAGGCAATTTCTTAAAAATAAGACAATGAAATTTGCTGCATTGATCAATTCTTTCTTTCACGTGAATGTTTAGAGGCCAGTGTAGGGATTTTAATTGGCCTGATTTGTTGTGTCTCAGGAAATAGGGAGGCCTGAGAAGAGGGAACTGCCAGTGAGTGAAAGAGTCCGAACCCCAACATTTATCAATTAAGTTCACTTTATTAAGTGGGTGGACAAGTGAGGCGCCCAGAACAAACATAATAGCATCAGAAAAGATCACTGGTCACAGATCAGAATAAGAGATATAATAACAATGATGAAGTTTGAATTCTTGCAAGAATTACCAAAATGTGAGACAGATATAAGCACATGCTCTGGGGGAAATGTACAGAGAGAAGCAGAATTGCCACAAACCTTCAATTTATATAAAATGCAGTATCTGTGAAGCACAATGAAATGAGGTACATCTGTACCCAGAGCTACAACTAATAATAACTGCAGCACAAATGATATAAACAACTTTTTTTTTCTGAGACAATTGGGATTAAGTGACTTGCCCAGGGTCACACAGCTAGGAAGTGTTAAGTGTCTGAGGCCATATTTGAACTCAGGTCCTCCTGACTTCAGGGCTTGTGCTCTATCCAGCTGCTCCTAAAATAACTTTTAAAAATATAATTCAAAATGGTCAAAGGATATGAACAGACAATTTTCAGATGATGAAATTGAAACTATTTCCACTCATATGAAAGTATTCCAAATCACTATTGATCAGAGAAATGCAAATTAAGACAACTCTGAAATACCACTACACACCTATCAGATTGGCTAAAATAATGATGAATGTTGGAGGAGGTGTAAGAAAACTGGGACACTGATGCATTGTTGGTGGAGTTGTGAAAGAATCCGGCCATTCTGGAGAGCAATCTGGAATTATGCCCAAAAAGTATCAAACTGTGAAATGATCCAGCAATGTTACTACTGGGCTTATCTCCCAAAGAAATACTAAAGAAGGGAAAGGGACCTGTGTGTGCCAAAATGTTTGTGGCAGCTCTTTTCATAGTGGCTAGAAGCTGGAAAATGAATGGATGTCCATCAATTGGAGAATGGTTGGGTAAACTATGGTATATGAAGGTTATGGAATATTATTGTTCTGTAAGAAATGACCAGCAGGAGGAATACAGAGAGGCTTGGAGATACTTACATCAACTGATGCTGAGTGAAATGAGCAGAACCAGAAGATCACTGTACACTTCAACAATGATACTGTATGAGGATGTATTCTGATGGAAGTGGATATCTTCAACATAGAGAAGATCCAATTCAGTTCCAATTGATTAATGATGGACAGAAACAACTACACCCAGAGAAGGAACACTGAAAATGAGTGTAAACTGTTTGCATTTTTATTTTTCTTCCCAGGTTATTTTTACCTTCTGAATCCAATTCTTCCTGTGCAATAAGAAATTCAGTTCTGCACACACATATTATATCTAGGATATACTATAACATATTTAACATGTATGGGATTGCCTGTCATCTAGGGGAGGGGGTGGAGGGAGGGAAGGGGGGGGGAATTCGGAACAGAAGTGAGTGCAAGGGATAATGTTGTAAAAAAAATTACCCATGCATATATATTGTCAAAAATATATATAATTATAAAATTAATTTTAAAATTTTTTAAAAATAAAAATAAAAACATAATTCAGATGGGGAAGAGATTTGGATGCAGTGGAGACAGAAAGGAAGAGCACAACCTGGTAGTTTCCTATTTTAACTAATGATTCTTACCAACTAGGGGCCAAGTTCAGTTGTTTGTATACTGTTGAAGATATATAAGTACTGTCAGCCCCCTCTAAATCTCAGTGCCTAGAACAAAGCCCTGATCAACACACCCTTTTTATAGCTCTGCCTGCAGAGAGGCTTTGAACCTTTATATATACTGCTTGGAAAGTTGTGTCATTGAGTCTTGGAATCGTAGATTCAAAAGCAAAGGAAGCCCCAGAAACCATCTAATCCTAAGATTAGCCATCTCATCCCCTCCTACAGATGACAAAAGGTCACATCGTACACAGATATTAAATGGCAATGGTGGGAAATTCCACCCAATCCTTGGACTTCAAATCCAAAGCACTTTCCATGATACCACACTATAGTCCTTCAGCAGCATCAAAATAACTCAGCATCTAATTAGCAAGAATAATTAGTTAAAACAGGAAACCACCATATGGCACGTATTTCCTCCCTGTGGCAGCTACACCTCAGCGTGCTCCCTCCTAGCCCACCACCACTCTGCTACCCTCATTCTTACAGCCTCCTCTTCACAGTGTTCTGTGGCCTTTCCATCACCGGGATGAGGGCCATTTCAAGCTACTTTCCCAGGTGTCAACGTTGCTAGGACAGCCCTGCAGAGATATGGGAGATGAATTAGAGAGAGCCCAGAACCGGAGGGCCCGGCCACGAGGCTGCTATAGTGATCAAATTATCAGGGGATAAGCATCCTTGTGGGAGGAGAGAGGAAAGAAGGCAAAGGAAGTGTCTGCTTTGGGTGGGCTGATACATATAGCATTGAAAGTGAGAAAGAAGTCAAAGATGGGCCATTGAGAATCCCGGCTCCCCATCATCTCTGCAAATCTTCTCTAAGAATCCACTGTCTCAGGAGAAAGATCTCTAATTTTATCCCTGCCCCTCAACACGGTGCTTTACACCTAGTAAGTGCTTAATAAATGCTTCATTTATTCTTAATTGTCCCTGTTGCAAATTCTTTCTTGTGTTTCTTTTCTTTCGGATCTGTTTCTTCTTTCATAACTGTTATTAGTATGGAAATGTTTTTATTAAAACTTTTTTATTTTCAAAACATATTCATGGATAATTTTCAATATTCACCCTTGCAAAACCTTGTGGTCCAAATTTTTCCCTCCCTTTCCCACACCTCCTCTCCTAGATGGCAAGTAATCCAATATATGTTAAACATGTGCAATTCTTCTAGACATGTTTCCACAATTCTCTTGCTGCACAAGAAATATCAGGTCAAAAGGGAAACAAAATGAGAAAGAAAATAAAATGCAAGCAAATGTATGGAAATGTTTTGCACTTGTATAAAATATATCCCAGAGCCCCTTCTCACCTTTCCCTGGCTGAGGATGGGGGACAGCTGATCTGGAAAACCTTTAGTCTCAAATGGCCCTCCCATCCTGTCTTTCTTTCCCTGCTGTAGTTCATAATTTTAAAAGTCATCCAGGTGCCTTCCCTTTATTTACATGCCCTGGAGCTTCCTCTGGGCTCAACCAACCCAGGAGACATTGACTATGATTACAGGAGAAAGAAAGACAGGTAAATAAGGTAAGGTGAAGTGAGACAGGTAGAGTAAGTCAACTATTTCCAGGGCTGAGTTCCCTGGAACTCAGAGACACAGTGCAACTGCTCACTTGTGCTAATTTCTTTGGGTGCCCCTGAAGCTGGCCCGGTGACTTTTGTTTCCCACCAGAAATGATTTTCCCCCAACTTTGGAAGTGGGCAATCTCTGGAAATTATACTAACCTAGAGCTCACACTGGACATATTCTGAGGAAGTCAAAGAAAGGCCCTATATCCACCACACTCTCTGCCATGGTAAAGAAATAAAAACAAGGTGAATACCACGAAATTAGGGACTTGCTAAACAAATTGTGTTTATGAAGAATAGGAAGAATTCAGAGACATGCGGAAAGACTTTTTTACCCTGACACAGAATAAAGGAAGAAAAAGCAGGAAAATGATATAGACAATGAGTGGGACTGTGAGAGAGAACAACAAAAAATGAAAACCCTGAAAGTGAAAGCTACATGATTACAATGATCACACTTGACTCTGAAAAAGTCAACAAGCATTTATTAAACATCTACTGTGTAGCTGACATTGAACTAAGCCCCAGAAGAATTGAGAAAATATGGATCCCTCTTCTCTTTGCACAGATGGGGGACCATAAGTGTAGAAAATGGCATATGTTGATTAAATTGATCAGATTAAATTGATGTGTGGATTAGTTTTGCTGAACTACCTTTTTTTCTCCTCTTTTTTTACTCTGTTATAGGGAATGGCTCTCCGGGGAGGCAAGAAGGGAGAGATATATCTGGAATGAAACTGATATAGGAATAAAATATGTCAATAAATGTGATTTAAATTTGTTTTAAAGAAAATGACTTCATCTTGGAAGAAATTAGCAGCCTATTCAAGTCACTAGAGTCATTTGGATTAACGAGGCTTCCCACTTTCGTCTGGCTAAGTGGCATCTTCTGGCCCCTAGGGAAGGGTCTCTCTCAGCACAAGAACATCCCGACTGTTGTAGATCTCTTGGGTTTATGCTGAGATGAGCCAAACACAGATCTGATGTCTCCAGCTCTTAATGGACCAAGTAACCCAGGTGGAAAGCAAAGACAGCTCTGTGAAGATGATTCCCAAGGGCTTGAGCCTCAGTGACGGCGGAATAGTGATACTACTAATAGAGGCAGAATTGAGAGGAAAGATGGAATTCGGAAAATAACTCAGCAAAGGTCCAGAAAAATCTCAAAATCATGTTGGCCTGGGCAGCTAGGCGGCGCAGTGGATAGAGCACCAGCCCTGAAGTCAGGAGGACCCGAGTTCAAATATGGTCTCAGACACTTAACACTTCCTGGCTGTGTGACCCTGGGCAAGTCACTTAACCCCAGCCTCAGGGGGGGGAAAAAAATCATGCAGGCCCCACCGGGTTCACAAGTCCCACCCTGAATATGCTGACCTGGTTCACATAACTGAATGAGCAACAATAAAAGGTTTCTGACTATGCTACGTCCTATAATATCAAATATTCTACCAGCGTTTAATTCTTCCTGTAAAAATATTTGACCAAGCACAGCCATCTCATTAGTTTGCATATTTGCTTTTTATTTTTAATAAATGGTAAAATTATATATATATATATATATATATATACATATATATATATATATACCAAGGAATTGTTTTAAAATAAATCTCTTTATGATTTATTATCAGTAATTGTTTGCTCGGTATACCTAGTTTATATACCCATAGACATAGGATGATGTAAAAATTTCTTGGACAAAAAAAGTGGAAAAATTTGAGAAGTCTTGCTCCAAAGGACTGTCTGTAGGGAATATGGTCCAAGGCCTCAGGCCTCTGCTTCTCCTATGTGCCCTAAACCCACCAGAGTAATTAGAGGCCATTGGCTAATGATATTACTATGTTTGGGGAAAAAAAAGTAAAATTTTGGAGTGATAAATTGGGTCTAATAATCAGCTCCCTGGAACCCTCTGCATCGGAAGCCCTGGTCTGGCTCTAACCAGAAGCTTTAATCTCTACTCCAGCAGCTGGCTGATTGATTTCAGTGGTATGATGCTGATAAGTGTTAACAACTGAGTCTCCAAAAAATACAATATCATTTTCATCTTAATCTACATAATTTTAAATTTCATCTACATTTTCTCCATTATTTCTCCATATTAAGTCTAGACAACCAACAAAACAATAAACGAAGCCCTGATCTGTAGTTTTGCCGATTGCCAGGGTGTAAATGCTCCTGCTGAAAATGTACCAGTCCACTCTTTTGGTTGTTTATTTGCATTTTATTTTTTTTCTCATTTTTGTCCTTTGTGATCTGATTTTTCTTGTGCAACAAGATGACTGTATAAATATGTACACGTATCTTAGATTTAACATAGATTTTACCATGTTTCATATATATTGGATTATTTGCCATCTAGGGGAGGGACTAGGGGGAAGGCCGGGGAAATTGGAATACAAGGTTTTGCAGAGGTTAATGTTGAAAAATTATTCATGCAGAGGTTTTGAAAATAAAAGATTTAATTAAAAAAAGAAGAAGAAGAAAATTTACCAATCAGCTCTTTATGTTGACTCCAGCACTTGATCACCTTTTGATTTAGGCTCTCCTCCCTCTAGCTCCAGACAAGACCATAGTTCTCCAACTGAGATAAGTGTTCTAATAACTAGCACATATTGATGTTGCCCCCCAAAGAGACCCTCTTTGGTCCCTTACACCAAGACCTGTCAGAGCACAGAGTCCACCAATATTTATCTAAGCGGGCCTTGAATTTAGGCCTTGGGAACATAGAATTAGAAGAGTTCCCAGACCCCTCTTCAGCCCAACCCTTCTTATTTTACAGAGAAGAAAAATGAAACAAAAAAGGTAAGATGCTTTCCCCAAGGCATCCAGACAGTGAGAATCAGAGGAGAAATTGGAATTCAAGCCCTCTGCCTTCAATCAGCACACTCGCTAATGTTCCATGTTGCCTTCTCCTGACCCCAAAGCCAGCAGTCCATCCACATCGCCATACTGTCTTTAGTCATTTGTCACCTTTTCTTCCCAGAACTCCAAATTCCCAGGGGAGAACCTGCTTCATTGACAGTTTCCCAAGGTGAGAACAAATTGCCATTTATTGTTCCCACATCTGTAATTCCCCCTCTTCCCCCTCTCCCCACCCCCACTTCTTTTCAGCCTTACCTTCTCTCCAGGCTTAGCTCAGGTACCAACTACCTCCTACTCAAAGTCTCTCTCGTTCTTAAAATACAAAATCATCATCATTGCATTTAGGGCTCTCCGCAATCCACCTCCTACCTGCCTTTCCAGGGCTATGGTAGCTTGTCTGACAAATGTGCAGCGGGCTACAAAACTCACCAGCGTCCCATAATATCAAGGAAACTTGGGCCGTATTCAAAGGGGCACGGCTTCCAGGAAGAAGGGGTCAGTGATGGTCTGTTGCCCTCAGCCCTGGTCAGACCACCTGGGGGATGGGGACCAACTCTGGCCACTGCAGAGGAAGACGGCCGGGTGTTAGAGAGTGTGCCAGAGGAGGAGGGTGCCAGAAGAATGAGGGCTGCAGAAGGCCCTGGGCTGGGTAGCCTGGAGGACAGAAGACTCAGAGAGAATGATTATCCTCATTGGGCATTTGAAAGATTGTTGTGGACAGGCGAGATTAGATTTGCTCTTAGTGTAATACAGAGGATAGAGATAATGCACCTGGAATACGATTCAGTGGTAGTAAAGGGAGGTTAGAGCATCAAGGTTCTCTGGGTTTTTTTCTAACTCAATTTTCCCAGTCCTAATTGCAAGGAAGGAGGGTGGCTATGACTTATTATCCAGCACTCAACATTAGTCCTTGGCAAATGCCAGGAGGAAACGTTCTAACAAACAGACCCTCCTCCAAGTGGGATTTGTTACCTCGGTTTCCCTCTCGTTGGAGTTCTTCAAACGAAGGCTGGGGAATCACTACCTGAGCTTGGGTTGCCTTATTGGTTTTCTTGGAAGAGATACAGGGTGATTTGCCATTTCCTACTCTAGCTTATTTTACAGATGAGGAAACTGAGGCAAACAGGATTAAGTGACTTTCCCAGGGTCACACAACTAGTGCCTGAGGTTGGATTTGAGGAAAGTTGACCTAAATGATGACCTCCGGATCACACACACACACAATCCCCTGGTCCCATATGGAAGGTGAGCATCTTACTTCGGTGGACTGGATGGCTTTTCCGTTCCTTCCAGCCTTGAAATTCTGTGTCTCTGTATTCTTTGAGTCTCTTAGAGTTGAATTGAATGGAGTGCAGTGGTGGGAGAGAAAGAGAGAGACGGTAATGAGTTGACACTCTGGATGCTCTGTTCCTTGCCCTGACCCCCTCGAGACACCATTACACCATTGGGACGAGATAGCAGAATGACATATGACTTCATCCAGCAACTGGCCCCCTAACGACTGAGACTGTTGTAGAAAAAACTACCTTCTGCTTCTTTGCTTTTCTTCTGTAATATGCTATTCTCTGAGTCCGCCTTTAGCTAGCAATTTTTCTCCCAAGAGGGGGGTTCTCAGACAGAATTCTGAAAACAAAATCCACGGGAGAAGCCGGTACTGGAGCCAAGACCCAGCTGCTAAGTAACCAACCTTTTGGTGTCTCAATTACAGCTTGATTTCGGTACCAGGCGGGCGTTTGGCAGGTCTGGCAGGGAGCCAAGCAGGCGGGCGCGAGGCCAGCTGAGCAAGGACGGGCAGAAGGTGCACTGGTCATCCCTGCACCACTACGCCCAGATCTTGGGAGGGTCGCCCAGGGATGGCAGAAAGAGATTAAATCTCTACCCGCTCTATGCAGGGAACCAATCCAAATGCACAGATTAGCCACTATTGCGGAGGCCGGAACTGAGGTGTGTGTGTGTCCAGCCTCTGCCTGGATTAGGAAGGAGGGCATTAACGGTGTCTGGATTAAAGCAACCCCTGCCAGGTGTCAGGAGACCTGGGCTCAGGGAGGAGCCAAAGGGTGGGAGGGAGACCCTGCAGAATTCAGGCTTTTGACAGCACAGGGAAGACTATCCAAAAAGGCCCTGGTCTGGGAGTCAGGAGAGCTGAGCCTCTAATCCTGGGCCCCATGTTTCTTATCTACAAAATGGGTGGAGGACAATAGGGGCAATGAGGGGGTAGATGATCGATAAGATCATTTTATCTCTAAATTTTGGCAGTCATGTGGGGGTCAGGAGAAGCAACACAAGGATATTCCCAGGGTCTCCCTGAAGAACTTGGAATCAGTTGTGAGATGGAGGAGAGGCTGGCAAAGGTCCGCCCAGCATGGCAGGCCTGCTTCAAAGAAGGCACTGTGCTCTGTGAGCAAAACAGAATTGCAGGAGGTCAAAAGAAATGTGAGGTGTGCAAAATTAGGGACATCTCTGATCCAAATGTTCCTGTGGACTATTTGTGCCCAATCTGTGGTAGAGCCTTCCAAGCTCATGCCGGTCCGATCACTGCCATTGGAACACACTCTACCTTGATTCCACCATAGAGATGCTATCTTGGCCCTCTTTGAATGGTGAACGACCATATTCTACTGTCCCATACCATACCATCTGTGCCCAGCACAGAACCTGGCATAATGAATGCTTATTGATTGCTAAGTTTTGTTTGGCTCTAGGAAAGGTACTAGGTGGATTGTTTAATGAGAAGTGATTAATAAAAAATCAATATAAGATATATCAATATGATTTTTTTAAATGTTTTGGGATCATTATTGATCAGAGAATGCAAATTAAGACAACTCTGAGATACCACTACACACCTGTCAGATTGGCTAGGAAAAGATAATGGTGAATGTTAGAGGGATGTGGGAAAACTGGGACACTGATGCATTGTTGCTGGAGTTGTGAATGGATCCAACCATTCTGGAGAACAATCTGGAATTATGCCCAAAAAGTTATCAAACTGTGCATGTCCTTTGATCCAGCAGTGCTACTACTGGGCTTATATCCCAAGGAAATACTAAAGAAGGGAAAGGGACCTGTAGGTGCCAAAATGTTTATGGCAGCCCTTTTTGTAGTGGCTAGAAGCTGGAACTTAAGTGGATGTCCATCATTTGGAGAAGGGCTGAAAAATTATGGTATATAAATATTATGTAATATTATTGTTCTGTAAGAAATGCCCAGCAGGATGATTTCAGAGAGGCCTGGGGAGATTTACATGAACTAATGCTGAGTGAAGTGAGTAGAACCAGGAGATCACTATACATGGCACCAAGACTATATGATGATCAATTCTGATGGATGAGGCTCTCTGCAACAATGAGATGAGCCAAATCAGTTCCACTGGCTTAGTGATGAAGAAGCCATGTACACCCAGAGAGAGAACTATGGGAACAGAGGGTGGACCACAACATAGCATTCTCACTCTCTCTGTTGTTATTTGCTTGCATTTTGTTTTCTTTCTCAGTTTTTCTTTTTCTTCCTTCTTGATCCGATTTTTCTTGTGCAACAAGATAACTATATAAATATGTATATATATATACATATATGTTTATATAGTTATCTATGTATGTATGTATATATATATATTGCATTTAACATATACTTTAACATATCTAACATGTATGGGACTATCTGCCATCTGGGGGAGAGGTGGAGGAAGGAGGGGAAAAGTTGGAACAAAAAGTTTTGCAGGGATCGGTGTTGGAAAATTAACCACGCATATGTTTTGTAAATAAAAAGCTTTAATAAAATAAAAAAATAAAATAAAATGTTTTGGGGATCTTGATAATAGGTTGGGGAAATGTAAGGATACCTGCTGGACTGGGATTTTTATCAGTGTGCCAAATTCCTAATGTGAAAACTTCCCCTCCCAGATGGAGACCCAATTAGATAGCTTAGGGGATTGCCTGGGGCACTGAGAGGGTAAGTGACCACCATGGCTGGGCAGCCAATATGTGTCAGAGGCAAGTCTTTGAAACAATCAATTTACAAACAGTATTAAGCACCTACTAAGCATCATACTCAGCACTGGAGATACAAAAACAAGATTTCCTGTGCTCAAAGAGCTCTTGTTCTACAGGCAGAGGACATGGACATGCCATTTGAAGTTTTCACGGCAAAGATGCTGGAATGGTTGGCCATTTCCTTCTCCAACTTATTTTACAGATGAGAAATGGAGACCAGTAGGGGGAAGTGGTTTGCCTAGGGTCACACAGCTACTAAGTGTCTGAGGTCGGATTTGAACTCAGGAAGATGAGTCCTCCTAACTCCAAGCTTGATGCTCTATGCCGCCCTCTAGCTGCCTGAATATGGATATACTCATGGCACTTTCTAACTCTAGAGTCCATTCACATCACCGAGCTCTCTCCATTCCTTTACACACTTAAAAAATAAATAAATAAATACCATTACATCGCTGCTTTGAAGCTGGAAGGGTCCTCCATTGGCATCAAATCCAACCCCTCATTTCACGGATAAGGAAACCAAGGGCCAGGCAGGTTTAAATGACTTGTCCAAAGTCACACACATTGGCAAGTGATAAAGGTGGAATTTGAACTCAGGTCCTCAGACGCCCAATCCAGTCCTTTTTCCTGGACCATGCTGCCCATAGAGAGAGGAATCTTTGTCTGAAGATCATCAGTTGTTGTACTTTCTCTTCTCTGGGGTATCATTAGAGCCTTTTCTGGTTACCCTTCTCTGAAGATGGTGGGACTTGTTCCCCTATTCATGGGGGAAACAAGCAAAGAAGAAAAGCTTGGTGGAAAATAAGGTGATGAGGACGCCATGGTCAGAGAACGGCCAGAAAGGCTGGCTCGGGAAAAGGGGGTCAGCAAACAAGTCAACAAGCATTTATTAGGCACTCACTGCATTCTAGGTACCAAGTCAAGGGCTGGAAGCATGAAGAATTCAAGTTTTAAGAGGACTACAGTGGGACTGACCGAGTGTCAGCAGTGACATGGCATCCACTGAGGCTGCATTGAGAGAAACAAAGTACTCAGACTAGAAAGAGGGAGCCTTGGGATCCCTTACCCAAGAGGATTAGATCTCAGCCTCCTCTTTTCCTACATTGTCTTTGCTAACTGGTAGAGCCCGAAACAAATTTTTTTAAAAATTCCTAGGGGGCCAAGCTTCTGGTGATGAGCCCCGAGAATTTAGTTAGCAAGGTCCTTGAATGACAGACGCACAAAATGTCTGTTCTCAAAACTGGTCCATCTCAGGTAAGAACTGCAGAGTGTGTGCTTCTCAACAGAGCCTTTGAGAATCATCCCTAGGGGACCAGAGCAGGGTTTGCAAAGGGAAGAAGGAAGGAAGGAAGGAAGGAAGGAAGGAAGGAAGGAAGGAAGGAAGGAAGGAAGGAAGGAAGGAAGGAAGGAGGAAGGAAGGAAGGAAGGAAGGAAGGAAGGAAGGAAGGAAGGAAGGAAGGAAGGAAGGAAGGAAGGAAGGAAGGAAGGAAGGAAGGAAGGAAGGAAGGAGGAAGGAAGGAAGGAAGGAAGGAAGGAAGGAAGGAAGGAGGAAGGAAGGAAGGAAGGAAGGAAGGAAGGAAGGAAGGAAGGAAGGAAGGAAGGAAGGAAGGAGGAAGGAAGGAAGGAAGGAAGGAGGAAGGAAGGAAGGAAGGAAGGAAGGAAGGAAGGAAGGAGGAAGGAAGGAAGGAAGGAAGGAAGGAAGGAAGGAAGGAAGGAAGGAAGGAAGGAAGGAAGGAAGGAAGGAAGGAAGGAAGGAAGGAAGGGAGGGAGGGAGGGAGGGAGGGAGGAAGGAAGGAAGGAAGGAAGGGAGGGAGGGAGGGAGGGAGGGAGGGAGGGAGGGAGGGAGGGAGGAAGGAAGGAAGGAAGGAAGGAAGGAAGGAAGGAAGGAAGGAAGGAAGGAAGGAAGGAAGGAAGGGAGGAAGGAAGGAAGGAAGGAAGGAAGGAAGGAAGGAAGGAAAGGAAGGAAGGAAAGGAGGAAGGAAGGAAGGAAGGAAGGAAGGAAGGAAGGAAGGAAGGAAGGAAGGAAGGAAGGAAGGAAGGAAAGGAGGAAGGAAGGAAGGAAGGAAGGAAAGGAGGAAGGAAGGAAGGAAGGAAGGAAGGAAGGAAGGAAGGAAGGAAGGAAGGAAGGAAGGAAGGAAGGAAGGAAGGAAGGAAGGAAGGAAGGAAGGAAGGAAGGAAGGAAGGAGGGAGGGAGGGAGGGAGGAAGGAAGGGAGGGAGGAAATCATCCCCTTCCTCAAGAAGCTTTTGTTCTTAATAGGAGAGGAGTCATCATACAGTCTACTTATTAACTACACCGAGCTGCTTTGCATGTTTTTCAATATCACAACAGTTTTAATTAAATTAACTTCCTCAGATTGTTTTGAACATTTAAATTTACATTTTAAAACTGAAATTTCAAAATAAGCCATTAATACTCTTCTATGGTTATTTTCAGAACATAATGAGGACTCCCCCTCACATGTTCTATGTTGCAACCAAAAAGCCCCACTTGCTGTTAAACCCCATAACACTCCATCCTTTTGCCTTTGCAGAAACTGTCCCTGAGACCCAGGATACTGTCCCTCCTGAGCGCTGCCTCTAAAAATCCCAGCTCCCTTCAGAGCTGAGCTCCAGGGCCGTCTCTCCCATGAGCTGAGCCAGTCCTGATGGCCTTTCCGCAGTGATTGGTACTTACCCACTCCCTGAGATTTCGTATTTGCTCTATAAGAGACATCCCCAGTTAACTCAGGGACGCCATTCCTAGTTCTGGGTGACAATTGTGGGGGATCAGCTTCTGGGCTAAAGGGCTTGATCTTTGGGATGACAAAGAGCCTCCTCATTGGCCGCAGAGCTATGACTCCATGTATATGTAAATGAGGGGGGCTGCCCCTTCAGGTCTCCCTTTCTATGAAACAAATCAGAACTGGGGAGCTCCTTCCATAGAGTTTGAGGATGAGCTGGTGGGTCCTGGTCCCCACCCTGGCCTCCAAGCACTCCTCTGTCTGAAGTCCAAGTCCTCAACCTCAACTAGCCTGACCCTGGGCTTGGGTGACCTCTTTTATATCTATTGCTTCCTAATCGGAGGAGAATGTGGCCCTGTTCTAAAATGGACACTGTTCAGTAACTTGCTCAGGGTCACACAGCCTAATGAAACTTCAAGTAAAGTCTTTTTGGCTCTGAGACCAGCTCTCTATCAATTGTGATGTGCTGCCTCTTCTTGTTAAATTACACATACACACGTATGTACACACATATATACATGTGTGTATATATATAAGTATATATATATATACATATTAAACAGATGTCCACTGAGGTCCCCAGCTCTAAGATTTTGTGAACTAGAATAGATCTTAAAACTGAACTAATCTATCCTAATAATTTTTAAAGATATGTATAATATATAATTTAAAAATATAATATTATTATATGTATATTTCTATAAAGATATTACTTTTAAAAGGCAACATAGCTTAGTGAATAGAAAACTATTCATCTGTAAGGAGTAAAAGTGCTCTGGGCTCTTTTAGGATAAAAACTAGGTGGATTGTCTCTGTTGGCAGGCTTTTCCAGGCACAAGTATACATGCATACATATATATATACTTACTATATAAGTATAAATAGGAGAGAGAGAGAGAGAGAGAGAGGGAGGGAGAGAGACAGAGAGAGACAGACAAAGAGAGAGAGACAGACAGACAGACAGACAGAGACAGAGAGACAGAGAAAGAGAGAGAGACACACAGAGAGAGAGAGAGAGACAGAGAGAGACAAAGAGAGAGAGACAGAGACAGAGACAGAGAGAGAGACAGAGAGACAGAGAGAGACAAAGAGAGAGAGACAGAGAGAGAAAGAGAGAGAGACACACACAGAGACACAGAGAGAGAGACAGAGAGAGAGAGAGACAGAGAGAGACAGACAGACAGAGACACATACAGAGAGAGACACAGAGAGAGAGAGACAGAGAGACAGACAGACAGACAGACAGAGACACACATACAGAGAGAGACACAGAGAGAGAGAGACAGAGAGAGAGACAGACAGACAGACAGAGAGACAGAGAGAGAGAGAGAGAAGAGAGAGACACAGAGAGAGACACAGACAGAGAGAAACAGAGAGAGACAGAGAGAGAGAGAGAGAGAGAGAGAGAGAGAGAGAGAGAGAGAAGAGAGAGACAGAGACAGAGAAAAACAGAGAGAGAGAGAGACAGAGAGAGAGACAGAGAGAGAGAGAGAGAGACAGAGAGAGAGAGAGAGAGAGAGTACTTACTAAGCATATAAAGTACTTATTAAGTTCCAGGAACTATTCTAGGAACTAAAAGCATAAAGACAAAACAAAACAAAAAAATGAAACAGTCCCTGCCCTCAAGAAGCTGACGTTCCAGTGAGGGATAAAACCAATTTCTTCCCTTGCAAGAAGAGAAGGCTGAATTAAATAGCCCCTGAAGGTCACCAAGCTCTCCGAGCCAGAATTCTTTGTATATAAATAAATAAATACAAAGTAAAGTACCATATAGAGTACATAAGAGAGTACTGACACTGGGAGGATCAGTAAAGGTCTCATGTAGGAGATGTCACCTGACTTGTGCTTTGAGGGAAACTGGATAGAGGAAAGGAGGAAGTCCATTCCAGTCAAGGGGAAAGATACAAAGAGCTGGAGGTGGAGACTGACTATCGGATACAGAAAACAGCTCTCATGCTGATCTGATTGGGATAGAGAATGTGAACACGGGAGTGATTTGAAATAAAGTGAAAATAACTAAGTGGGTCTTATTATGGAGGTTTTAAATGATTGGGCCACGAATCTGAGGTACACCTTGTGTATCTCAATCTTTTGTGATTCAGACATTTGAGGTAAATGTTTAAAACTACTTCTCCAGAAGAAAAACTAAGCCCAAAATGCATCTTTGCCTTTAGTCTGCATCATTAACATTTTCTCCATACCTTCTGTCTAGGTAATCAGCAAAACAATAAATCAGGCCTTGATTTGCGGCCTTTGCCTGTTGTCAGGGTACAGATGCCCACACTGAAAATTTAACAACCTAAGCTTATAACGCTAGCTCCGGTACACCCTGGATTTGTACTGTAGAGTTCACTGACTTGATTCATTCGGTTATTATTTGCCAGAATATTGGCATTTCAGGTAATTTATGAGGATGGGTTATTTGAAATCACCAGTTACCTCAAACCTAGGCTCCTTGCTCTCTCCTCTGCACTATACTAGTTCAGAGTTTCTACCTTTGGCACAGCTACCTCGGATTCGGTGTGGCAGAAAGAGCTGAGGATCTGGATTTGAGTCCGGACAGTGCCTCTAAGATGCTGTGCAAGCCTGGATAAATCCCTTCCCTTCTCTAACCCTAATTTCCTTCTTTATAAAATGTTGACAGACTAGCTCACATCTCAGACTCCTTCCAATTCATTGAACCTTAGAGATATGGTTTATGTTCTGTTAGGCATCTAGTGTACCCTCATTGCCATTCACTGACAAATGGACATTCAGCCACTTTTTAAAGAACTTCAATGAAGGGGCGTCCAGCCAATTCACTTTGGGACAACTGGAATTGCTAAAAAGCTGTGGCTGATATTGAACCTAACAGTGCTTTTTGCAACTTTTTTCCATTACTGCTGGTTCTGCCTCCTGGGACCAGATAAGAGAATCCTTCTCCATATGATGATAGAAAAAATGAAGGAGGGAGGAAAGAAAAAAAGAAAGGAAGGGAGGAAGAAGGGAGGGAGGGAAGAAAGAAATAAAGGAAGGAAGGAGGGAAAATGGAGAGAAAGAAGAAAAAGGAGAGAAGGAAAGAGGGAGGTAGAGAAGGAAGGATGGATGGAAAGATGGAAGGCAGGATGGAAGGCAGGAAGAAAGGAAAGAGGGAGGGAGAATAAAAAGGAATAAAAAGGGAAGGAAGGAGGGAAGGAGGCAGAGAAGGAAGGAAGGAAGGCCAGAAGGGAAGAAAAGGTGGAAGGAAGAAATGAAGGAAAGGAAAGAGGAAGTAAGGGAAAGAAGAAAAAAGAAAGGCAGAAAGGAAAGGAGAGAAGAAAGAAGGAAGGAAGGATAGAAGGGAGGGAGTGAGGGAGGAAGAAAGAAAGGAGGGAAGGGAAGGAGGAAGGAAGGAAGGAATACCAGAAGGGAGGAAAAAGTAAAAGGAAGAAATGAAGGAAAGGAAAGAGGAAGTAAGGGAAAGAAGAAAAAAGAAAGGCAGAAAGGAAAGGAGAGAAGAAAGAAGGAAGGAAGGAAGAAGGAAGGATGGATAGAAGGGAAGGGAGGGAGGGAGGGAGACAGGGAAGAAGGAAGGAAGGAAAGATATTACTGGGAGGTGAGTAATACTATTATATCCATTTTTATAGCTGAAAAAACTGAGGCAGATAGAGATTAATGTATTGCCTCGGATCTAGATTTGAATTCAGATGTTCCTGACTCCAGACCCAATGCTGTAACCACTGCCCCACCAGCTGCCTGAAATATTAAAACCAGTTGTCCTATTCCTTCCTCCCTCTAGGTTTTTTTAAGCCTCAGTCCCTTCAATTGCTCCGCATGTGACCATTCCAGCAGTTTTACCTTTCTGCAGGTTGTGTGCTCCTGCCTCTGACCCCCCACTTTGTAGGTTGAGCTACACTGACTTGGGAATCAGGAGAGCCAGGTTCTAATGTCACCCTGACTCTGGTTACCTGTGTGACTGAGTCCATCTCTCGGCTTCCCTGGAAGAGAGGCTGAGCTTGGAGTCCGGGGCCCAGCTCAGTCCTGGGATATGGGATGCCAGTGTGGGGGAGGGCAGGCTCGAGCTGGGGATGGGGAGGGGAAGACTGAGTGTGAGGGAAGCCGAGGAGGATGAAAGCCAAGGAGGGGGAGGTCAGGCTCCCTCAGCTTCCCAGATTGCCCTGAGGCCCTCCCTGATAGACCAAATGGATTAAAATTCCAGCCACACTGTCCATAACCTACTTACTGTCTAACTCGCACCAGCTCCTGGGTGTTCTGGGGCCTGAGGCCCCACTGGATTCCTGAGCCAGCAGTAAGCCAGCCCCCGAGCGTGGGAGCTCAGGCTTGGGGTTGTGGGCCTGGCAGGGAGCAGGGTCGGAAGACGTGGGCCAGACCTTCCAGCCAGATCTAAGTCAGAGTCCCCTCCCTCCTGGGCATCCAGGGTCCGACTCTTCTTGCTGGGAGCCAGGACCCTGCTGTGGCTTCTCTCTCCAGCTCTGGCACTCTTCCCCACCTCCCTGTCCTGCCCAGTCAGCTCCCCCAGCTCTGGCTCACCTCCTCGGCCTCCACCCCAACACAATTTATTCTCCCTAGAACTGAGGCTCAAAGTTGCCATCCAGTTCTAAATATAGGGTCTTATGAGCCATCCCCGAGGGCCTTGTTCACCGCTTCCCCAGGTGAGAGCCAGCTAATCCCTGCTGCTGACGTGGCTGGTCCAAGCTCCCCTCCCACACACACGCTCAGCCCCTCCCCACGGCCTCTGCAGTGGGAGCAGAAAGAGCGGGTCTACTTTTTGCCTTTCACCAAATGTGTGTTCTTGCTCAAGTCCTTTCCCCATCCCCTATAAAAAGAGGAAATTAGAATGTAAGGCCTCTAAAATAATTCGCCTCTTTTTTCCCAGTAACAAAGGTAACTTTTTTTTTTTTTACACAGGTACATTTTTGAAGGACTCCTAGCATCACTGTCCCCTGGAACCCCCAAATCTCAAAGCTAGCCCCTCTCTGAGCAAGCCTCCCCTATAATATCGCTGACTAGAGCCTCTAGCCTCTGCTTGAAGGCCTCCAAAAGGGGGACTCACTAGCCTCCAAAGCAGCTCGCTGCACGCTGGACAGCTCCCACACTGCTGGGAAGCCTACCGGAGACTGCTGGGAAGCCTACTGGAGACGCCCCTGAAGGGAAGACGGGAGGGTTTCCAGGCCTGGTAGAAGGAAAGCTCCTCAAGGATGTGCTGTTTCTAAACCCTTCCTCAGCAGCCCCTGTCATCTGAGGAGCTCACGTGATGGGAGGGAGAGGATGGCCTGGGTTGGAAAGAGCATCTGAAATCAATAGATTGCCTCTGTGAACTTAAACAAATTATGACCTTACTTTCCTTAGATTGGATGACCTTGAATTGTTCTTCTGGTTCAAGAGCAAGTCTCTTCTCTTCCCAGAAACTCAGTTTCCCCCTCTGTAAAATGAGGGATTTGAATTCATTCTATGGCCTCTGAGCTTCCTTCTGGAGCTAGGATCTTATCAACCTGTGTGATCTTGGCAAAGACCCTTAACCTTCTTGGCCCTCAATTTCCTTATCTGGATCGAGGATCTTTCTCCATCCTTGTTGCTCTTCAGGCTGCCCTTCCTCAACCTCTTCAATGTCCTCAGCATCTGGGTGGCAGGCACATATATTAAGCATTTATATGGGCTTCCCTGCATGCTGGGGACAGCACTGAGGGGTGGGGATATGAAAGGCAAATTACACGGTCCCTGCCTGCCCTCAAGTGCCTTCCAGTCGAATGGAGAAGACAACATGTAAAATAACTGGACATATTCTGAGTAAATGGGAGGGAATCTTACAGATTACCTGAGGAAGGAGAAAGCAATTAGCAAAGATTTATTAAGTGCCTATTAAGTCTGGGCAAAGACTCACTAGCTGCGTGACCCTGGACAAGTCATTCAACCTTGGCTGCCTCTGTTTCCTCATCTGTAAGGTGAGCTAGAGAAGAAAATGGCACATCTCTCCAATGGCTTTGCCTAGAAAACCCCAAATGTAGTTACAAAGAGTTGGACAGAATTAGAATGGCCGAACAATTTCAACAATGGACAGGACTCTGGGTACAAAGAAAGGCAGATGCAAAGTCTCTGCCCTCAAGGGGCTTCCAGGCTAATGGGTGATGAAACGGGTAAGTAACCTTGTCGACAGAGAGTGGATGGAAGGCAATCTCAGAGTAAGAACACTAGCAGGGGATTGGAAAAAGAATATTGCCTCCTACAAAGGGGAAGCCCACCCTTTCTCTGCCATCATCTTTCAATGCTCCTTCTCTCCTCCCTCTTGCCAGTCTGCCCTCCATCCAGAGACCCAATCCTAAAGGGCCTGGCTCTGATAGAAAATATCTGACAATTAAGTCTGACTCAGGTGTTGGCAGAAAACGGCTTAAGGGCTTAGGTAGAAGTTGGCAAGTCCTGGCACAGGTGCCACAGGAGGATCCTCATTGGCATCTGTGCAAGCCGCCACAGCTGGATCCAGCTTCCTGCTCCAGGACTCTTACCTCACTAGGAAAGCCAAGAGTAAGCCTTAAGCAGGCACTCCCTCCCATGTGGGGAGAGTCTTTGGCATCTGGGTTTGAAGCCAGGACTGCCACATAACTCAAGGGATGAATCCTCATCTGTAAAATGGGTATAAATACACTTACACTACCTCACAGGGTTGTTCTACATTATGGAAAAATGAACCATGTGAATGTGGGCTGTTGTTTCCCCTTCTTTCCCGGGAAGAAAGAATGATATTGTAGAAAGGTTCTGAGATGTACAGTCACAGGCCTGGGATTCAATTCCACTCACTACCTATGTGATCCTAGGCTTTGGCTTCTCTGGGTCTCTGCTTCCTCAACTATAAATAAAAAATACAAAAAGAAAAACAAGGCAGTTGGACGAACCAGCCTCTAAGACTATCCCAGCTCTAGATCTGGCATCCTAGTTCAGCCCCACCTAGTCAAATGAAAACAAGAAGAATGAGGTCGGAATATCTGAATTTTGATACAACCTATCTCCCAAGAGGAATATATTTTTATGAAGAAGAGCCATGAGAGCATCTTTCTAGAGAGCTCCAGATAAAGAATTCTCTCTACCACGTCAGCTGAATTCTGCAGCTGATAAACTTTATTAGACTTGGGATGCTGAGGAAGCAAATGACTCACGCAACATCACACCACGGTGACTTATCAGAGGGAGAGTCAAACCCGTCTCTCTTACTCCAAGGCCATTTCTTCATCCATGACTCCCCAATGCCATATTTTAGGGGCATAGACAAGTAACAAAATAGGGAGCTCTTAAAGCTGGGGGGGAAAGCCTCCAGTCTTCAAAGGGTAGAAGTGTTTGCTTTTTGGTCACACTATAGACCATTTCCTAGAATGGAAATAAATTCCAATTAGCCTGCAAACTCCTGGAGAGGAGACACTGCCTTATTCATCTTTGTATCGAGAGCTGGCGAGCAGTAGCTCATACAGAGGAAAGGCTCCGGAAGTGTTTGTGGAAGGAATGAGTAATGGAGATGTGTGAGGGGCTGCAGGGACCTTCAAGCATCCTTCCGTTCACCACTTTCTGAATGAGCTTAAACAACACTTGGAAATGGTTACAGGTAAGTGGGACTTTATGATGGAAGGGCCTGTTTCTGGTACTCAGTTGTTGAGATTAGAGAGTCAGTCCACAAGTGCTCACTCTAGGATTGGAGAATGGACCGATGACCTTGAACTAAAGCACTCAGGAGGACCAATCCCAACTTGGTGTAGTAGGGTTTGCTTTGAAAGAGGCCTTCCAAGAAGTGAACAGCCTAGATGGAGGAGTATAAGCTACAGAACTAAAGCGAGGTAGGATGACTTGTCTGACCTTGGGACCTATTATTTCTGAATTTGTGCATTGTGTTGTTATTTCAGCATTCGATGATAAGCCATGCTCCTGTGTGACTTGGGTTGTCATTACTCTCAATCAACAAAAACCTTGGGCTGATAAAAAGGGGGAAGATATGGAGAAAGAAAGAGAAAGAGATAAAGGAAGAAAAGTAGGGGGAGAAAGATGGAAGAGAAAGAGAAAGGGAGAGAGAGGAGAGAGAGAGAGAGAGAGAGAGAGAGAGAGAGAGAGAGAGAGAGAGAGAGAGAGAGAGAGAGAGAGAGGAGAGAGAGAAAGGGAAGGGAGATGAAGGAGAGATATTGAGGGAGAGAAAGAGAGACACACAGAGAGAGAATGTGCAGATATGTCTTATTTTCTGTAAGAGAGAAAACTGGGACTTAATAGCCATGCTAGTTGACAAATCTGCTCCTTCAAGATCTACCCCTAACTCTAATTCATTCTTTCTGAAAAGTCTTTAAATTTGGGTTTTTGTAAATACAAATCTGATGAGTTTCATGTTATAATTCAAACTATTTATAATCCTCTAAGGTTAATTCTATAAGAAGGTTCGGCCATCTTGGGCCAGAATCTTGGCTCAGGGTCCCAAGCAAACTATCTTTGCCTGCTGCAAAAGAGGCTGGATTTTTTAGTCAAGGAACCTGGATTTGGATCTGAATTTTGTTGTGTGACCATGGGCCAGTTACTTAACCTCCTTGAACCTCAGTTTCCCTATTTGTAAAATGAGAGATTGGATTTGCTGACCTATGAGGTCTAGCTCTAGTGTCAGGATCTTATAAATGGCTTATAAATAACCTTGTTATGGTTCAATTTCATTTGTAAAACAAGAAGGTTCCTTTAGATGGATTTTGATCTTTTTCTAGCTTCAGATGCATGCTCCTATTTTCCTTTATAAAATTAATTGTTGTAATATTTATGTGTGATCACTGGGGTTGAAAGAGAAACAGAGATAGAAAGATAGAGACAGACAGAGAGACAGAGGGAGGGAGGGAGGAGAGACAGAGAAGAGACAGAGACAGAGAGACAAGAGGTCTCTGAAGGCTCCAATATTCCCCTGCCTAGTTTCAGTCCAAGTGACCATAGAGAATCTTGGAGCATCACAGGGGTTCTCAAACTACGGTCCTCCGGCTGCTCGAGGACTTTTATGAGGCTGCTGGGTTATGGCAAATGGGCTGAGGGGCGGAGACAGAGTGTGGGCTTTTGTTTTTACTATAGTCCGGCCCTCCCACAGACTGAGGGACAGTGAACTGGCCCCTATTTAAAAAGTTTGAGGACAACGTGACTCTAGGGTTTTGGGATGACTTTGATCAGGCCCATTCTCCTCCTTGTGATGAGGTTAGGGTCCCCTCGATTCCCAGTCAGGAAGCCAAAAGTGATGAGGTTCAGCACAGGGCAGAGAGTGTGGGACCCTCTTCTGGTTGGCGCAAGTCCTTAGTAAATGAATTACGAAACTGAAAAATTAGACTGGCAAAAGAAGTTTATTATTGGCATTGGGAAGTCAGCTTTTGCTAGGAGACTAACTTCCTTAGTGGCAAGGTCCCGACAGAGAAGTAAAGGTCTAGCAGAGAAGTCCTGACAGAAAGGTAAAGAGGGGTAAGGTCCTGTAAGGGAAATGTGTGAAAGAGACAAAGAGGTTAACTCTGAAAAGAGAATGTCTTTCAGCGGGCCCTTGCAGACAGCTGGCCAAGGGAGGCCCTTGGCCTGGCATGATTCCTGCTTTTGGCCCTCTGCAAAGAATTGAGCTGAAGTTAGCTTGTTAAATGGGCAGCTCTTGGTGGGGGCTGAGAACAGTCTAAGTTGAAATTAAAATAGAGAATCTTCCAATTGAATGAGTGTCCCTGGACTAATCTCCAACTCAATAGAGATTTCTCCATCTCCAGCTTGGGCTAAGTAGGGGTGGTCCTGGACTCAACTAGTCCCACCCAGATAACAGAATGGAACCACTTAATCTTGATAACCTGAGGCGGGTCTCTCAGGGGAGAGCTTCCCTTAGGGACTTTCTCAAGTTTCCCCCAAAGTCCGAGAGAGAGAGTTTGGGGGCTCCCCTCTCACTTGGGCCTCAGGTTCATCATGATGGGTTTGGACCGAATGATTCCCTTCATCTCCAAATCCTGTGATCCAAAGGCAAATCCTTGGGAATCAGTGCCCCAGCCTGGGACTGGGATCAACTAGTCTAAAAACCATAAATTTAGATCCCAGAGGTGATCTAGTCCCACCTCTTATTTTACAGATGAGGAAGCTGAGACCTGGGAATGTTAAGTAACTCAATCACACAAGGGGCAGAGCCAGAAATGAAAACTAGGACCCCTGACTTCCTTTAAAGAGCTCCTTTCCCCAAAGTGTTCTAGAAAAGACCCAAACCAAACATCAGGCTGAGAGAAACTGTAATTCAGCTAGTCCCATTACAGATTGGGCAACTTTGGCCCAGAGAGGCCAAGGGACTTTCTCAAATGATGCAAAATGACTGTCAGCAGCCCCCAGGGTCTCCAAATTCCCAGTCTGGCAGATAAAAGCGGCAAAGCTGTCCAATGTTTAGCTCCCCCATTTGACATTTGTGGGGAAGAAGAGGGGGAGTCTGTACCTTTGTGTGACTCATGGGGCTGACTCAGCCCTGAAGGAGTCTGGTTCCTCAACGCCACCCAGTTCGCACTGACTTCCTGGTAGGAGGAAATGAGGAGGTTAATTACTTTGGCAAAGAGGTTTGTAATTTAATCTGCACAAATGGGGCCTGGCAGGCCTTTAATTACCCTTTTATTGTTTGCTAAACAAGGTGGGAATTCTAGAGCGGAATCTTCAATTCTCTTCGCTGAACAATTCCCCAATACTGGGCCCAGCCCCTCCTAGGTGTAGATGCTGCCTAATGGGGCAGGGGAAGAGCCTGCCTTCCAGGAGGTTCCAGGGATGGAAGTGAAACGATCCAGGGCTCCAAGGCTATAAAAGTGCTTTGCAGAAGCAGCCTAAGGGGTCGGTAGAGCTCACAAAGCTGGGACAGTCTCCTCGGGATCTTTCACTTCAGTACTTTGATGTGAAGTCTAAGATCCAAATGTGGAGCAGAAAGAGACCTCAGAGGCCATAGTGTCCAATCCCTTCACTCACAGACAAGGAAAACAAGACCCAGAGAGGGGCTGACTTCCCTCAAGCCATGTGAGGAGTGTTAGAATTGGAATTTGCATCTGGATCCTCTGAGACACAAGTCACTCTTCTCTACCATTAGAGATCCTAGGTTCAGGTTATACTATAACACATTAAATATGCATGGGATTGCCTGTCATCTAGGGGAGGGAGTAGAGGGAGGGAGGGGAAAATTTGGAAAAATGAATACAAGGGATAATGTAAAAAAAAAATACCCATGCATATGTACTGTCAAAAATTTATAATTATAAAATTAATAAAAAGTAATTTTTTTTTAAAAAAAGAGATCCTAGGTTCAAATCTCAGCTCTGCCCCTTTAAGCCTGAGTACCTCTGGATATGTCACTCCGATCTGTTTCCTCATCTGGAAAGAATGAGAAGGAAAACCCAGCACTTGGTGAGAGTCCCTTGAAGTTCTAGATTTCTGATTTTATGATTGAATCTGTGATCCCATAGGTACGAGTTTTTCCTTCATTCAAGTAGATTGCAAACCCTTGTAACTTAGAAAATCTTCCAGAGTTGGAAAGGAAGAATGAGAGACAGAGAGAGACAGAGACAGAGACAGAGAGAAGGGGGGAAAGAGAGAGAAGGAGAGAGGGGGAGGGAGGAAGAGAGGAAGGAGGAAAGGAAGGAAAGAGAGAGAAAGGGAGAAAGAGAAAGAGAAGTGTTGTGCCACAGGTTCCTTTTATTGTTCTGCCTCGGTTTCCCTAAATTGTTCTGCCTCAGATTGAATCCTCAATCCCCCTGGTTGCAACTCCTTCCTGACCCTCAAATCTCTATCTTCCCTGAGTTTCTCTAGCATTACATTTTGGAGGCTTCCCAGAGAGATATGAGGGCAGGATTGGAGATTAGAGACCTTCAGGTCTCTACCTTGGGCCTTGGGGCAGCTGAGGTCTGGGCTTTTTGTTGGAGAGGCTGGCCCTGGTTTGTTTCAAATTCCCACAAAGGTCTTTAGCTGCAGCAAGGCTCATCCAGACATGTCCATTTAGGCCACAGGAGAGTAAGTCTGGACACAATTTGGTCTGTCTGTCTCTCCTAGCATTTGGGCCCCTGAGAGAATAAGACGCCAATGGGTGCTAATTTCTGGGATCCATCAGCAGGAAGCTGTGTGATGTTATCTGTTCTGAGTGTCTTTTAAGACACAGATCTGGTCTGAATGTCTTTGGACAATAAATCTGAGTGTTTTTAAGCACTATCTGGATCTGGGTGCCTGTTGGCACTATTTGGTTACCTCTGGGCATTCTCTGTGAAAGCATTCACGGGCATTCCTAGAATTCCAGGAGCTTGCTCTTAGCTTGTATATGTTAAATGTTTAGTGTTCTGTGCTCTGTGTGAATTGTCTGTCTGTTTTGTTGAATTAAGGGCTCTGTTAAGTTTTAAGAACAATGATTAAGAAATTTGGCAATTGGTCATTTCAATGTTGCAAATATATATAACAAAAAAAATTGCTTGTGGTTTTTAACTTTGAAAGTAGAAGGAAGAATTTGAAAGTAGAAGGAACTGAGGCAGGACAATTTAGGGAAATTGAGGCAGAACAATCAAAGGAAACTGTGGCACAACAGAAGGAAGGAAAGAAGTGAAGGGGAGAGAGGGAAGATGATCAACCTTGTAATGAACTACTTTACATGCCTTGTCACTGTGGAGCTCAAGAGGAATCCAGATTTTCAGACTCCTAGGCTCAACTCTTTCCAAGACAGCATAAATTTGCTTCTGCCACCCAATGCCCAGTTAGACCTTTGTTAAACTAATGAGAGCAAGGTTCTGAGTAAGCCATCCCCAGCTGCCACAGAATCCAATCAAAAACCAGTCTAACCAGTTTTAAGCACAAAGATGACAAAAGGCTCCTTCCAGATATTGGTGATGTAAAAACAAAGGTAAAAGCTGTCCTTGCCCATTAGGGGGCTGCATTTTGCTGGAAAGATACAAAGAGAATTAGACAGATATGGTTATTAAAGGAGGAAAAGTACACATGAACCAGCAAAGGCTGTCCTAAGGAAGTAGTAGTAGAAGAAGAAGAAGAAGAAGAAGAAGAAGAAGAAGAAGAAGAAGAAGAAGAAGAAGAAGAAGAAGAAGAAGAAGAAGAAGAAGAAGAAGAAGAAGAAGAAGAAGAAGAAGAAGAAGAAGAAGAAGAAGAAGAAGAAGAAGAAGAAGAAGAAGAAGAAGAAGAAGAAGAAGAAGAAGAAGAAGAAGAAGAAGAAGAAGAAGAAGAGAGGAGAAGAAGGAGGAAGAGGAGGAGGAGGAGGAAGAAGAAGAGGAGGAGGAAGAGGAGGAGGAGGAGAAGGAGGAGAAGGAGGAGAAGAGGAGGAGGAGGAGGAGGAGGAGGAGGAGGAGGAGGAGGAGGAGGAGGAGGAGGAGGGGAGGAGGAGGAGGAGGAGGAGGAGGAGGAGGAGGAGGAGGAGGAGGAGGGAAGGGGAAAGAAAGAAAGAAGAAGAAGCCTGAAAAGAGAGGCTGGAGAATTGTAGGTGCCCAGCCAGGAAGCTTGGTTAAATTCTATTAGCTCTCTCACCATAAGTAGGTAAAGATGGATGTTCCTGAGTTCCTATCCACTACTGATCACTCATACTGGGTGTTTTCCAGACCCCAGAATCTACCTATGCACAAGCCACTCTCCCAGCCCCTCAAATTATACTTGGAATCAGGAAAATCTTAGTGCAAATCCTGTCTCAAACACTTGCTGGCTGAGTGACTCAGGGTATGTAATTTAACCTCTCTGTACCTCAATTTCCTGATCTGTAAAATAAAAGGGGTGTGCTCAATGGCCTTCAAAGATTCGTTTTGTCTCCAAATCCATGATCTTGTTTTTATGAAGTCTCTTCTTTTTTTTTCATTCATTATTCCAAGAGATGGATCATTGAGTCAGGAAAGAAAAATAATTTGGAATAATTTGGGAAAAGAATATGATATAAAAACAAAAGCTATCAATAAATATATTGTTTGTTTTTTAATAAAAGAAGTAGAATAATAGAAAGAGATCTGATTTTGGAGGTGGAGGGTTCAAATCCTGATTCTTCATTATAAACTATAAAATAAGCTATAAGATGTAAAAACAAAATCTATCAAAAATGTGTTTGTTATTTGTGTTTGTTTTTTAAATAAAAAGTAGGATAGCAGAAAGAGAGCTGATTTGGGGGTGGAGAGTTCAAATCCTGATTCTTCCATTTATAAGCTATCAAATATAAAAACAATTCTTCCATTATAAGCTATAAGATATAAAAACAAAAATAATTGTGTTTGTTGTTTTTAATAAAAGAAGTGGAATAGCAGAAAGAGAGCTGATTTTGGAGTTGGAGGTTTCAAATCCTGATTCTTCCATTTACAAATTCTGTGTGTTGGGGAAGTCTTTTTGTCTCTCCAGGTCTCAATTTCTTTGTTTATAAAATGAACTAGATTCTCTCTAGGATTCCTACCATTTAAATCATACTAATAAATACAAACTTTATATATGTGAATATGATATTTATATAATAAATTTTAATAAATATAAATAAATAATATATTATATTTATGTAATAAATATAAAACTTTAAAGCTTGCAAAGCTTAGATTATCTCATTGGTGTTTCAGGCTAACCCTGAGAATTAATACTACAAGCATTATTATTCCTATTTTCCAAAATTTTACAGCAAGTTTCTCTAAGAAATAGAGACCAGAATCAAATCAATAAAAATACAAATCATTCCCCAATTGATAAATAGTCAAAGGATGTGAACAGCAATTTTTTTCACAGTATATATGCATGAGTAATTTTTTTATAATATTATCCCTTATATTCATTTTTCCAAATTATCCCCCCTCCCTCCATTCCCTCCTCCCGATGACAGGCAATCCCATACATTTTACATGTGTTACAGTAAAACCTAGATACAATATATGTGTGTAAATACCATTTTCTTGTTGCACATTAAGTAATAGATTCCAAAGGTATAAGTAACCTGGGTAGATAGACAGTAGTGCTAACAATTTACATTCACTTCCCAGTGTTTCTTCTCTGGGTGTAGCTACCTCTGTCCATCATTGATCAACTGGAAGTGAGTTGGATCTTCTTTATGTTGAAGATTTCCACTTCCATCAGAATACATCCCCATACAGTATTGTTGTTGAAGTGTACAGTGATCTTCTGGTTCTGCTCATTTCACTCAGCATCAGTTGATTTAAGTCTCTCCAGGCCTCTCTGTATTCCTCCTGCTGGTCATTTCTTACAGAGCAATAATATTCTCTAACCTTCATATACCACAATTTACCCAACCATTCTCCAACCGATGGGCATCCATTCAACTTCCAGTTTCTAGCTACAACAAAAAGAGCTGCCACAAACATTTTGGCACATACAGGTCCCTTTCCACTCTTTAGTATTTCCTTGGGATATAAGCCCAGTAGTATAGTATGGCTGGGTCAAAGGGTATGCACAGTTTGATAACTTTTTGGGCATAGTTCCAGATTGCTCTCCAGAATGGCTGGATTCTTTCACAACTCCACCAACAATGTATCAGTGCCCCAGTTTTCCCATATCCCCTCCAACATTCATCATTATTTTTTCCTGTCATCTTAGCCAATCTGACAGGTGTGTAGTGGTATCTCAGTTCTCTTAATTTGCATTTTTCTGATCAGTAGTGATTTGGAACACTTTTTCATATGAGTGGATATAGTTTCAATTTCATCATCTGAGAATTGTCTGTTCATATCCTTTGACCATTTATCAATTGGAGAATGGTTTGATTTCTTATAAATTGGGTCAGTTTTCTATATATTTTGGAAATGAGGCCTTTATCAGAACCTTTAACTTTAAAAATATTTTCCCAATTTGTTACTTCCCTTCTAATCTTGTTTGTATTAGTATTGTTTGTACAGAAACTTTTTAGTTTGATGTAATCAAAATCTTCTATTTTGTGATCAATAATGATCTCTAGTTCTCCTCTGGTCATAAATTCCTTCCTCCTCCACAGGTCTGAGAGGTAGACTATCCTCTGGTGAACAGCAATTTTTAGAAGAAGAAAATAAAATCTCTGTTTTCATATAAGTTGTGAATTGATTCAACCATTCTGGAGAGCAATTGCCCAAAGGGCAATTAAACTGCATACCATTTGACCCAGCAAAACTACTACTAGGTCTGTATGCCAAAGAGATTTAAAAAAAGAATCTACATATACAAAAATATTTATAGCAGCTCTTTTTGTGATGGTGAAGAAATGGAAACTGAAGGATGCCATTCAATTGGGAAATGACTAAACGAGTTGTGGTCTATAATTGGGATGGAATATTATTGTATTATAAGAAATGAGAAAGAAGCATCTCCATCCAGAAAGAAGACTGTGAGTCCTGAATGTGGATCATAGCATAGAATTTGCATCTTTTTGTTGTTTGCTTGCTTTATTTTTCTAACTTTTTTCCTTTTTTATTTGTTGTTGGGTTTTGGGGGGGGGGGGTTGAGACAACTGAGTTTAAGTGACTTGCCCAGCTCACACAGGTAGGAAGTGTTAAGTGTCTGAGATCAGATTTGAACTCGGGTCCTCCTGAATCCACTGCGCCACCTAGCTGACCCCACTTTTTTCCTTTTTGATCTGACTTTTCCTGTGTGGCATGATAAATGTAGAAATATATATAGAAGAAATGCACTTATTTAACATATATTGGATTGTCTAGGGGAGTAGTGGGGAGAAGGGATGGAAAAACTTGGAACACAAGGTTTTGCAAGGGTGAATGTTGAAAACTATCTTTGCATGTATTTTGAAAATAAAAAGCTATTATTTAAAAAAAGAAAGAAAGGACAAACAGGATTACTTCAGGAAAACCTGGGGAAGATATACATGAACTGATGCAAAGTGAAGTGAACAGAAACAGCAAAACACCACATACAGTGACAGCAGCATTGTGTGATGTTCAACTGTGAATGACTTAGCTCTTCTTAGTCATTCAATGATCCAAAACAATTCTAAGGGATTTATGATGGAAAATGCTATCTGCCTCCAGAGAAAGAATTGATGGAGTCTGAATATAGATGTAAACAAGAGTTTTTTAACTGTTTTTTCCCCTTGGATTTGTCTTTTTTTTGTCTGTGTTTTCTTTAACAATATGGCTGATATGGAAATATGTTTTGCATGATTGCACATGACATATATCAAATTTCTGGCCTTCTCAAAGAGAGGGGGAAAAGGAGGGAGGGGGAGAATTTGAAACTCAACAGTTTAAAAAATAAATGGTTAGTAGGGCTAGTAATCATTGATCTGAGTCAAAGTCAAACTTCAAGATTCAATCAAGAGAGAAATCTACATTATTATATCAGCCATATTATTTTAGATACATGTCTACATGTGTATGTATACATGTTGGTGTATGTACTATATTTATAGATATATGTACATGTGTAGGGGTTTGTGTGGGTGTTTATATGTCTATGTATATATAAACATATCCATGTTTAAATGTAGCCTGCTTGGGGAAGTGGGAGGGATTGTGAAAGGGAGAAAAAGAATAGAATAAAAAATATACAGCAGAGAACAAAAGAACAGCCTACACGGAAGCAAGGAAAAGATGGGCAGTCGTGAAAATTATTATATATGCTTTCTTGAAATGGAAATTTATAATTACATATTTTGAATACTCCCTGATGTTCTGCTGGGTATATGATAATGTTCTGAGGGGTATTTTTGTCTTTCTTTTACTATTTTTTTTCTCATTTTGCATTTAGTTTAAAAAAAAACAAATGTTTTGTATGAAATTAGAAAAAAATAAGATTTACAATTTTTAAAAGGGGGAAGCGAAAAAAATATTCTTATTTTCCACAAGGAAACTGCTTTTCAGAGAGTTTAAATGATCTGCCCCAAATCATACAATTAATAACTGTAGAGGCAGAATTTTGACCCATTTTCCTGACTCAAAGACCAGTACTCTCTCCTCTCCACCACTCTGTCCATTCTGTTGACCAGGTAGGACCATGTGCTTCTCCAGAGTAGAAATATCTGGAATCACCCTTTGTCCTTATTTCTTTCTATTCCAACCTAACCTTGAAAAATATTCTAATACCTCTTCCACTCCCAAGGCTCCTTATTAACCATTTTCCTTCTTTTAACCAGAGGGAATTTCGCAGCTTTCTACTAAGTTCCTCCCTCCTCCTCCTCCTCCCCTAATGTATAAGCCAAGGTAATTGAACAAAAAAGTGAACTATAGAGAAAGAATGGGACAATTGACACACCTAGACTTATTATGAATGGAAGAGGGTTACTCTTGGTATGGAGTCCTGCTACCATCTATAAATGGAAACTGTGTGATGTTCCTGGGTCTGATTTCTTATAATGCTTTTTTAAATCACCAAATCATTTTAGATCAAATGAGATAACAGATAGAAAGCTCACTGCAAACCTTAAAGTGTTATGTAAATGCTAACTATTATTATGATTGTAATTATTAAATCCCGGGTAGAGCTCTATCCCAGTCCTTGTGGCTCATATGTTCTATTTGCATGTTCGGAAACTTGGGCCACTGTGTGTAAGGATGGGAGTCCAAGTTTCAGCTACCACCATTCCAAGCCTTCTTCATTTTGATCCCAATACTCCCACCTCCTAGTCTCTTGGCACCATATTTCTTGGAACAGTTCTCTTGCCTACAAGCTGAGAGCAAAACATGCTTTCTGAATGCATTTTCTCCCATTCTGGAGGTATTTACCAAGAACTAGAATCATCGGATGAATGTCAAAGTTAGAAGGAACCTCCAAAATTAAAAGGGCCCAGACCCCTCGTTCTGTAAAGGAGGAAGTGGAGGCCCATAGGTTAAGTAATTTGCCTGGACTTCCAGAGATAGCAGCAAAAGAGCAAGAATTTTACCCTGGTTCTGATTCCAAATGTAATGTTCTTTCTTTCAATCTATAGGTGCTATAAAGGATCTTTAATATATATATATCTGTCTCTATCTCTCTGTGTGTGTCTCTAGCTTTGTTTGTGTATGTATGTCTCTCTGTCTCTGTCTGTGTCTCTCAGTCTCTCTCCTCAGTCTTTGTCTTTGTTTCTGTCTCTCTGTCTTTATCTCTTAGTCTCTCTCCATCTGTCTTTATCTCTGTCTATGTCTGTCTCTCTGTCTCTCTCTCAGACCTAGTGAATGTCTGTCGCTGAATTTGAACCCAGATCCTCTGGATTTGGAGTCCAACATCTTAATCATTGAGTCATCTCAACTGTGCAGGACTCTCCCTCAACAATACTCCCAGCAACGCATCACCCAGCTTTCTCTTGAAGACCTTGAGTGAGAAGTAACCTCTCCCTGCCCAAACATCCCGATCTACTGTTGGACAGCTCTCATCATCGGGAAGCTCTTATGTCTGTGCAGTTTCTGTCCTTTTCTCTTGTTTCTCCCCTCTGGAGCCAAACAAAACAAAACTAGCCCTTCTTCCACATGAGAGCCCTTCAGATCCCCACCGTGTCCCTGGAGGCTTCTCTTCTCCAAGATAAACATCTCCAGTTCCTTGAATCGGCCTTTGTCTGAATGTATCGGAGCCCCTTGACATCCTGGCTACCCTTCCTCTGAATACACTCCAACTTGTCAATGTGCTTCCTTTAGAGGTACTGGTAATTAAAGAGATGCAAATTAAAATCACTCTGAAGTGCCATCTCACACACATTAAATTGGCAATAATAAATAGAATCAAGGAAAAAGTCCTTGTTGGCAAGACTGTAGGGAAACTCGCAACCCTCGCTCGCTCACACTACTGCTATGGAATCCTGATGGAGCACAATCTGGCAGAACCCAACCAGACCCATAAAACAGGCCGTGCCCTTTGCCTCTGTGATCCCATTGCTGGGAATGTAGCCCAAGGAAATACTGAAAAGGAAAAAACACCCTTTGCACAAAGCGATATGGAGCTACCCTATGGGATAAGAAGAAAAAAACGAGAATCCAGCCAGTTTCCTGGTGCTGGGGAACAGCCTGACGATGCAATGGAAACCGTGGCTCTATCAACAAGGATACAAAAACATGGAAACTATGGAAGGGGGGAATCTATAGAAAATATTGCAAAACTAAAAAAAGCATAGGAGCTATGTACATATGTTTAAATTTGTTTATATAGTTATAGAGATTTATCGATACAATACCACCCCCATATATATATATAGCTATATGTGTATTTCCCACCATGCTACTATGTCTTTCCCACTCACCCACCCTGTGAAGACCAACTCAAATATTACCTCCTCCAAAAAGTCTTCCAGCTTTCTGGGAAGGGGAGCAGGGAAGGGATAGAGAGAGGAAATCTAAGTGATGAAAGAGCAAAAGGTAGCCATTTTTAAAATTTTTAAGTAGATTTAAATATTATAAAATTTAAAATTTTTTTAAAAATAGAAAACCTCAGTTCACTCCAAACTCTAATACCCCACCCTTTTCCATCTGAGGGAACAAAGACATAAGTCGACATTGATATCCGAATGCTTATTGTGAAGCAACACCCCCGTCCCCAAAACAGTTGGCTTGCCTTTCCCTTACATAGTCATCTGTCATTTTGAATTTTCATGTACCACATTGTACCCCCCCATCCCAAGACACACACACACACACACACACACACACACACACACACACACACACATACACACCACATGAATGTAAAACAGACCAGACTACAACAAAAAATACATGTTTAGTATTTTCCTCAAGTCCCAATACAGTATTATGTACACCATACATACTTAATAAATGTTTGTCATGGAATAAAGATCATAGAATTTCCGAGCTGAAAGAGGCCTTGAAACAAAAAGGGAATTTAGAACATTAAATGTCGGAGTTGGGAGGGTCTTTAGAAAATAGAATGTCGAAACTGGGTTTGAACATAAAATGCCAGAACTGAAACGCTCCTTAGAATATGGACTGTCAGATCTGGGGAGGGTTTTGAATATGGAATATCAGGTCTAAAAAGAACTTACTTGATTTGGGGGGGGTTATTAAACGCTTTTTATTTTCAAAACATATGCATGGATAATTTTCCAACATTGACTGTTACAAAACCTTTTGTTCCAGATTTCCTCCCCTTCCTTCCACCCCCTCTCCTAGATGGCAAGTAATCTATGTTAAACTTGTGCAATACTTCAATAAATATTTCTACAATTATTGTACTGCACAAGAAAAATCAGATCAAAAAGGAAAAAATGAGAAAGAAAACAAAAAAGCAAGCAAATAACAAAAAGAATAAAAATGCTATGTTGTGGCCCACATTCAGTTCCCACAGTCCTCTCTCTGGGTGCAGATGGCTCTCTCCATCACAAGATCATTGGAACTGGCCTGGATCAGCTCATTGTTGAGAAGAGCTGGGTCCATCAGAACTGATCATCATATAGCATTGTTGTTGCCGTGTACAACGATCTCCTGGTTCTGCTCATTTCACTCAGCATCAGTTCATGTAAGTCTTTCAGGCCTCATCTGAAATCCTCCTGCTGGTCATTTCTTACAGAACAATAATAGTCCATCACATTCATAGACCACAATTTATTCAGCCATTCTCCAAATAATGGGTATCCCCTCAGGTTCCAGCTTCTTGCCCCTACACAAAGGGCTGCCAGAAACATTTTAGCACATGTGGGTCCCTTTCCCTCCTTCATAATCTCTTAGGGATACAAGCCCAGTAGAAACACTGCTGTCTCATAGGAAAAGACTTTAGAGCATGTCAGATGAAAATTCAGAGTTACAAAGGATCTTAGGACTCAGAATGAAAGTTGGGAGAGTCCTAAGAATGTCAGAGCTGGGAGAACCTTAGAGATCACCTAGCCCAATGGCCTTATTTCACAGTTGAGGAAACTGAGGCAGGGAAAGAAAGGATTTTTTGCTTAAGGTCATAAAGACAAAGCAGAAACTTAAATCCAGTCTTCTTTCCCTGATCTTCCAAACCTTCCTCTGTATATATGGGATGATTAGAATCCATATTGCTCATTTGTTGCCTAAATTACTTATAAATTGACCTTGTCACCTGTGCAATAACATTTCAATATTAAGTTGTCAAAATGCAAAACAATAAAAGCAGATTCCACACCACACACCCGACTTTTGCACACTGGAAAAAAATGCTGTGAGAAGTTGGAGGTTTCAAGAGTAGACCTCCCCAGGATGCCAAGCATCTTCTCCAGGAGGCTCCCCTATCCTCCAAGGGCCTGTGACTGCGGTAAATCTCATCCTGGCAGAGCTGACTTTCCCTGCACCAGGAAATCCTGTTTCTAGAACTGACATCCAAGGTTGGAAGGACTGCCTGATGGGATGGAGTCCAGAAGCTCTACCCTTTTCCGCCTTTGGGGAAACTTTAAAAAAGGCCTATTGTATTCTTGGACTCTGGCACAGTATAGGTAAACTTTGGAAAGCAACAAGCCCAGCCAAGAAAAGACGGGTTAGATCTAGTCCATCCAAGGATTTTTCTTCCCTGACTGCCTCTCACCAGCCCCTCTCCACTCCCCATTCCAACAATGGTAGGGTCCTCGGAAAGGGAAGCCTGAGATGAGAGGCCAAAGGTATATCCTGAAAAGTTGTTCACCTTCCTGGGCCTCAGTTTCCCTATTTTAAAAAATTTATTTATTTCTAATACATATTGTTTTATGAATCATGTTGGGAGAGAAAAATCCAAATAAAAACCATGGGAGAGAGAAAAAAAACACAGAAAAGAAGTGAACATATCATGTGTTGATTTACATTTAATCCCCACAGTTTTGTGGTTTTTTTTTCTGGATGCAGATGGCCTTTTCTGTCCAAAGTCTCTTGGGATTACTTTGGATCACTGAACCACTGAGAAGAACCAATTGTGCATAAATGATCAACACCCATTCTTGCTGTTATTGTGTCACTGTATGTTTGATTCTGCTTGTTTCACTCAGCATCAGTTCATGTAAATCTTTCCAGGTCTTTCTAAAATCAACTTGTTCTATTTTTATAGAATAAAATATTTTATATAAAAATTCATATATATACATATATATGTAATAAACTATTTTATAGAATACTATCTTTTATAGAACATTTTTTATATTTCATTACATTCAAATACACAACTTGTTCAGCCATTCCCAACTGATGGGCGTCCACTGGTTTTCCAATTCTTTGCCATCACAAAAAGGGTTTTGCACATATGGGTCCTTTCTCCTCCCTTAAGATCTCTTTGGGATACAGGTCCAGTAGATATGCTTCTGGGTCAAAGGGTACACAAAGTTTTATAGCCCCTTGAGCATGGTTCCAGATTGCTCTCCAGAATGGTTGGGTTTCAGTTTCCCCATTTGTAAAATGAAGAAGTTAAACTTGAGGTCCCTTCCAGCTCTACCTATCATCCTGTGAGCCCTCGCGTTTTCATTTGGTTATTCTGGCCTCCAGTAAATTTGTTTCCTGTTGTCTTAATTACTAGTGAAGTTCTGGGAAAAACCCAGACATTATCTGGGGGGACCTAAGGGACAGAAGAAGGAGCAACCATCTTGAGGCTAAAAGAGCATGAGTGGGACTGGGAATACCCTAAGGCTGAGACCAGATTTGATCCTAGAGGAGCTTCTTGAATTGGGGAGTTACATTGTCACACTGGAGAACATCCCTTTGGCTAGCAGCTCTTTGCAGGATGGGCTGAGAAGAGAAAGACTTAGCATCATGGATCTGGCCCTTGATGCAATCTCAGAAGTCATCCATTTTACAGATGAAAAAACTGAGTCCCCACAATGTTTTTGTATTTTTCCTTATTCTCTAAAAAAGTTTTGTCAAAAGAGCTGTCCCCCTTTTGAGTAGCATTTAATTTTAAGTTGTGTTTGTTAGTACTTGAATTAAATTTAAAGTTGAACTTAAATGGGAAATCCTTAGTCAGGGAAGCCACTGAGGACATTCCCCAGGTGAAGGGAGATGTATCAGAGTCAAGATTCTCACTCAGGGACTGGGCCCATGTTCCCTTGCTGACCCTTGGGAGTCTGGGAAGCCGGGGCCTGGAGGAGAGGCAGCAGCTGAAGTCCTGGATGAAATCCTGCTTTTGTCACTTACTCCAAGGAGAGGGTAGGGCCAGCCGGTCTCTTCCATCTCCAGATCCATGGTCCTAATTCACATGACTTCTCTGTGCCTCAGTTACCTTCTCTGTAAAATGAGTGGGTGGGGCTAACTGACCTCTAAATCTGCCCTCCTGCAATCCTAAGCAAAGAGGCTTCCAAGAGAGGGGTACAGCAACCCAGCTGCGGGTATACCCAAAGAACACTTTGACCTCAAATTTTCCCTTTCACCTTTACAGAGAAGCGGAGTCCTAAGCGGTGGCTTGATGCCATCTGGCTGCTCTTACACTTTGCTCTGTGTCTTTTTGAAGAAGCCGAGCATGTGACAGACCAAGGGGAAGGAAGCTCCCTTCCTTCTAAGTCCCTGCCAATGGGGAGGGGCCCCACAATGAGCAATGGGCTGTTAGCCCAGCCTGTGGCTGGGGAAGGCCAGCCAGCAGGACCAGCACTGACCGGAACCACAGAGGGCTAGGAGGCCCCCTCCGAGAGGGTCCCCTGCCCAGGATGGATCCCAGGGCCCGGAGGAGCTGGGGGGAGTTGGTCTCTTGGGACGCCCTGACCTTCGCTAGGTATTTCCTCAGTCCTGGAGCGAGTAATTTAGAGTAAGGGGCCAATCTCCACTGGTGAGAAGTTCCCTAGATACCAAAGGATCATAAATCATAACAAAACCTCTGTCTTCTTTCAGTCTCAGTTTCCTTTTTTGTAAAACAGAAGGCACCGAATTATTCTAGTACACAGGAATAGAGAGGGCACTAGACGCAGGGTCAGGAGGATCTGTGTTCAAATTCTGCCTCAGACTTGGGCAAGCTCTCTCCCTGTGCCTCAGTTTCCCCATATATAACATGAGGAAGCCTTCTGAGATCTCTTACCCTTCTAGCTCAAAAGGATGTAAAACATGACCAGCCCTTCTGCATAATCTACCCTGAAACTATCTGACAGCAGAATAAGTAGCAGCCTCTCACAGTCACATCCCTCCCGGAGATAGGAAGAGCGGGTATTATTTTACCATTTTATAGAAGGGAAAACTAAGAACCCAGAGGCAGGGCTTTAGCACTGAGTCAGGGGGCAGAGGACGTGTATTTGTTGGCATTAACAACACTCGAAATTCCCCCACCAAGCCTCAGTCAAATTGGGGCCCATTAAAGACTTGGATAAAAATGTCAAGTTTTCCAGTTGCATCCTGGGCCATCTCCAGTCGTCCTGATCTCTTCTGGCCCCTGGACCCAGAGGATTCTGGAGGAGAGAGTGAGACTGGCTCAGCCCTCCAACTTCAATCCAACTCACTTGCATGTTCTGACATCACCTCCCTGATGTCATAGTTTTCTTCAAGAATGGTGGGTGCAGTGGACAGAGCACCAGCCCTGAAGTCAGGAGGACCTGAGTTCAAATCTGGCCTCAGACACTTAACACTTCCAGCTGTGTGACCCTGAGCAAGCCACTTAACCCCAACTGCCTCAAAAAAAAATGAAGGACAAACAAATAGAAGAAAAAGCTGCTTGTGAACAAAGCACAAAGATAGACCTTGGCCCAGACCTCCATCTTTGCAGCTTTCAGCCAAGGACTGAGCTCTGTGAGCAGGGGCTCTGGGAATTGGCCCAGCCTGAGCTGAGGGTTGAGTATGGACTTCACTAGGGTGCAAAATAGTAATGGCCTCTTCCTCCCAGAGTCGTGGGGAAGAGCAGAGGAGACAAACATTTTGCAGATTTATTAAAGCATTGGGTGCCCTAAGACTTTTGGGACACCCCGGGTAACGCTCAGTGGTGAGGATGCTGGGCTTCGTCTTGTAGTCTGGACATGTGATTTCACTGATATGGGAGGGATTCCCAATGTCGATCTCCTTCCACAAATACTGAGGGGAATTCATAGTGTTAGAGCTTCCTGGAGACCAGCCTAAGGAAACCTTTCTCTAGTAGGAGCTGTTGTGGATAACACCGTCCGTGACCTGAGAGCCCCTTCTGGGGAATCAATAATGGAAAATAATAATCCCTTGCACAATTGAACAGAGTGATGTATTCAAAGACAATAGAATTCACGCTCCAAGGGACTTTAGAGGTCATTAGAGTGTCTTCTTAGAGCTGCCTTTGACCTAAGAAGCCTCTAGACCAACCCCCAAATTTTGCAGATAAATCATTGAAATGACTTGCCCATGGTCACACAAGGAGCAAGTACTGGAGCTTGGCCTGAAATCCAGGTCCTCTGACTCCAAATACAGCCATCTTTCGCTTCCCACTGTACCACACTGCCTGGTCAAAGTAACTCCCTCTTTTTATAAAAGGGGAACACGGAGATCCGGAAAGAGGGGATCACCCAAAGTTACTGAGGAGCCGGTGTCTTGAGTTTAGCCGCAGTGTTTTTCCCAAGTATCCAGCCTCAGCAAAGAACTCCTTTCTAGAAAAGAGAAGTCCCTCCCCAGGTAGAGAGCTAACGCAGGCGGTGGAGGGAGGAAGGACTGGAGAGGGGCCCACCTTGTGGGAGGGCCCATCTTTCCCCACTCTAGCAGCAAATTGATTCCTGCTCAAAATCCACACATGGGAGAGCAACATTTGCTATTCAGCTCCGCTTCTATACTAACAAACTGAGAATTAAAACAGCTTGGCACTTCACATACTTGTATCAGGGTCAGCTAATGGAAATAACAAGAAGATAAATTATTCCAGGGAAAGAATGGTTTTCCTGATTTGGATAAGGAAACGTAGCAATCCCGGGGGACAATCTCGGTGTCCAAGTGAGTGTCAGCGGAGAAGAATGAGTCCATTATGTGCACTGAGCTTCCAAGATGGCACTTGGGGCCAAGGGGAACCTGGGGCTCTGGCAGGGCTGGAAGATTGGTTTCCTCATCTGAGCGGCCTCACACACAGCAGGGCCTGCTGCTGCTCTTAGCTGAAGGTCACACTCCCGACCCACCATCAAAAGGATGCTGCTCTTTTAATTTCTAGCTATGGGAATGGGCTATTGAACCATCTCTCTCTCTTTCTCTCTCTCTCTCTCTCTCTCTCTCTCTCTCTCTCTCTCTCTCTCTCTCTCTCTCTCTCTCTCTCTCTCTCCCCTCCTCTCTCTCCCCTCCTATCTCTCTACCTCCCTCCTCTATCTCTCTCTTTCTCCCCCTCTCTGTATCTGTTTCTCTGCCCTCTTTCCTTTCCCCCCTTCTCTTCTCTTCTCCTTTCCTTCCCTTTCCTCTCTTGTGCCTATCCCTTTGTCTCTCTTCCCTTCTCTCTCTCTCTCTTCTTCTTCTTCTCTCTTCCCACCTCTCTATATTTCTATTTCTTTCTTTCTCTGTATCTCTGTCTCTGTCTCTCCCCTTTCCTTTCCTCATCCCCCCCTTTCCTCTTCTCTCTTTTCCTGTCCTCTCCTCTCCTCTCTCATGACTATCTCTCTGTCTCTGTCTCTCAGTCTCTGTCTCTCTGTGTGTCTCTCTTTCTCTGTCCTCCCCCTCTGTGTCTCTCTGTCTCTGTCTCTGTTTCTCTCTCTCTCTCTCTCTCTCTCTCTCTCTCTCTCTCTCTCTCTCTCTCTCTCTCTCTCTCTCTCTCTGTCTCTGTCTCTCTGTCTCTCTGTCTCTCTCTGTTTCTCTCTCTCTCTCTCTCTCTCTCTCTCTCTCTCTCTCTCTCTCTCTCTCTCTCTCTCTCTCTCTCTCTCTCCATCCGTCCCTTTCTCTCCCTTCCTTCCCCCCCTGCCCCTTTTCTCACTTAGTATTTTTAATGACTTGCCGAGATTGAGGGCATCACCAGTGGCTATGACTAATTGTTCCACAAGATGATCCAACTCATGACTTTAGCCTCAGTGGCAACATATTCTTTCCCAGTGAGCTGACCTTAGACCTCTTAGGACAGTTCTGAGATATACTCAGAGTAGCCTAGCATAATTTAACTTAGTACAGGAGAGAAGAAGAGATAAAGGAGATGAGAAGAGAAAGGAGAGGCTCAGGGAGAAGAGAAAAGGAGGGCAGCAGGGGGGAGGGAGAAAAAGGGAGGATGGCAGGGATTTAGGAGAGGCCGGGAGTACAGGGGAGGATAGGACAGGGCAGAAAGGACTACAATTCAAGATTCTGGCTCTGTTTCTATTTCTAAGTGAGTTATATTCAGGCTGTTGCCTTTTTCATCACATCCATGGCCACATGTAGACCTCCTCCCCGCTCCTGCCCTTTAACCTCTTCTATCCTTTTACCAACATTGAACTTTTTCTTCTAACAAAGAAAAAGAGTTGAGCAAAAGCAGTATCTGGTAGAGTAGCTGAAGCTAACAAAGCGTACAACGTTCTGTCTCTTTAGTCCCCCATCTCTCTGCCTAAAGCACGGGGATACACTTCAGGATCCCTTTTCTGGGAACAACAATGGTTACTGTCCAGAGACTGGCTTCCTTTTTGTGTTTGTGGACTGACCTGGACCAGGCTGGGCTGGACTGGGCTGGGTTGGGCCGGGCTGGACTAGACTGGACTAACCTGGACTGGCTTGGGCTAGACTGGATTGGAATGGGCTGCTCCACAGCCTGAAATAGTTTTGTTTCATTCAAATCCTTAGAGATTACAGTTAATCACATTTTCCATTTTATGTGACTTAATTTAGCACAGGATATGAAGATGTTTATTAAGAGAAGGGTTTGTGGGGCAGATAATACCCAGCGCTCCAACTTCCCCCCTTCTTCCTCAGTGTCCCCAGCTGGTCTCCCCCCATCCCCACCTCTCCACGTACGATCCTCTGCCCATGGGAGACTCCCCAACACCTAGCAGAAGGAACCTGGGGCCATGCTTAAAACAGGTTATCTTGTGAATGTTCTGGGATGCCATTTCCTTCTCTTTGCCTGTGTAAATATAACCTTCTCCCACCTCCCCATTAGACTGGTAAGCTCCTTGAAGTTAGAAATCCTGGCTTATTCCATATTGTGTCTCCTTCAGCTTCTAATATGGAGGTTCTACAAATGCAATTAAATGTTTGTTCGATGAATCAATGAGATAATATTGTTGTCCCTTTCTCTACTGTGCCCATTTCTTTTATTTTTCCATCGATAAATACTTATTTGCAGATATATGATCAAGACCCTGAGTTAAGCCATCACTTTTCTCCCTCTATCTCCCGTCTCCTTCCTTTCTTTTCTCCTCTCCCTCTTGTTTTCTTCTGGGAATACTTCCCAGGGAAGGAGTGAAGCTCAACTCTCCCATCTCTTCAGTCCAGAAGGACTCTAGATTTAAGTAAGTAGTAAAGTGGATGGAGTGCTTGGGCCTAGAGTCAGAAAAGCCTGAATCCAATTTTGGCCTTACACATTTATTAATTGTGCAGCCTTGAACAAGTCACTTACGCTTTGCCTCAGTTGACTTGGGTCAGCTTCATTAAGATTATTCTTGGATCTGTCCAGCCCAAACATGATTCCTGACCACAAGGGCCATATCACCTCTATTTTTTCTTTCTATATGTCCCTTGAGCCTCTTAAACTCAACTTATCCAAAACAGATGAATTCGTTCTCCACAGCCCCATACCTCATTTCCTTATCTCTGTCCAGGGTAGCACCCAGTCACCCACCTTTGCAGCTCTGGCATCATTCGTGCTTCTTCCCTCTCCTTCACACTCATGTTTAATCATTTTCTGAATCCCATCGATTCTCACATTCACCTCTCTCTCAACTCGCACTGCTATCCCCCTGGTTCAAGCTCTCTTCCTTTTGCCTGGGCGAAATCCTTCTAGTTGAACTCCCATTCATACAATCCCTCTCCCCTTCAACCCATTCTCCAAAGAACTATCAGAATAATTTTCCTAAAGTCCAGACCTGATGGTGTTACTCCTCTGCTCAAGAAGTCATCATGGTTCCCTCTTGGCCCTAGGAGAACCTACAAATTCCTCTGTTTTGCTTTCAAAGCCTTTCATGATCTAGCTCCGGCCCGTCCTTCCAGATTTATTTCACATGACTCTCTTCCATACTCTCTGAAGTCCAGCTGAACTCATATACTTGATTTTCCCCACACCTAACATTACATTTCCCATTTCCCTCCTCCTCTTAGAATCCCTAACTTACTCCAAAACTTAATTAAAAGTCAAGTAGCATCTTTCAAGAAGCCTTTCCTGGAAAATGTCCACCCCACTGTACCAGAAATTACTTTATATATGCTCCATATTTAAATAGGGTGTGTGTGTGTGTGTGTGTGTGTGTGTGTGTGTGTGTGTGTTTGTATTATCTTCAATAGAAAGTGAGCTTTTGTGAGTAGGGGATGTTTTGTCTTTGTCTCTGTATACTCAGAACCTACCACAGTGTCTGGAACATAGTAGATGCTTAATAAATGCTTGTAGAATGAGTGAATGGATGAATAGCAGATCGTAGCCAACCTCCATGATGTCTGTGAATAAATGATTCGTCTGTTGCCCTAGCGTGTTTGTCTAGGGAACCTGTATAGAACTCTGAATGGCAGGGGTCAGCCCAGCAAGGGCTCATCTCAGTTATGAGGGGAAATTATTGTATCCCTCCATAGAATATAAACCCTTTGAAGGCAGGGATTATTTCAACATAAAAGACATGTGATTGCTGACTTTGTATTCCCAGCATCAAGCATGGGTATATGGGAGTAAGGGACATTTCTATAGCACTCTCTCTGCCAAGCCCATTGCTATTTGAACTATTTACAATTAGTAGGTGTTGTTATCATTCCCATTTTACAGTTATGGCAACTGCGGAAGACAGAAATTAAGTGACAAGATCCCACAGCTAATAAGTGTCTGAGGCTAGATTTGAACTCAGGATTTCCCAGCTGCAGGTTTTGTGTTCTATCTACCACACCAGCTAGCTGCTTCATAGTAAGTACTTCATGCATACTTGTTGAATTAAATGAAAACAGCAATTATTTATTCTCTTTTTTTTCTGTTTCCCTCAGTTCTGAAAGACAGTGTAACTTTAGACTAGAGAGTCAGTCTCAGAACCAGAAAGAGCTGGGTTCCAATCGGACGATACTTAACCACTCAATGAACTGGATGACTCTCTAAAACTAGAGATTATCCAAGAGTATTCATTCATCTGTATTAGAAGAGGGAGTTTTCCCACCTGGAAGTTCCCTAAATCAATGAAGTCATGGGTCAGTTCTGAAAGGAAATTTCTCATAGTGTCTAGCACACCCCCTGGTATTTTGAAGGTGCTTAATAATTGTGGAAATCAACTGGATTTGAACAGCTCTGGAAGCAGCCGCAGCTTCTCTCTGAAGAGCCCCAGAGCTGAAGCGGCTCCTGCTCTTCCCTGCCTGAGTGAGGGGCCTCCGACAAATGAGGCAGCACATGGAAGCCCCGCTACCGCCATCATCCCGAGTTCCCTGGATGCTCTGACGAGGCACTGTGTGGGTTTGATTGATCACCAGTTCCTCTGCCTTTTAAATGTCGAAACTCAGAGGCTGCGGCTGCTGCTGCTGCTGGAGAGGATGATAAAGAAGATATCCATGGGGTGGGATGGGACTCCTGAGCCTCCCCAGCCTAGATCCTCCCCCCAGCGCTCTTCACACCCCCATTTTCCTTCATCATTCTGAAGCCTTGCTATCATTCGGTCCTTTCCTTAAAGTCTGGTTGTTGTATTTTCCTAAAAAATAATCCTTGCAGTCCCTGCCTTTCCCTGGCTCATATATTCATTCAAATTTGTCACTGACTTTAAAAAACGAAACTTTAGAATTAAATGTAGAGCTGTAACTAGGAAGCCCAGCAGTTAGGGCAGATTCAGCTGGGGGTAGTATTGACAACCTATTCTGGTAGAAATCTTTAATCCAAGGGCACCCACAATAGCTTGTCCCCTTCCTACCCCAATGGTACCTGCTGATCCCTCAGCCCCCTTCCCTGCCATCTCACCCCACTTTCCCCCATCTTCCTTCATGAGATATTAGCAGACTAAGCCACGGGGACAGTCTCTGAACCACTTCAGAGAGGAAGCTTCCCACTCCCCCTACCCCCACCCAGATGCCAGCGCCTAGTACAAATTCCTGGTTGCTCTGTCCTAGTTATCTTTCCTAGCTCTGATTAAGTACCTACTTTAACCAGGCCCTACCGGAGAGAATCCTAAGGACAGAGTCCTTGATCTCAGGGAGCATTAATTGTAGCCAATATTTATGTGCACTTGTGTGTGCGAAGCCCTGGGAAGATACAGAGATGAAAGCAAACAATTCCGGCCCCGGAGACCTTACAGTCTAAATACAGGTGTTGTAACAGAAGAAAAACTAAACACAAGAGTATTTGTAATCCAGACTGGTCTGTCTGCCACATAATAGCTCATGCTTAGATTGTGTTTTGTGAAGAAAGAAAATGCATTTATTATGTTCTTAATGTTTACCAAGCACTGTGATAAGTGTTAGAGATAAATATGGAGAGGGCAAAAGAGTCGCTGCTCCCAAGGAGCTTATACTCTAATGAGGAGGGGGAAAACATATTTAGGAGGATTCAAGTGCAGGAAGATGGAAGATACTAGAGTTTCGTAGTGGCTAGAAACTGGAAGATGAATGGATGTCCATCAGTTGGAGAATGGTTGGGTAAATTATGGTATATGAAGGCTATGGAATATTATTGTTCTGTAAGAAATGACCAGCAGGAGGAATACAGAGAGGTTTGGAGAGACTGACATCAACTGATGCTGAGTGAAATGAACCAGAAGATCATTATACACTTCAACAACAATGCTGTATGAAGATATATTCTGATGGAAGTGGATATCTTCAACATAAAGAAGATCCCACTCACTTCCAGCTGATCAATGATGGACAGAAACAACTACACTCAGAGAAGGAACACTGGGAAGCGAATGTAAATTGTTAGCACTATTGTCTATCTACCCAGGTTACTTATACCTTCGGAATCTAATACTTAATGTGCAACAAGAAAATGGATTTACACACATATATTGTATCTAGGTTATACTGTAACACATGTAAAATGTATGGGATTGTCTGTCATCTAGGGGACAGAGTAGAGGGAGGGAGGGGGGAAATCTGGAAAAATGAATACAAGGGATAATGTTATAAAAAAATTACTCATACATATATACCGTCAAAAAAATTATAATTATAAAATTAAAAAAAGGAAGACACTAGAGATCCTTAAGGTACAGAGATGTTTGCCCTGCAAAGTGAGGGAGGGCTAGAGGGGAACCAGCCCTCATCATAGGGAACAGGAGAGTGGAACCATGAGTTGAAGTAGAGAAAAGATTCTGGCTTTCCTCTAGAAGAAATGGGTATGAAGGGGAAAGGAGATCAACATTTGGTCAAGAGAGGAAAGAGATCGACATCTGGCAAGGAAGGAGAGGCTACCGTGGAGATCCTATTTGGGCAGGTGGAAAGGGCTGAAACTCTTGAGTTAATGCACTGAGGTAAAATAATCGAGCACTTGAGGCTCATTACCGATTGAACAATACTCTATAAGAATATGCTTGGAAAATGGCCCATCCCACTATCCTATGCTGGCCCAGTCGTTTGGTGTACATGGAGAATTGTGGGAGGGACTAGGAGGTGTAGGGAGACTAACCAGGATCACTTCTGTGACAGAGAGACGAAGAGGTGAGGTCGCAAAGATCCTACCTGTCCACTCTCTTCACTTCTACCGCTAAAGACCTAGAATAAAGACTTTTGCTTATCCTGACGCCGGCTGATTCTAAGGTACCCAAGGTGCTAACGGGGTTGCCACAGGCAGGGAGGGAGGGCCTAATGTCGATGGCCCCATCTGGGTATGGTGAGTGGAGCAGTAGGATCTAGCCCCTCCCCTTCAATCTCTCCCCACCTGTTCATACCCACACCTGAATTTGACCATGAGAGCGCCATTCCTTTGGTTCTTTGGGAGTTCTCAACTAAAATGCAATACTATCACACCCCCAAGACTAGTAAAGCAAAGTGGGTTGGTATAAATTAATATTTCGTGAGGATTCTGTGTCAGACCAGCACAGGACACATGACAGAGGAGGAAAGTAGGGGGTAAAGAAACAGTGTTAGAGGGAAAATGGGAGCCAATCAAAGAAAGCCTTCCCCAACCTCGGAGGTTCCAATCTGGGGGGAAAGAACCACTTCTGCCAGCTTCCCTAAGGCCCTGAGCACTGCCCTTGGGGGAATGAACTGTTAAGTAAGGCTGCTCCCCTGTCTGAACGTGGAGGGAGGCACAGTAGAGACAGAGGTGATAACCGAGCTCGTTCTCCCTCGCTTATCTGGGAATCATTGCGAGGCTACACTGGCCCTCACAGGCAACTCTGGAGCCCTGGGTTTAAACAAAAGGATGCTTTTAGCAGACTGACTGTGAGTAAACTTGACCCAAAGTAAAGAATAACGCTAATAGCTTTGCTCCCTTCCTAGCCTGTGATTGCCCTTCCCTTAGAGAGAACATCGGGGCAGGACACTCTCTTTACAAAGATTGTATGAGAGCATTGGATTGGGAAGGGTGAGGGTATTTAGAGACCCTCCAGTCCAATCCTTTTTTTTAAACTGGGGAAACAGACCCAGAGATCTTAAGATACTTATCCAAGGTCACACTGAAAGTTAATAGCAGCATCAAGATCAAAAACCAGGACTTCTGGCCCCAAATCCAGTTCCCTTTCCCAACACACGATTTCCTCTCTTCTACATGAGAGAAGCATCAACTGAGAGAAAGTGGATGCCCCTTTATCCTCAGCTTTGGAAAACCTCCTGGAATGGGGAGAAAATTGTGGGTTATTTAAATGGCAGTGGTTTGGATATATATGTGGCTCAGAAGAGAGGATTTGATGATGGGAAGGCAGAAAATGTTGTACAAAAATTAAGGTTCATAAATCATTTCTTTCTAGAGGCTTTGAGATTAATGGGGTCAGAGCTCCAAAGTAATAAGAGCCCTTCGAGATTGCATTCTAATCTTTCAGTATACAGAGGATTAAACCATGGTTCAGACTGGGAAGTGACTTGTCCAGTGTCACATGGCTAGTTAGTTAGTGACAAAGCAAGGTCTGGAGCTTAGCTCTCTCAGTCCAGAGTTCTTTTTCATTTCCAAAATGTTTTATTGATTTTTTAAAATGTTATCCTTTTCCTGTAAGTACTAAAAAAAACTTCTCCATCTCTCTTCCTCCCTCTCTCTTTCTCTCTCTGTCTCTCTCTGTGTGTCTCTGTCTGTGTGTGTGTGTGTGTGTCTCTCTCTCTCTCTCTATTTATATATATATATATATATATATGTCTTTCTCTCTGTGTATGTGTCTCTTTCTGTGGCTCTCTCTCTCTCACTCACTCTCTCTCCCTCTCTCTCCCTCTCTTCATTTCTGTCTTTGTCTCTGTCTCTGATCAAACCAGTATTTTGTCCTTGCCCGACAACATGTGCCCTTTTCTGCCCCAAAGTAGAAAGTTCTCTCTAACAAATTTTACCATCTGAGAGGAAGCGTCGCATAGTGAGTGGAGTGCTAGACTTTAGAGTCAATAAAGGCCAGGGTCATATCTTGCCCCACACACTTGTATTAATTGTAAATGGGCAAATCAATCAACCTCCTGTCTGTAGGTCCCTTCCAGTGCACATCCGCCCCTCCACAGGCTCTGCTGGTAGCTGCCTTGGTCAGAGTGCCGAGGCTTTTCCTTTCTGTTGTTGTAGCCAGGATGTCCACAGCTCTCCTGCTTGGGCCCCTAGTACTCAGCATTGGGGGAGCCGGTCTTCTCCAGGGCTCTGTCCAAGGTGCTGGTTGGAGGGAGGTTGCAGGGGTTGGGAAGCCTCAACAGGGCAGGAGAAGCTGTGACATGCTCCGAATGTACGAGTCTAGAGCTCTGTCCCGTGCTCCCCCACACCAGTGAGTCCCAGCGTGTTAGGGAAGGGGGCAAGGCTGCCTGTATCTGATCCCCACTGAGGGCAGAGGCCGAGCCCCGGGCTCCACTTGGCCCTTTTGCCCGTACACCTCCGCCTCTGTGATCATCCAGGGTCCTCATTGCCCGCCTCCAGGTTATTTCTGGCTGCTTCCATCCCATGGGTTCAGCATCATCTGTTCTTGGCATCTGATCCGCAGCAAGAGACAGGCTAATCCAGGCCTGACTCTCTCCCCGGCAGGTAAAGATCTAGCTTCAGCCTCTAATCCGAGCACGTGCTGATGTGGCAGAGGGCAAGGAGGGCTTGCAGTCAGCTCTCAGTTACCACAAAGGTAAAATAGGAGGCCACAGAACCAATAATCCCCCAAAACTGTGTGTGTGTCTCTTCTCTGCACTGCAATCAGCTGCCAGTTTTCCACAAAGACAAAGCCCAGGGACCCTGGGATATCTCATCCACACACATCCCATTCTGGAGGGAGGTAGAGAGGTGACATCAGATTTGATGACCGGCCTCTGTGAATCCTAAAGTGAGCTTCATCCATTTAGATCTGAAAGAAACCACAGGGGTCGTGTAATCCAAGGCCTTCCTTGGCCAAAGTGAGACAGAGATGAAGTGATTTCCCCAGGCTCACTCAACCAGTCTCCAAGGCAGGATCTGAAACAAGGTCTTCCTAATTCTACTTCTGTTTCCTCTCTACTACCCCACACTGCATCCTGAGGTTCTCTTCATTCTAGTGTCCCTATGGGAAGGGTCCTATCAGTTCCAACTGATCTGTAATGAACAGAACTAGCTACACTCAGAGAAAGAACACTGGGAAATGAGTGTGGACCACAACATAGCATTTATGCTCTTTCTGTTGTTGTTTGCTGCATTTTTGTTTTTCTTCCCAGGTTATTTTTACCTTCTTTCTAAATCCAATCTTTCTTGTACAATAAGATAGCTTTATAAATATGTATACATATATTGTATTTAACATATACTTTAACATGTTTAACATGTATGGGACTACCTGTCATGTAGGGGATGATCTGAAACAACTTCCCAAGCAAATATCCCCTTGGGCTCCTCGGGGCTTAATTGCTGGGTTGTTCTAAATAGTGTTTTAAAAGGGGGGACACAAAGTGACCTCTGGCTTTGGTGAAGCTTACTAAGGGCCAACCTGGGCTTCTTTAGCTCACTGATCCTACTAGGGGATCCTCAGTCTAGGGAGTCAGCCCCAACCTAGCAAGAGACATCATCATTTGGTTAATTCAAAGTCTCTAGTCCTAAAAGGAGCCTTAAAGATTTAGACCTGCAAGAGACCTCAGAGGCATCTAATAAAACATCTCTGCTTTATAGATGGGGGGGACAAAATTTCCCCTCCAGAACACACAATCAGAAAGAGCAAAGACAGATTTTGAATTCAGATCCTATCATTTCAAGTTGGCTCTTTCCTCTGGATCTGCACTGGTCCTTGGCTCCCAAATGGAGGGAAAATAACTTGCCCAAAGTTTGAAAAAAATGAAACTTGAACTCAGATGTTCTGAATCCAAGGTCAGCACTCTTCCTTTAAATTAAAAACAAATGTGTTTTATTAATGATTTATGTTGGGGGGGGGGGTTTACATCCAATAATCTACTTACAAAAACAAGTCTTTCTAACAGAATCCAAAGACACATCATCCATGTTTGACAGTGTGTTCGGCATTTTATTCCCGTAGTCCATCACTTCTCTATTGAAAGGAAAGAAATATGTTTCTTTTCAGTGTTGCAGCACACTTTCCATATTCCATATACTACCATTTTCCTTTCTTAATTCCCCTCAGTTAAGGAAGGAGGCCCCCACTACCGTCTCTAATTGTCTAACACCTCCTCCTTCGACTTTAATCTATATATAATCAATCGAATAATCATTGATGGGCAAATAGTGCACTCAATACAAAGACTGGGATTTTTTGAAAGTGCTGAGAATATTTGTGTTATATTTCAGTGCTATGTCTATAGCAATTCACCTCGGTGTTATATCCATCACCTTTATTGGTCCCACCTCTATGGTAGATCCATCCAACATGTAAAAAGTCATCTGCTGACTGAAAGGTCCACTTGTCCCAAAAACCTTTCTTTTCTATAATCTACCTTTGTAAATGAAATCCATTCTTATGATCAGTCACTTCCTCATTTTGGTGATGACCCTGCATCTCTAGAAGGCTCCTTTTGAGATATAAATATGTTACTGGCTGATCACAGATTTAGAATTGGGAAGAATCCCCTAATCCAACCCCCTCACTTTACAGAGGAGGAAAGGTTCTGTGTCTTATAGACAGTAACTATCTGAACAGAGCCTGAAACTTTCCACTATGGAAAGTTGTCACCTTGTTAAGTTGTCAGATGAGGTCCTCTGTCACCTGGGAAAAAAGAGAACAAGATGTTGAGAGACCAGGTCTTGATTGGTGAGAAGGAAGAATCCCCTGAATAGGCCCATTATTAGAATTCACAGTTTACCATCTTTTGCATAATTATAATTTTGAATACTTTGAATTTAAAAAAGATAATGGGGATCTACTTGTACATAAGCATTCACTGAAAGTTAAAGGGGCAGATCAGGAAAATGGGACATTGCCCAGGAAGATACAAGTCTGAGTGACTATGGAGGGTAATTGGAGTGAAGAGGAATAGGGAAAAAGAAGTGATAACAGGAGGGGACAGGTAAATGGGGATGGTAACTAAAGACAAATTCTTTGCTTTAGGTTGAGGAAGACTAAGTCGGCCACTGAACTCTTCTACCATTTACTATGTGCTTACTGTATATGAGACACTAGAAGCATAAAAACCAAAATGAAAATGTTCTTATCTTCTTGGGAAGCTCCCTTTCCACTAAGTGGCTTACAACATTTACAAACTTCATTGACTAAAAGGCAATCTGTGGGTGTTAGAAAGGATAGTGAACTTGTCTCATCGAAGACAAAGACAGAAAGGCAATGAATATACACTAATCATGGACAGATCTGCTCTTGTCTGGTCACTTGAAACAGCATCCTATCAATGACTGATGAGTCTAAGAGTGTGCTAGAAAGATCCCTGTAGACATATAACCTTGATTTGAATATTGACCCTGCTGCTTATTATCTGTGTGACCATGGACAGCTCTCTGAAACTCAGCTCCTTTCTTTGCAAAATGAGTTAGTCTAGATGATCCAAGTGGATTTGGATGTCTTCTGACTTGTTCTTCTATTCAGTGGAAGGTTCCTCACTGGGCTGGCTCCTTCTGCCCTTGACTTCTGGGCATCTCTGAGCAGGTCCATTTGTTGAAAGTTGGGTTTCAAAGTAGCTCCTTGTGCCCATTCTGCTGGAGATTCCATTAGCTCTAGACTAGTTTTTTGATCCTTGGTTGGGTCATTTTCAAGTCTGAGCCACAGTTTCATCCTCTGTAAATTGAAGGGGTAGAATTCAATCTCTAAGATTCCATTCCCTACATCCAGCCATCTTCCAGTTGCTGCTGCCCTCTTTTCTTTATCTATTCTCTATCCCCCCCCAAAAAAAAGGATGATTAAAAGACCCATTAAGCTGTAACAGAAACTTAAGTGCTTATTAATATTATTGATTGATTGAGCCCCTAAAACTTATGATTATAGAGAAACAAATGGGGCTCAGAGACAGTCATCTTTCTCTGCTCTGCTCTCCCACTCTCATTAGGTAAAAAAAAAAAAAGCAGGATGGAGAATGGGGGAGGAAAGAGCAACCAATCAGGGTTAGGGCCATTTTGTGGTACAGGAGGTCCAAATCCTATCTCTTGTGCTTGATAGCTATATTTTGTATTAGTCCCTAAAATTCCCTGGGCCTGTTTCTTCATCTGAAATATGATGAGGCAATGTGGAGTTGGATAAAATGCCAAACCTAGGATCAGGAAAACCCAAATTTAAATCCTGCCTCACACATTTATTAGCTGTTTTATCCTGGACCTCCATCTCCTCCAAATATAAAATGAGAGAGATATCCTCTTCCAGCTCTAAAGCTCTGGGCTTAGAGTTCATACCCTCAAGGAGCTTACATTCTAATCAACACCTTAAAGTGATAAAGAGGGAGGAGAATGAGGAAAACATGGAGAGCTGGGAAGGAGCAGGCAGGAAGGGAGTCAGATGCTCCTGAGAGGCTGCTGGGAGGCCAAGAAGAATGAGCACTGAGAGCCAGCCCAAGATCTGGTGACGGGATCATGGGTGACCTTGGAGAGAGCCTTCTCGGAGGGACAGATGAGATGAGACTTGGTAAATAGCAAAGCACTTTACAAATGCTAGCTACTTTATAATTTATTATATTTCTACATTTTCATTATGCTGAGCTGACATTATATAATAGATTTAGAGATACAGCCTCCTCTGTCATAGAAAAGTCATTTTTGTGACTATTTGAGGACTAATCTCCTTAAACATTCCTGGAAATGAGAAATCCAATTTTGTGAGTCTGTCCTGCCCTGTGGGAGACTGAGCTGCCCTTCTCCTCACTGCAACCATTCATTTCCCTCCCCACTCAAGCCTTGGATTGTCTTTAGAAGGAGCTCAGTATCTTCTCCCTTTCCCAATTCCATTCTCTTTTCTCCTTAAATCATTGGGACCTGGGAGCGTGGAAGCCGCAATGCCCACTTGGGATGAAGAAGGCAACCTCCCTCTTCTTCCCAGACCTCTGGGAGTTCAAAACTCCAAGCCTTGAGGAGCTATTCCCCAAACATCAATGAGCTGCTAATCTTCCTCCCCTCCCAGGCCAAAAAAGAAAAAAACAACCTGACCTTGGAGTTGGAAAGAATTCAGTTCAAGTTTTCCCTCTGATATTTACTAGTTGTGACTCATAGCATCTTTGCACCTCAGTTTCCCCTTCTATAAAATGAAAATAATGGTAGCTGCCTTCCAGGGCTTTGGGAGGCTCCAAGAAGAAGTATTTGGAAACATTAAAGCATTATGCAAATATCAGTTATTGTGATGCAAAGTTAAGTACAATGCAGCTTTGGGATTTTGGACTTGAAACTACTACATGGATCTAAGGGATTTTATTTAGTTCCTAAACTGCTTTTATTTCATTTTCTTATTATAAAGGACAGAGATGGGCCTGCTAAGAGATGAAGGGGATTTTAAATGATAACAGGAAAAAGAAATTGGTTTTAAGTGTTATGCAGAGGTAAAGAATGGTCATGTGGGGATTGCCTGCTTTGGGAAGGTCAGTGGTGGACAGATAATTGGGGGCAGGTATTAAATAGTACAAACTATTACAAAACATGAAGACTCTGATCAAGGGTGACCCTTCCCTCCTCTGATAAATGGATTTAGGAGAAATCAGAGCAGAAGCACACAAGAGGAAAATCCAGACTACTTGAGCTCCAGCTATTTCTGATACTAACAAGATATCCCCAGATTATATATTTGTATGTGTATGTGTGTGTGTATAACAAAATATCCCCAAGTTACATATCTGTGTATGCATGTATATATGTCTATATAAACATATATTTATTATGTGGTTATATATGTGTATATTGTTACATATATCTAGATACAATGTGGCTAGATTCTTATTTACACGTTACATGTCATATTTTTTTAAATTTATTTTATTTTACAGATAGCAAGGACGCAGAATGGATAGAGTGCCTGACCTGAATTCAAATCCATTCTTAGACATTAGTAGCTGTGTGATCCTTGGAAATTTCCTTAATCCTGTTTGCCTCAGTTTCCTCATCTGTAAAATGAGCTGCAGAAGGAAATGTCAAACCACTCCAATATCTTTGCCAAGAAAACCCCCAACGGGGTCAGGAAGATGTGACTGAAACAATCGAGCAACAACAAAAATTTATTACACGTTTTGTATGTATGTATCTATATAGATATTTCCAGCTTTAGTTTCTCCCTCCTGAGCTCTAGTCACACACTGTATAAGTCTCCCCTGGCCCACCAAGTAGGGATTGTTTCATTTATTGTGTCAGTACCTGTAGCACCTAACATGTGCCTAGAACAAAGTAGGTGCTTAATAAATACTGATTGAAAAACAAATAAAGTCTGATGAATTGATGAAACACCAGCTGTCTGCAGGACATTTCAAACTGGATATCTCAAACTTATATCCAAAACAAAACTCGTTATGCTCCACCCCTCTTCTTGACTTCCCTGTTCCTGTCAAGGGCACTAACAATTCTGCCAGTCCCTCGGAGCCACAATTTCCGAGTTAATTCTTAACTCCTTATTCTCACTTCCAGGTCCAGCTGGCTGGCAAAAATCGCCACTTCTCTCTTCACAACATCTGCTCCAATACATTTACTTCTCTCTTCCTTCACACACACACACACACACACACAAAACACCTCAGTGGCTTAAAGGCCCTGGTTACTTCTTGCTTGGACTACTGCAATACTTCTCAACTGACCTCCTTTCCTTATTTCAATTCATTCTCCAGCCAGTGACCAATGAGATTTTCTAAAGCACAGGTGTGACCATGTTACCTTTCCTACTCAATAAACTTCCCATTATCTGTGGGATCAAATATATCACGTCTGTTTGTCTTTTAAAGCTCTTTATATTCTGGCTCCTTGCAAGTCTTTTTACACATTATTCCCTTCCATGAACTCTATACTCCAGCCATACTGGCCCACGCCCCTCATACATGACATCCCATCTCCCATCTGCCTCTGCATGGCCGCCCGAAACACGTGTAATGTGCTCCCTTCTCACCTTGGTCTCAATGCCTCTGACTCAGCTCAAGCACCAGCTTGGGATGGAAGCCTTCTTCTACCCCAGCCCCTATCCTCTCCCACCCTCCTGCTCTCCCCTCTAAGATTATCTGATATCTAGTTTGTGGGAATCACATATATTTGCATACGGATATAATTTATATTATAATATGCATACATGTGTGGGTGGATAGATAGGTAACACACACACATGTTCTCCTCCCATCAGAATATAAGCTCTATCAGAGCAGGAATTTGTTTTGCTTTTTTTTTTTTTTTTTTTTTGAATCCCAAATAATTTGCACAGAACCTGTCATACAGCAAGTATTTAATAAGTGCTTGCTGGTTGATAACTGATTGACTCTGGTCAGGCGCCTGCACTTCTCTTAAGCCTGTCTCTCCATCCATAAAATGGGGATTGTGGTACATGTATTATCTTGTGGGGGCAGTAATCTGATTTTTAGCAGGTAGATGGAAAGGTTCATTGCGTCTCCCAACCTCCAATAGCACATGATAACCCAGATGTTACCATTTCAAAAGTATCGGGTTTTTTCAGGAAAAGGACTGATTACAGAACCTTTTTCCAGGATCCTCATGACTTAGAGTAAGCCTGAGACATTTTACAACAAACAGTTGCTGTGCTTAAGCAGGGATTCCAGGTCGTATCTCCCACCCCACCCTCAGTACAAGGAAAGTTCTATTGTGAAGGAGGAGGGGGAGAGAATCAAGAGATGCTGTGTGTTCCCCATGATCTGGTGCCAGGAGACAATCACTCACAAATTTGACGTGTGGATGCTCTATAAGTATGATAAACTGATGGTCAACAGTAAGAACAAATGTGACTTCACAAATCAGATAGTCAGGCCCCAGACGGCCAGCTGCTGTGGAGCTAAGCCAATGATGCATTTGAAACACTGCATATTGAGTTTTCTCCGCAGCCCCTCAGATCTGCCAGATGTCATGAGGCCTGTGGAAATGGCACCAATGAGCAAACTAGGAAATAAGGAGCCAAGTCCCACCTTCTAACACAATAGTCACCTCCTAATCTGATTAACAATGTTGCTGTCAGGCTGTTGGGAAAGAAGAAAGAAAGAAGGGAGGGAGGAAAGGAGGGAGGGAGGGAAGAAGGGAGGGAGGAAAGGAGGGAGGGAGGGAAGAAGGAAGGAAGGAAGGAAGGAAGGAAGGAAGGAAGGAAGGAAGGAAGGAAGGAGGAAGGAAGGAAAGAAGGAAAGAAGGAAGGAAGAAGGGAAGGAAGGAAGGAAGGAAGGAAGGAAGGAAGGAAGGAAGGAAGGAAGGAAGGAAGGAAGGAAGGAGGAAGGAAGGAAAGAAGGAAAGAAGGAAGGAAGAAGGGAAGGAAGGAAGGAAGGAAGGAAGGAAGGAAGGAAGGAAGGAAGGAAGGAAGGAAAGAAGGAAGGAAGGAAGGAAGGAAGGAAGGAAGGAAGGAAGGAAGGAAGGAAGGAAGGAAGGAAGGAAGGAAGGAAGGAAGGAAGGAATACTGTGGAAATGGCACCAATGAGCAAACTAGGAAGTAAAGAGCCAAGTCCCACCTTCTAACACAATAGTCACCCTCCTAACCTGATTAACAATGTTGCTGTCAGGCTGTTGGGAAAGAAGAAAGAAAGAAGGGAGGGAGAAAAGGAGGGAGGGAAGGAAGGAAGGAAGGAAGGAAGGAAGGAAGGAAGGAAGGAAGGAAGGAAGGAAGGAAGGAAGGAAGGAAGGAAGGAAGGAAGGAAGGAAGGAAGGAAGGAAGGAAGGAAGGAAGGAAGGAAGGAAGGAAGGAAGGAAGGAAGGAAGGAAGGAAGGAAGGAAGGAAGGAAGGAAAGGAGGAGAGGAAGGTGGGAGGCAGGGAGGGAGAGAAGAAGGACCGTTTTGATTCCAGGGCTCTGACACACTGTCAGGAGATCCGTGGGGAACTGTTAAGAACAGAATGATGCACACTTTGTCAGCCAGCGGCCATTGCTTTGACTTGCTTTGCCACACTGTATTTCCTATTAGGAGGGAGGATCCACCATTAGGGGCAATTCTGCTGTAAGAGAACGGGTTTGCCTTTCGGCCACCTGTGATAGCTGACAGGCGAAAAGCCTCGGGAGAGTTGGAATCCAGCTTCTGGGCAGCATCTTTTGAAATCTGCTTCACTTCTTGTAAAATGGGGAGCAGCGTTACAGGCTCAGCCGAGATGATACATGCAAAGTGCTTTGCAAACCTTAAAGGGCCCTCTAAGTGCCAGATGTGATTGCTATCGTTCGCACCTGGAGCTGGCTAGAGTCTGAGCCCATCTCACCGGTGCGTCTCGTGTGATGGAGGGGTAACGTGAGGCCCAGAGCAGGGGGATGGCTCTCCCGAGGTTCCCCGGGTGGGTGAGTCGGGATTCGAAGCCAGATCCCGGGACTCTCCGCGCCACTAGTCTGCCTCAGGAGCCCACAGACGCAGCGGGCCTGTAAGCGAGATGTCTCCTCTCGGGCCGTCTCTTTCCTAGCAGCTGGAAAGAACCCCCCTGCCTTCTCCGGGAGCTGGTGGCTCTGCTCCTCAGTCCCAGTCCCCAGCCCCTTCCAGCGGCCAGCACGTGAGCGGGTTCTGGAGGAGCTGGGCGGCCCCTCTGCCGGGGAGTCGGGGGCCGGTGGGCGTGGCGGGGCGCGCGGGGCGCGGGGGCCCGGCCCGCCGCCCGCTCCCCGCGCACCTGCCTCTGTGGCCTGGACCGGGAGTGCGTGAGCGCGAGCGCATCCCCTGCATCCCTCATTCCTTCGCTCCCTCCATCCTGCTTGGTTGCTACCCAGTGACGCCGGCAGGGCCCACCCCCTGCCTGTCAGCCCTTGGTCTGGCACTTCTCGGCGGGCTGAGCCCAGTGCGGCGCGCTCGCTGCCCGCTCCTGCAGGCTCCGGACCGTCTGGGGGCGCGGAACGCGGCGGCGACGGCAGAGGAGGGCGCGATGCGCACGGTGGCCACGGAGGCGGCGGCGGCGGCGGCGGGGGCTCTGGAGGAGGGCGCCCGCGCGGCTCCCGGCTCCCGGTGAAGCGCGCCCCGCGGCCCCGGCTCGCTGCACCCGCCGCCGGCGCCCTTTCCAGAGCTTCGTGCCCCGGCTCGGCTCGTTCTCCGAGGGGCTCCGGGGGGGCCAGAGCTGCCTGCATGACACTCCGGCGGGGAGAAAAGACCACCATCAGCATTCAGGAGCATATGGCCATTGACGTGTGCCCGGGTCCCATCAAGCCCATCAAGCAGATCTCCGACTACTTCCCCCGCTTCCCCCGGGGGCTCCCGACGGCGGTCAGCCGGCCCGGCTCCCTGCAGGCCGACGGCAGCCAAGCCTCGGTCAGCCCCTCCGACCCCCCCAGGGACGACGACGAGGATGTGGACCAGCTGTTCGGTGCCTACGGCCCGAGCCCAGGCCGCCAGCGGCAGCCCCCGGGCCAGCCCCAGCCCCAGCCCGCCGCGGGCGGCAGCGGCGGCGCCGGCAAGCCCGACGAGGACCCGGACGGGGAGGGCTACGACTCGGATGACTGCAGTAAGTTCCCCCAAGTATTGCACTTTTCTTCCCTGCTTTCTCCCATCCCCCGCCCCGCCAGCACACACACACACACACACACACACACACACACACACTCACCACATACACACACATCACAAACATACACATACAAATGCACGAATATACACATATAAAACGCACACATACACAAACGCACAAACACATACATCCAAAAACGCACAAACACACAAACACAAATCACTCTCCCCAGCTCCCCACCCTACATGCCAAAAGCCTTCTTCCCGGCCAGACAGCACTGGAGGTGCTCTCCCCTCTCCCCCCATAACTCAGTCCACGCTCTCCCCGGCTCCCCACCCCACCCCCACCCCCTTGGACGCTGTCCTCTTGCTATCCACATCCCACAGAACAGACACTCCCCCCTGGTTCCTACAACATACACACAACATTCAACGCGCAACAAAGGGAAAGCCCTCTGTCCGGCCCCTCCCCACACACACCACAGTGCACTCTCCTTCCTCCTCTCACAAACACACACATTTCCCCTTTGCTCACATCCACACAACCAGACTCTCTTCCTTAACCCCCAACACACACACACACACACACACACACACACACACACACGCACGCACGCACTCACTCCCCCTTTGCTCCTCACCACACACAGCCAGACACTCTCCCTCTGCCTCCCCAGTACCCATGCCTCCAAACCCCCCTTCCCTTTGTTCCCTCCCTCCCCTCCGTGTGACTGGGGCAGAGCCAGCAGGCCCCCTTCCCGATTTCTTCCCCTTCCTGCCTCTGGGTGCAGGGACTCGGGGGCTGCAAGTTCAGGAGGCGTCCCCGGGGGACGGCTCCGGCTTCCCGGTTACCCCGGCCCTTCCCCACACCGCCGCTCCCCGCCGCGGGGCCCCAGCCTCCAGCCCCGGGATGTCGGGCACGGAGCAGACTGGCCATTCCCCCCCTCCCTCCCCCCCCCGGCAGGGCGATGCTGCTACCCGGGGAGACACCAGTTGCTGAACACGCCCGGCCCGCTGCCCTGGGCGAGCAGAGCATTGTCCCTCCCGGAGCCGGGGACTCGGGGAGGGGGAGGGGAGAGAAAAGCCGAGGGAGCTGCGGAGAGCGGGGAGAGGACCCTCGGCCACTTAGATCATTTCTCAGTCGCGTAGCTGGCGGAGCCGCTCTCCCCGCCGGGGCAGGCAGCGGGAACCTGGGTGGATTTGCCCTTTCAAAAACCCTGTATGTCTCCCCGCCCCCCCCTCTCTGGGGCCTCCCTTTCCCGGGAAAATGTCTGTGGGCTCGTTAGCCTACAGTCCCTGATGGCCCCTCCTCCTCCTTCCTCTCCACCCCACCCCCGTTCACCTGTTACGCCTTTGCTTCCAAAGGGTGGAGAGCTGCTCTTCTCCCCCCCACACTTTCCGTCTTGCACTGCGCCGTCCTCCCCTCCTCCCCGCACCCCTCAACAGAGGCAGGGCCGGGCTGGGGGCTCCCTCAATGACCAGTACAGTGGGTTGTGAATTAAGTCTCCCCATCGCCTCTGAGGTTAGCTGTTGAAAATGGAGGGGAAGGGCATCCTCCTCCACCCCAAGCGCCGAGGGGGACAATGGAGGCTGCGAGAGGCCCCGGGCAAAGTTACTCCAGATCCCAAGATGTGGGCCCTTCTGGCTCGCCTCCGCTTGGGGAGCTCTGGGGAAGCTGCCCCCCACCTGGAAAAGTCTGCTTTTGTCATACTTGGCTGCGAGATCACTGACACCTGCCCCTCAGGCTTGGAAGGAAGGGGAGGGAGGAGAGAGGAAATGAACACCCTCTTCTCCGAATTTACAGGACTAGGACAGTCCAGGCCTGGAGGCAGAGGCCTGGCGGCTATTGGCCGTCCCCGGGGTCTCCAACTTCTGGAAGGAAGGCCCTGCTCTGAATGGGAAGCGGTGCTTTCTGGGAGGACTTGAAGGGCTAGATTTAATCTCAAGATCTGGATTTCCAGACCTTGGATTCACGTCTCTTAACTCTCCTGCTCCTTCCTCCTGGCTGGTAGACTTTGCACAGGATCACTAAGACTTTGTAAAACCATCCATTGGCCTGAATGGTTTCCCAGGTCCCTTCTAGACCTACATCCTTCCCGTCCAGAGCCATGGCAATCTGAGGGCTGAAGGGAGCCTGGCCCAGAACGGACTGGGCCCAAGATCCCACGGGAAGCACAACCCAACAGTGGCCAGGATCATCTATTTCAAAGAGTGAGGAGGCAGGAAGAAGGAGGATGGGAGAGAGCAAAGTACTGAGAGTTAGAAGGCTTCATAAGGCTCTTGTAGCCCAACCCCTTCGATTGATAGATCTCCCTTAGAAGGGAGTGAATTTGCCTGGAGAATTTAGGAGGAATCCTTAAATCTGCACTTCCTAGACTTCCCTAAGCAAAGGTGGTCCTGGAAATGATCAAGTTTTCTGCTAGTCTGGTACAAGGAGCTGAATGTAGGAACAAAGGGTGGGAGTCTTCTCATCCCAATTCCTCAGACTTTACAGTTTAAAAGCATCTATCCAAAAGGCCAGCTAGTCAAGTCCTCTCATATTACAGAGGTGGAAACTGAGACATCACAAAGACAGCAAATGGCAGAACTGATATTCAGACCCCAATCTAGAACTCCCATCTAGAATTCCAAAACCCAGAATTCTTTGCACTACTCCAGGATGCCTTTGTCAGATCTGAAAAAGTCCAGCCTTAGTTGGTTAGTAATTTTAGGTTCAGAAGGGGCATCCATACTTTGGGCAGCACTAGAGCAGAACTGGTCTCCTTACCCTAGTTACCATTTAAACCAATGCTGTCAGGGAAGCCAGTCTGGGGCAAGTCCGCACTCACCCCACACTCCTTCTCAAGCCAGAAATTGCCTCTGGGAGTCAATGGTATTGATTCCTAAGAATGACCAGATTCGGATCAATCACTACATCTTATATGAAGCATTTTCTGATGTTACCTCCCGCCCCCCAAGTTACCAATGTCCTGCTCCCCAACCCTAGAAGTTGTGTTTACTTTGGATAATTTTTCCAAGTACTTGTTTAGCTTCATGAAGTTTCTTTCCAAGAGAAAGTAAGCTTCCTGAAGGCAAGAATTATTTCTTTTTTTTTCTTTTTCTTCCCAGGTCTTTGAACAGTACCTAGCCCATAATAGGCATTTCCTAAATGCTTTATGATTGATTGATTAATCCTGCAAAAACTAAGATGGCTAAAGGAGATGAGGAAGTATTATGTTTCCCATTTCCAGTTCTATTCCTGCTTTGTGAGCCATGAAAGGACAGGGATGCTTAGATCAGGACTTCCTTCCCAGGACCAGAGGCTAACATTCTAGACCATGAGTTGAATGGCTAGAAGCTTAATCCTTTCCTGGAGTATTCAGGAAAGCTCAAGTTTATGGTTTTTTTTTTTTTTTTTTTTAATGCTTGTTAAGTTCTAAGGGCGGTACTCTTTTCCCCAAACCCAATTCTCTTCTCAACTATACTGTTGTTCCTTCAGCAACACTTCCTCACATAGTTACAAGTAGCTTACACTGATAGGTACTAAGGGAGACGGCGTCAAGAAGGGAAAGGCTTGGAAGCATGAGTTGTAGCCTTGTTCTGCTGTTATAACCTGTGTATTCCAACATCTTCCTCACAGTTCATAATTAGTCCAGGGGCAGTGGGATTTTGCTCCAGGGCATCATATGGCATAAGTTCCCCTTTCTCTAGGCTCCTTTCTCCTGGAGTCTAACCAATGGTCCTCAAACTTTTTAAATAGGGGCTAGTTCCCTGTCCCTCAGAATGTTGGAGGCCGGACTAGAGTAAAAACAAAAGCTCACGCTCTGTCTCCGCCCCTCAGCCCATTTGCCATAACCTGGCGGGCCGCAGAGCTGGCTGTAGTTTGAGAACCCCTGGTCTAAGCCTTCCTTTCCACCACCCCAAAACCCAGAAGACTCTTCTCCTGACCAGATCAACTACTGACCCAAGTGAAAGGGACATTTCTGGTCCCAGCCCCCGGAGAGCGCTTCTCAGATATTTTGCCCCACATGAAATAATTCCTAATTACACCTCAGTTTCCTTATCTGTAAAAAGAGAGAATTCAGACAGATGGACTCTGAAGCCTGCCCCACCTCTCACCATCTAAGACAGCCTCTGTCAAGGAAGGGACCTTGGAGGCCTCCGTCTAGTACATTTTGCGGAAGAGGACGTCACAACCCAGGGTGGTTGAGTCATATGTCCAGAGTCAAGCAAAAAGTAAGCACGACACCCAGCTCATAGAAGGAGCTTAATAAATGTTTATTGATCAAGTAGCAGCATGGGGATTTGAATGGCAGTCTTTTCCTTCTAGAGTTTGATACCACAGATGCAAGAAAATCTCCTCAGCTGTACATCAGAAAGGGGATTTGTGTCCCACACCGGGACAATACCAAAGACGAGGCAGAATGTGCTAAATCATAAGGCCTGCTGCACACAGCCAGTGCTCAATCAGTGCTTATTAATTTGACTGGGAGAACAAATAAGTAACAGTTATAAACTTACCATGGAGTTTCCATAGACCTCATGTGTCCCATCTACCCCCAGGCCAAATAAATAACAAGGGAAGGAATTTGTCACTGAAGTAACTGAAATTCTACAACCTAGCGAACATTTATTGAGCACCTACTATATGCCAAACACTATGCTAGGCGCTAGGGTTCCAGAAAGGAAAGAAACATTTTCTGTCCTCAAGAAAAGGGAACATTGTGCTGGCCAGTCAGAAAGGCCAGTATCTGAATCCCAGCCAAGAGACTTGTTAATTATGTGACCCTGGGCAAGTCATGGAACTCCTTTATATATCAGTTCCCTCACCTATAAAATAGGGATGATCATAATGTCTTGAATTTATGAGACTTAACAATGGAAGAGTAGGGGGACCTAAATTTGAATCCCATCTCTGTCCCTTGCTGTTGGTGTGATCTTACACCAGTCCCCTACCTTCTCTTGGCCTCAGTTTCCCCATTTGTAAAATAGAGAGGGCATTTGAACTCAGTGGTCTCTAAGGTCCCTTCTATCCCTAAATCTATCGCCCAAAGTCATTTACCCTCTCTGGGGCTCAGTTTCCTCAGCTGTAAAAGGAAACAGTAGGTTTAGCTGCACTCCTCACCTCTGGACTAACCATGTGATTTTACTTCCACTCTACCCTCCTTCTCTTCATTGGAGTCACATCAATACTTCTAACGATATTCTATGCTTTCTACCAATTCTAAATCTCAGATCCTTTTAATCCTGATATAAAATGTCAGTTATCTTTATTTTTGATAAGAAGCTTAGCTTCTGCTTGGGGTGCAAAAGTATTAAGATATGTAGTTCTGGACATACAAGATCAAGATCATTTGAGGAGAGAGAGAGAGAGAGAGAGAGAGAGAGAGAGAGAGAGAGAGAGAGAGACCCACCTAGCACCTGGAATCGGGAAAGACTTCCTGTAGGAGGTGATGCTTTAAGCTCAATCTTGAAGAAAAATCATGTGAGACAACAGGGAAGAGATGGGTTTGGTAAGGCTACCTGCCCCAACCCACAGGACCACTCACCCACAGGCTCATAATTATGCTCCAAGTGAGCAAGAGAATGGCATATTCAGTCCAAGAAAACCCAGCTCCTGTCCTGGTGATCCAGGCCGAGTGAAATGTCTGTTCCCACTGGATGTCCCATGGCTCGGCCTGGTCCTACCTCATCCACCCCAACAACCAGTTTCTGGAGTCTAAGCTGGGATAATTCAGACCAGATGGCTCATGGCAGCTTTAGCCAGATTTATGCTATTTGCTGCCCTAATTATTGGATTATCTTTGTTCTGATAAAAGAAAATTAGGGCGTCTGCTCTCTCTGAGACACAGGGCAAAGAAGTGAGGTCTATTTACATTCTTTGGGGTTTTTATTTGATTTTTCTCTTCTAATTCCTGTCCTCAGGAATAGTCATCTCAAGGCCCAAGCACAAAACACAAGAACTGAATATAAATCAAAGAAATCCAGAGTGATGTAGAGGAGAAAAACCACTGTTAAAACCAGCTCCCTTCACCCCACCACTGCCATGCCTTCGACATCCCCCAACCTCTGTATTCTCAGGCATCTATAGTCATTTCTGGTTAGTCCCAGCATCCTTTCCTTGATGACATCATCATTTCTCCCATATCTCTCACTTATTTCGATCTCTTATTTCAATGAGATTGCTCTCTCCTCACAGAAATAGGTGAGCTAAAGAGCTCAGCAATCTCTTCTTTGGCTCCATTCACACCCTGGTCTTAAGCTTAGGGATAACAAAGGTTTGTGTAAAGTCCAGACATTAGCCAGTTCTGGTTGGGGAGTGAAGGCTGGCTAATGTGGACATCGGCCCATGTCATCAGTGAGTCATACTGGTGGGCATATGGAACTCACTTAGAATTTCAGTGAAAAATGACAACTGCCCAGATCACTGGAAACCAAAGGATCAACACAATCACAACCTCCCTGACCCCCCATCCTCCTCCCACCCCCAAAAAGAGGCTCTTTTGCCAGATTTTCTCCTAGCGCAGGGGAGGAGCTTCGGATGGAGATCGAGATTTTAATTCAAGCTCTGAGACTGACTTGCTATCTAACTCTGAGCAAGTGACTTCCCCTCTTAGAGCTCTCAGTTTGCTCCTCTGCAAGATGAGTGGGTGGGACTAGCTGAGCTCCAAGTGGCCGCCTCACCCTTTGCGTTTCAATTATTTGTGAGGCTAAAAATTTTTCATGGAAATTCTCAACTAATTTCAAATGCAGGATGTTAAAGTCCAAATCCTGCTTGATGTCAACATTGCTGGTTGTTTTTTTTCTCTCTTAACCAGAGAGAACAATAAATCTTGCCAGTGGTAGCTTTGTTCTCACTGAATGAGCACCTGCCTTCTGAAACGGCCTGCAATGATGGGTGATAGCACTCTAGCTTCCATTTTTCACCAAACTCCTTCTAGCTCATTTTTTAAAAGACTGAAACATTCATCAGACCTCAGTGTTGAGCAGGACCATATGGGTTGAGTTATTTTGAGACAAAGGGCACCATTTCTGTTGCTGAGACCAGGCTAGTGCCATTCCCTTTTTAAATTCAATTCAACTTTTATTGGTTCGGGAAATTCTTGTTGCTCTGCCTCAACACAAGAGAGCAAATTATTAATGATCATTAATTTCACCTGTTACTTCAGGTTCGGGGAATTCAGTTCCCCATCAGTTGGGGAATGGTTGAAAATGGTATATGAATGTTATGGAATATTATTGTTCTATAAGAAACGATGAGGAGGAGGATTTCAGAAAGGCCTGGAGAGACTGACATGAATTGATGCTAAGTAAACTGAGTAGAACTAGGAGATCATTGTACACAGCAACAGAAAGATTATACAATGATTAATTCTTTTTTAAAAATTTTTTTCCTGAGGCTGGGGTTAAGTGACTTGCCCAGGGTCACACAGCTAGGAAGTGTTAAGTGTCTGAGGTCTTGGGGGGGGGGGCATTTGTTACATCCTACTATGTGCTAGGAACTGAAATTTAAAAAGAAATCAAGAAACATTCTCTGTCCTCAATCAAATTACATTTATCAGGAAACACTTTTATGCATATAAATAAATGCAATATAATTTGAAGAGTAAGTAGGCATTAGCAATTAGAGTTTGCTGAGGATTCTAAAAGAGAGACCATAAGAGAGTGCATTGCATGTATGCAGTTGGAAGATGTTATGCTGAATTTGTGGAAAACAAAGAAGGTTAATATGAAGGGGAATAATGTGATATGTCTGGAAAGGTGGACTGGAGAAAGATTGTAAAGGGCTTTAAATGCCAAGCTGATTATTTTGCGTTTTAACCTAGATTCCCTGCTAGTGAGCCATTGACAATTCTTGATCAGGGCTGTGATTTGGACAGATTTGATGTTCCTGAGGAAGATTATTTTGGCAGTTGTGTGGAAGATGGATTGGAGAGACTTTGGCTTCTTTATCTATTAAATGAAGGAATTGGGCTAGATAATCTCGGAGCTTTGTCCCGTCTCTAAATTTTGTGAAATGGATCCTTTATCTGGGAAGGGGCATCTGAGTGGCCAAAATAAACATCGCAAAGGTCAGGTACTAAAACTCATGCCCTTATGAAATAAGCAGCTGCTGCTCCTTTGCTCGTGGGAGAATTCCTCAGGTCCTACTAACTCTTAGTTTAGACACATTTTTCATAATCATGAAAATCTGGTCTTCCCCAGTTTTTCTCTAGCAGATTAAAAGCAGCAAATTGGAAGTGGGGAAGTTACTGCAGGAGTCAGTCACACTAAGAATAGCAAGAAATAACTGCAGACACTAAGGAGGGGAGATGGAAAAGCTATTTTAAAAAAAACCAGATATGAGAATTCAAAAAACATAGTAACGCGGGGTCATTTTGTGTTGGGGCAAGCAGCCCTGTGCTCCTCAATAGACACTGAGGGCATCACTCCATTACAAACCAGGACAATAATGTTCCTAATTCTGGCCTTTTGTGTCCAGGAGCCCTAGTTTAAGAAAGAAAAGGTACCTGCAATGCTTTTTAGCAGGATTTCCATCTGAAAAGATTCAGATTTGAGGGTAATATTTTGGGGCAAACCTTAGCTGTTTGGAAAGTTTGCTTGTGTAAAAAGATTCCCTTAATCCTCAGCAATAAAGGAAGCATCTATTATTGGGAAATACCAGTTGTTGTTATTGTTGTTGCTGAGTCTTGTCTCACTCTCCATGACCCCATTTGCAGTTTTCTTAGCAAAGCTACTGGAGTGGTTTGCCATTGCCAATGACAAACCAATTTCCTTCTCCAGCTCATTTTACAGATGGAGAAACTGAGGCAAACAGGGTTAAATAACTTGCCCAGGATCACACAACCAGTAAGTGCCTGAGTCAAATTTGAATTCAGAGGTGTGTTTTCCTGATTTACCTGGCAGTTCTTTCCATTTCACCACCTAGCTGCCCCTAAGGCATCAATTAGGAAGGAATAAAAGAACTGCCTTGCTGCACTGGGGAACCAAATTAAAACTCATGTTCAGGATTCAAACATAGGCAAGGAAACTCCCATGGATTTCCAGTCCACCACCTTAACCGCTTATCCACAATGAAGGATGAATAACAGTAACCAGCTGAAACTGGATAAAATGAATTTATAATGTAGCCCTAGCTAGGACAGTTGTAGGCTATGTGCAGTGGCTTTTGTCTAGGAGGAGAGCCTAATGGTAGGAATTATTCAGGGATGAGATCTGGTAAGAGACAAATTAAGAGAGAACAAGAAGCCAAAGGATCCTAAGCTAAAAGGCAAAGGATCCGAATGCTGAGGGTAGAGTTAAGCTGAAATGCTGAGAGATGGGAAAGCAACGTGAGAACAGAGACAATGGTCCTCACAAAGAGGAGATGGCCTGAATCTGCAGAATGAGACCCGTGTTTGGACATGGTTGATGTAATCATTTGTCTTGGTTTACTGTGCATATTTCTTTCTTTTTTTTACTGTACATATTTCTTATAAAGATTATTTTTCTTTTTCCCCCAGTGGTGGAAAGAGAAAAATGCTTGTTTATTGAAAAAAAAATTTTTTTAAATAAAGTCTGTGGCCATGGAACAGATTCGGGTCAGTAGGGACCTCCTGGTTCTTTGAAAATGACAACAAGAACTCTCTCTCTGTCTCTGTCTCTGTCTCTGTGTCTGTCAGTCTGTCTCTCTATTTATATATATAATTTTTATATATTTATATTTTATTTATTATATATTATATAATATTATATTTTATCATATATATATAATATTATATATACTATATATAATTTAGTATATTATGTTGTAGTGTATATTATGTACATATATACATACTATATATAATTTAGCATATTATGTTATATATTATATATACACATACTATAAAAAATTTATATATGTATATATACACATATGTATTTACATACATATATATGGAGATATATCTCATTAGATAAATATATATACACATGATGTACAATTTTGGTTCTTTTCTTGTGTTTCTTATTTCCTTTTCATCCTGTCCATAGCCTGCTTTGAATAGATTTGTTCGTATGTTGTTTCTCTTATTAGATTGTAAACTCCTTGAGGACAGGAACTGTCTGTTGCCTTTTTTGTATCCCCAACACTTAGCAAAATGCCTGGCATGTAGTGGGCACTCAGTGAATGTTGACTGGAAATGATTTCCAGAGTGGGAAGAACACTAGTAACAGGGAGGAATAGAAGAGGCCCCACATATGACATGGGACTTGAACAGAGCTTTGAAGGAAGTTCATATTTCTGAGAAAAAAAAAAGTAGCTTAATGGGGAAAGGGATCTTCAAATTATAAATATATATGTGAATTATTTTATATTTTATATATACTCACACATATAAATATATATTATGTGTATTATTTTGTTTGATCCTCTCAACAACCCTGAGAAATGGCTGCTACTTTTACTTCTGTTGTACAGAAGACAAAACTGAGACTGAATAAGTTAAGTGACTTGTCCAGGATCCTACAGCTGGTATCTGAGGGAATATTGAAAGCGAGTCTTCCCAACTCCAATCCAGCACCTGAAGCAAAAGTAAAGAGGAAGGGCTTCCCAGGCAAGTTTTTATCAACACTGTGGAAAGGAAGGTACCGTAGTGGCAAGTCAACCAGTCTAGCTAAGATGTAGATATGTGAAGGGGAATGATGTACAACAATAAATCTGGAGGCTAGGTCAGAACCAGACTGTGGAAGCCAAAGAAAAATTTATATTTTATTCTAGATAAACAATTAAGAACATCTGAAACTTTGTAAGAGAGGGACACAGCAATTCCTGTGCTTTAAGAATATTCACTGAGCCGTAGTTTAATCCTGAGCAAGTCATTTCACTTCTGCTTGCCTCATCTATAAAATGGAGATAATAATAATACCTACTTCCACTGGTTCTCATGAGGAGAAAAATGAGATAATATTTGGAATGTGCTTTGCAAACCCCACAATGCTGTCTAAATGCTGGCTATTATCAGGACAAAGCCTAGAGGGAGAGAGTCCAGTAGTTGGGCAGGAGGTGATGAAGGGAAATGACTCTTTGAGTAGAGAGGAGCCAAATACAAGACCCATGAGGAATATAATCAACAAAATGTCACAAGTGATTAGATAGGAGGCCGAGGGAGAGAGAAGAGCTGAGGACTGCAGGATTTGGACATGACTTAGAAGGGCGCTAGTGTCTTGAACAGCACAGGGAGATTTGGAAGAAGGGAGAATTGGGGGATAGTAAATCCTGCTCTGAACATGTTGAATTTGGCGTATCTAGGGAATAGCCAGTTGGGAAAATCCAATAGGCAAGTGATGATCCATGACTAGTGTTCAAGAAAAATACTAGAGCTGGGAAAACCAAACTGGGAGTCATCAGCATAGAGATGATAGGATGACCCGTGGAAGCTGATGAGCGATCTCATCAGAAAAATGAGAAGAGATCCAAGAACAGAGCCCTGGATCTGGGCTAAACCCACCCAGAGCAGATGGGACATGGATGATAATATAGCAAGAGAGACCAAGAAGCAACTGCCTGACAGGAAGTAGCAGATCTAGGAGAGCAGTGTCATGAAAACCCAGAGAGAAGATGGAGTCCAGAAGGAGAAAGTAGCTGTCAGATGCTGCAGAGAAGTCAAGGAAGATGAAGTCTGAGCAGAAACCACCAGATATGAGACGAAGTAACTCTACCTGGGCACAGTACCTAAAACAGAACACATGTCTCGGGCAATTCTATCAACACACTTTACCATACATTTATTTGAATGGACTTTGGAAATGGTAAGCACTCAGTAAATGTCCATTGAGTTCAAATGAATAGATGCCATCTTTATATATATAATCTCACATAACTGTGACTCCACTACTCAAGAAGCTGCAGTGGCTCCCTATTACCTCTAGATTCAAATACAAATTTCCCTTTTAGGCATTTAAGGCCCTTCGTCATCTTAATCCACCATATATTTCCAGGTGGTCGCATTATTCCCCTCTTTCACTTTTCATTCCAGCCACACTTGACTAATGCTATTCTCTGCACACAACATTCCATCTCTCACCTCAGTGCTTTTATAAAGACTGTCCCGCTCTGTGTGAAATTCCTCCCTTCCACTTCCATACCTTAGTACCCCTAATTCCTATCAAAATTCTAGTCAAGGACTTCCTCCTCACAGAAACAGTAACTAGTCCTAACTCCCTGAGTTGCTGGTGTCTCCCCAGATTAATATGCATTTATTTCATCCATATCATTTTTATGAGAATGCTGTACCACTCACAGTAGAATCTAAGTTCCCAGAGGGCAGGGACTGCTTCTTTTTTGTATTTGTATCTCTCCCACCTAGCACATAGTGTTTGCTGAATTGAATTGAATCTTTAGGGAACTTTCTTCTGTTCCCTGTTCCAAAGCCTCTCACTCTTCACCCGACCTTTCTTCAGGACTCCAGTTTTCAGAGGATGAGCTGGTCCTTTACCTTATGAAGGGCAGTCCCTCTACCTGTGTCATCAACTCCATCTTCTTTAGGAATTGGTCCTAATAATCACAGCCACTGTCTCATCTTCAATATCTACTGTTTACTGGCTGCTTCCCTATTACCTATAAATATGTCCAAGTGTCTCATAGTCCTCTCCAAAAAATTTTAAACATATAAACAGGCAGCTTGTCATTGAGCCCGTCATCCCTCTAGCTATCCTATTGCTTTCTTTCCTTTGTCAGTCAAACACCTAGAAAAGACTGTCTCTACCTGCTGCTTTCACTTCCTCATCTCCCCCTCGCTTCTCACCTGATCCTCAATCTGGTTTCCAAACCAAAAAAACTGCCTTCTGAAAGGTCACCCGTGAGCTATCAATCGTTAAATCAGTTGCCCTTTTCTCAAGGCTCATTTTCTCGGCTTCCATTTTATAGCCTCCTTAAGCACTGTCTCTTCCAGAGAGTTCTTCCCTCCCATGTTTTCCATGATCCTTCTCCCTCCAGGGTTCCTCCTTCCGTGACCTCTCCCCATTGTCCTCCTATCCTCAGAGTCTACAAGTCCATCCTGTGCACTCGTTTCTTCTCTCTATCCTCCCCCTTAGTGAGCTCATCAGCTTCCAGAGGCTTAAATATCATATCTCAGCTGATGACTCAAAAGCTTCCAGATTCAGCCTGAGTTTTTCTCTAAGCTCCAGCTTCTCTACCTGGAGATCCTCAGGCACTGCAAAACCACATGGTACAAACTAAATTCATTCTCTTTTTCCCCTCTTCCAAATTTCCCTAATTTTTTTTTTCTGAAACAATTGGGGTTAAGTGACTTGCCCAAGGTAACACAGCTAAGAAGTATGAAGTGTCTGAGGTCAGATTTGAACCCAGGTCCTCCTGACTTAGGGGCTGGTACTCTATCCACTGCACCACCCAGCTGCCCCCAAACTTTCCTATTTCTACTGAGGGTATTGTCATCTGCCCAGTCACTCAGACATGAAGATACAAGAAAGAACAGGGATATCTTAGTAGAAATAAATTACTTTCAGAAAACTTACAGTTCCAACAAACTTCTTAGAGCAGCTATAGACTCAAAAATAAATAAATAAATAAAGCATTGTTATTAACAAAAAAAAAAATGGCTTTAAAGTCAAGAAGTCTGAGTTTTAATCCTGTGCTGTCCTTACTGCCCATGTGACCTCCAGCAAGTCACTCTGCTCTCTGGCAGTAAAGGATGACCAATCAAGTCCCTTTCACCTCTAAGTGATTTAACTCTTCTTCCCTTTCCTGTCCTTCTCATGGCTTCCCAAGTCATGTGCATTCTGAGTCTATGATCTCTTGGATCCACCCATCCCCTCTCCTCACCTTGCTACCCCCTTATTTAAGCTCTTAGCACAGATGGAGGGTTGAAAGGAACCTAAGATATAACCAGGTTTAACCTTCATTTTACAGATTGGGAAACTGAGACTGAGAGAGATTGAGTGACTTTCCCGGAATCACACAATTCCTAAGTATCAGAGGCAGGTTTTAACCCAGGCTTTTTGACTGACTAGCTGTAGCACTCTGTCCCCTATATCTTGCCACCTCTCGCTTCTTGAATATATTTGGATAATGTCCTAAATGAACTGCTTGAATCCAGTTTCTCCCCTCTCTAATCTGTCAAACATCTTGAGACACAAGTCAACCCCTGCTCAAAAACCTTCAATGACTCCCTATTGTGCATTAGACACATTACAAAATCCTCAACCTGGCCTTTAAGGGCCAGACTAGTTCCAATCTGCCTTTCCAGTCTCATCATGCTCCTTTTCTTCCTTCACAATCTGGAATACCGCAATTCTCCTTTTCCATCCTGAATTCCCAGGTCTCTATGCATTCACATATCAGCCCCCATGTCCGGAATTACTCAGTCACCATCATGTCCCCCCACCTCGTGTAGGGAGACCCCAGGGTGCTATTCTGAGCCACTGCACTTCTCTCTCCATACTGTCCCCTTGGTTATCCTATCAGCATCCAATGAGTCAACTCTCATCTCTAGTCAGATTAGATGCCCTAATCTCTCTCCTGAGCTTCAGTCCCAAATGTGCATTGGACATTTCGAAGATCATCCACCTCTGAGTCAGAATTTGGACCCAAAGGTCTCTGATTCTTAATGACTCTCTATCCACCACACTACCTGGCCTGGGTTCAAAATGGTTAATCCCATAAAACATAGGTTAATCCCATACTCACCAAATCCACAACATACTTCTTTATTCTATCCCCCAGCCCTTCTGAGTGGCTCTGGCTCTGTCCAAGGTAACACCATCTTCCAGTTCCTCCCCGGCTCAACCTTTCCTTCCCGTAGGGTTCAGCTCAATTACTGTCTCCTCCATTGTCCTCCCTATTCTTGGCTCTGTGCCTCACACACAGTAGGTGCTTCATAAAGGGAACTTGATTTGAAGGGAATTGAAGAAACCATACCAACCGTCTCTAATTATTCTCTTCTTCCTTGACCTTAACTCTGTGTATTATATTCTCTCCCCACCCCCAGTAGAACATAAGCTCCTCAAGGGAAAAAAGTTTTCTATATGTTCTTAAAATTTTGTATCCCTAATGCTTACCACAGTGTCTGGCATACAGTAAGTACTTAATACATGTTTATTTGTTGAATTGAATTTAATCTCCCAATTAAATCATAATAAAACACAAATATCAACCCAATTCTAGAAGAGAGGAGACCGTGGATCAGAAATTTAGAGTTGGGGATAGGAGAATTTAAAAGTCACTGAATCCAACCTCATTTTATAGAGGAAGAAACTGGGGCACAGGGAGGTTCAAGATCATCCACCTCTGCGTCAGAATTTGCTCTCAAAGGTCTCTGAGCCTAACAACTCTCCATCCACTACACTACATGGCTTAGGTTCAAATCCCAGCTCTGCTTCTTACTATGTGACCTTGGGCAAACTGCTTGACTACTCTGGGCCTTTAACATGAAAAGGATGAACTATCAGTTCCCTTCCAGTCCTCAGGTTACAACATAAGTCATTTAGCCTCTGGGGACCTCAGTTTTCTCATCTGCAAAGTAAAGGGTTGCATTAGAGGCAGAAAGGTGGTGCAGTGGGTAGAGCACTGGGCCGGTGATCAGGAAGACCTGAATTTAAATTCAGTCTCAGACCCTGGCTCTATGGCCTTGAGCATGTCACCTAATTTCTGTCTGCCTCAGTTTCTTCAATGTAAATGAAGATGATAATAGAACCTGCATCCCAAGGTGGTTGTGCATATCAAATGTGCTAATAATTGCTACGCTCTTAGGTACCCAATAAATACTCTTTCCCCTTATTCTACGATCTAAAAGGTAGTGTGGTACAATGGCTAGAGTGACTGGAGAGAGGAAGACCTGGTTTCAGATCCTGCCTTCAACACTCATTAACTGTGTAACTCTAAGCAAGTTACTTCTCTTAACCTCAGCTTCTTCATCTATAGTATGGGGATATGATAACTCTTGCCTCAGAGTTCTTGTGGATCAAATAAGATAAAAGATGTCATGCATAAGGGACACAAAACTGGCTCTGGAATCAGAGGTACCGGGTTGACTACCTCTGACACTACCTTTCTGCTCCTGGGTGAGTAATTTCACTTCCTTGAGCCTCGGTCTCTTTCTTTAACTGTAAAATAAGAGGATTAAACTAGATGGCCTTTGAGATCTCTTTCAACTCTAGACCTATGTCCAGTCTGCAAACCTGGCAAAGCACCACAGAGATGTGAGCTAGAATTATCTAGGATCCAAGTCCTTCTGGGAAGCAAAGCCCCGGGGAACAGGGAGCAGGGATCAGAATTTTTCTCATTATCCCTCTGGGGTTCCTTTGAGGTGTTGTTACCTAGCTCCCCTGCCTTCTTCCTTCTCTCCACTTCCCCACATGGAGGGATGGCCTGGCTCTGGGGTCCTGGGCTCCAGAAGAAAGGGGACCGAGTCCAGTGGGCCTCCCTTTTCCCCAGATCAGAAGCAGGGATTCAATGGAAAGGCCGGCCTCTCGCCTTGCCTTCATTCAGATAACCGTGCAAGCCCTTTTGTGGATGAGCTGCCTCCTTGTGGAAGAGGAAGGAGTCCACCAAGGCAGGCTCCGGGAGGCCACAAAGAGCCTTGGAAGAGGAGCCAGCCACCAAATGGGTGAGCTTTCCCTACTAATTAAGAGAGCAGACAGAAGCAGCCCGTGTTCTTTCCTGGTGGTGTATGTGGGCAGGTGGGCAACTGGGCCAGGCCCTCACCATTTGCAAGAACCCTCTCAGGGGTCTGGCTTCTACCTTCATATTCAGGCTCCCCTCCTGTGTTTAAATGGAGACGCCATGGAAAAGCAACTTACAGAAGGCTGTCCCTTACCTGGGGGCGCAGTCTGGTCCCAGAGCCTTCTGTCTTCCCCTTCTCTCAAAGCCATAAGCACTATGTCTTCCTTAATGCTTTCTGGAGATGGGGGATCACTGGAGTACCACAGAACGGCCAGGGGAGCCTCCTTATGACCTTAAGCAGAACGGTCTCTAGCTTATGATAAATCCCAGCCCCATGTTTGAAACAGAGGTATGGCTTCCCTCCCTTCTTTGCAGAGAGAGAGAGACCAATGCATGTGAAGTTGTGTATACTGTAGAACATAATTGGTGCATCAATTTCACCAAACTTTCTTTCTTTCTCTTTTTAAAATTCTTTGGCAAAAGACATGGATTTCTGGGTGGGAGAGAGGAAGGATATATTAAGAAATGAAGATGAGGGAAAAACTAAAGATATACAATTGAGAGAGAGAGGGAGAGAAGGAGAGGAAGGAAGGGAGGGAGAAAAGGGAGAGAGCGTGAAAAAGGGAGGAAAGGGAGGGAGGGGAGAGAGAGAAGGAGGAAAGGAAGGAGGGAAAGGGAGAGAAAGGAGAGAAAGAAAAAGAAAATGAGAGGGAAAGAGGGAAAGAAGAAGAGAGAAAAGGAGAGAGAGGGGAGAGAGAGTGGGGGAAGGGAAGGAAGGAGGGGAAGGCATAACTAAGGCCTTCAGAGTGCTGATAGCTTGGGAAATGGGATAGACGCATGCTTTCTCCCCACCCACAGCCACCCTCCCATCCTCCTTGTCCCCTCCCCCTCTCCCCAACTAGGTTTCTCCTCATGTTTGTTGTTTGTCCTTCTTCTTGAAAGGGACCATGACTTTGATGACGCCTTGACTTGCAAATGAATAGGCTTGAAGTGAGGGAGGGCTGTGCAAAGCCACCAGCCTCACAGAGGCTTCAGTGGTAAGATCCTGATAACCGAGGACGTCCCTGGCCCTCACACCCTGAGGTGCAATCAGCTCCACCCTTCCAGTCCTGAACCACCTGCCTGGGCCCCCCCAAACCCGCACTACTGTGGTGCCTCTGACCTGGATCCTTCCTAACTACCACCAATCCTCGTTCTGGCACTGAGGGAAAATTCATCAGAAGGGGCTGGGAGTGGGGGAGGAATTGTACAAAGGGGAGCCGACCTCTAGAAGATGGAAGAGACACAGAGAGAGAGGAGAGACAGAGAGAGACAGACAGAGAGAGAGACAGAGAGAGAGAGACAGAGACAGAGAGAGAGACAGAGAGACAGAGAGACAGAGACAGAGAGAGAGACAGAGAGACAGAGACAGAGAGAGACAGAGAGACAGAGAGAGAGAGAGACAGAGAGAGAGAGACAGAGAGACAGAGAGAGACAAAGAGAGAGAGAGACAGAGACAGAGAGAGAGAGACAGAGAGAGAGAGACAGAGAGAGAGAGAGAAACAGACAGAGAGAGATGGATGGATGAATCTTAATTGGGTGCTAAGTGGGCACACATCCTTCGTCCCTGGCTGGAAATGTTTTCTGTGGCTGGATCAGCAGGGCCTTTTTTGCCTGTTTCCATTGTTAGGATGGATAATCAGACTCCGGCTGTCTGGATTCATGGCGTGACTCCCTCTGCTGGAGAACAGGCTCAGCTGCTGTTGGGTTTCTTATTCCTCCTGCAGCTGAGTCTGCTCTGGGTACAAGAACTCCTGGTGAAGACTATGCTGTAGGATGAAACAGCATTAGGGCTGAAAAGGACCCACTCCTGTCCACCCCGAGTGCAGCAAGCATCGAATGAATGTTAATTGAGTACAAGAATTTTACAGAGGAGGGAGCAGAGTCTCCAAGAGGGAAAGTTACTTGCCCAAAGGGGCGTAGGTCATGAGTGCCAGAGTTGGGACCAGACTCAGGGTCTCAGTGAATCTTCCTGTGCGCCACGCAGCCCTCCTTTGTAGGGAAGCTTCTCTTGTGACTGTGATTACAGTGAGCTGGGCAGTGACTTTAGGATGGAGGAGGTGTCCCCATTCTGGGTACTAAAAAGAACACATACACATGTAAAGCCAGAAAACTTCCTAAATGGTACTAAGTCAAATAATAATATTGGTAATAATAATAATAATAATATCTGGTAACAATATAGTACTTTAACCTTGCACTTGTTATCTTGTTTGAGCCTCCTTGTAATCCTGTGAGATAAGTGTCTCCATTTTACAACTGAGGAAACTGAGGCAAACAAAGGTTAATTCGCTTGCTTAGGGTCACGTGGCTAATGTTTTTGAGGTAGGATTTAAACCAGGTTTTCCTGACTCCGAATCCAGTATTTTAATGACTGTGCTACCTCGATGGGGTTAGAGGAAGGGGGATTTAGGAGAGGGAATATAACAACTTTACTTTGTACATATTAAGTTTAATGTTCCAACAAGACATCTATCTTCATGTCACTTAGGCAAAAAACTTGATCATTTTGCCTCAGTTTCCTCATCTGTAAAATGAAGGGGTTAAACTGGGTGACTTTGAAGAACCTTTTCCCTCTAGAGCTATAAGCCTAAATTCTCAGCAATACAATGATCTGTACCCTGAAGGACCTAGGATGAAAAATCCCATTCCTACCTAGAGAAAGAACTGATTGTGTCTCAATACAGATTGAGCCATTTTTATTATTTGACTTGATGCCATTTGGGAAACTTTCTGACTGTGTGTGTGTGTGTGTGTGTGTGTGTGTGTGTGTGTGTGTGTGTATCCCCAGAATAGGAATATCTTTTCCAGTCCTAAATCACTATCTTTTTTTTTCTTGAGAGTTTTTTGAGGGAGAAAGAGGATCGATGTTTTCTTCCATAACATGACTTTTGTGAAAATGTTTTCCATAACTTCCCATGTGCTTCTTTAATGGGGGTTGAAGATGGGGATAAAGGAGAGAATCTAGAACTCAAAGTTTTAAGAACAAATGTAAAAAACAAATGTAGCTGAGAAAATAAATCTATAAGCCTAAAGACCAGGCAGCAGCTGTTGAGGGAATGCAAGTCAGGAGAGACATTAAGGTATATGGATTTGTGACCATCAGGCTAGACAGGAACATTGAAGCCTTGGAAGCATTGAATCCTTGAGACAGTGTAGAGAGAGGAGGACTGAAGGAAAATCTCGGAGTCCTCTTGGTTAGGTGATGGGAGATGGGACAGTGATCAAGCAAGGAGAGGAATGAGAAGTGGAGGAGGCGAGAGACCCAGAAGGGAGGAGCATTCACAGAACCAAGGAAAGCCAGAGCAGAAGGAAGTCAAAATCCATGGGAAAAGAGGCTGGGGGATTTAAAAGTTAAGGGATCGTTGATAGGTTTGGAAAGGACAGTTTCAGGAAAGCCACCGGGATCAGGAGTCAGATTACCAAGGAGAGAAAGAGAGAATGGTGGCTGCCGATGAAGAAAACGTTTCCTAGAATTTGGCCATAAAAGGAAGAAGAGATAAAGGATCATAACTCAATGATCTGACATAGTAAGGGTTGTTGTAAAGATGCCTTGTATAAAAAGCTTTGCAAGCTTGTCTCCTATTAGTATTAACCTGTCTAAACCTCAGCTCCCTCATCTGTAAAATCCAAATAAACATAACTATGTTCCTTGAGGGCAGGGCCTGTTTTTGTGTTAGCACAATGCCGGAGTTTAATACGTGTTTGTTAATTTGATTACAAAGATTGCGATTCTTGGATTTTCAAGATTATCCCAGAGATAGTCCCTGCTCCCAGTCTAGTTGGGAGATAAGATACAGAAATGCCAGAATACACAGTCCTGTTGGATGAGGTTCTAGATCTGTCATGGCACTCTGGATCTTGTTGGATGAGGTTCTAGATCTGTCATGGCACTCTGGATCTTGTTGGGTGAGGTTATAGATAATTCATGGCACTCTCTGGGTCTTGTTGGATGAGGTTCTAAATCTGTCATGGCACTCTCTGGATCTTGTTGGATGAGGTTCTAGATCTGTCATGGCACTCTGGATTTTGTTGGATGAGGTTCTAGATCTGCCATGGCACTCTGGATCTTGTTGGGTGAGGTTCTAGATAATTCATGGCACTCTCTGGATCTTGTTGGATGGGGTCCTAGATCTTTCATGGCACTCTCTGGATATCAGAAAAACCACTTCTCCTCATCTGGGTCCAGAAACCACATACTTGGAATTAGAACAGCCTTTAATAGAATGGAAGCTTCCTCAAGGCGGGGTTGTTTGCATTCCTGGCGCTTGGCCCATTTTTTTAAGTAGACTTATGATTTCATGGGTGTGTGATCTGCCCGGGCTCTGAAATTTATAATTTTAGGGACTTTGCTAAAGTGCTAATGATGCGGTTTGAATGGTCTCAATTCCTGGTGGTCAAGAGGTTAGTGGCAATAAGAGTCGTTAAGATTCCGCTTTAGATCGGCCGCAGGTGATGAGTGAAAGAATTCACTCATTCCCAAATTATTAGTTGCAAAATGAAAGTTTATCGTTGGCTAGAAATCAGTTCTAGTGGGAAATGGAGTCTTGGCACTGAGATGCTTTCTCAGTGGGCAGAAGGGTCCTGGCAGCTGAGCAAACTACCTAGGGCCAACTGCAAGGACCTTAGTTGAGGGAGCCTGTTATACTGGGTACCTTTTTGCGGACTGGGACAGCCCAAGCTGATCAGATCAGGGTTCCTCCATTGAATGAGGATTTAGAATTTTTATAGCAAAAATTGTTGCTTCTCTTATCCCGGGAGGATGGGGCTCTGTCCTGACTCCTTGGAGCCTGAGAGATCCTGATCGCTGAGATCAGAAAAGGTTCACAATCTCTAAGAGAGATAATCTTAAAAGGGACCACATTTCAGTTCCCTCCTGCTTCACTAAGGGATTCAATGATTTGCCCAGAGTCACACAGCCTGTATGTGTTCAAGGAGGGACTTGAACCCAACTCTTCTTGTCCCTGACTTGTTACCTCCCACCCTGAGTAGCTGGGGCTGAAGAGACACTGGATGAATGGCCTGGAAGGGATACAGTTATCCCTGTCACACTGAAGCTTTACCATCTTCGTGTTCATGTATCTCAGGCTCACATGAGAAATTAAAAGGGATTCTGGGGGGAGTTTTGAGGAATCCTTAGATAACATAAGAAGATCAGCAGATGGCCCAGAAAAAGTTCAGAAACTCAGAAATGCATAAAATAGATGTATACTATACTATTAACCCAAATTTTCCAATAAGGTACTGTAAAAATCCCATAAAAGAGAAAGAAAAAATTCAGACTTCTCTGGTATGAAGAGAGAGACAAAAAATTTTGCTTCCATTTTCCAGATCACAGGAGCGCCACCCCCTGCCCCCCTGCCCCATGGACATCTTATCTGGAGCTCTGGCTCTGTTATCAATCCTGCCTACATGGCAGTGGTTGCATTAGTGGGTCCATCGAGAAACTGAGGCAGACAGAGATTGGTTTGTAATCTTTACTGTGGAGAGGTTAGGCTAGCCGACCGAATGGGACTCTTGTCCAACGACTTGGCACAGATAAACCGAGTCAGGGAACTTATATAAGGTTTTAAAGAACGAGGGTTTCCAAACAGAATACAAAACCTGAGTACACACTTATAGGGGAAACACAGGCAGATGGGGGGCGAGGGCACTGGGTGGGAGGACAAGCCATAATTCCAGGAAAGGACCATAACTTCATCCTGACAGGATAGAGGTCAATATAAGAAGGGTGAGGGCAGGAGACCGCGAGGCAAGGGGCAGTTCTCAAAGGGAGGGAGAATTATCCTAGTGAGGATCGAGATGATGCATCGAGCTTATGATACCGTGGTAAGTAAAGGTGATGGGAGCTTCGAGGTTTTTTTTCCTGTTTTTTTAAACCCAATTTCCAGTCCTAATGGCAAAAAGGGGGGCTGTTTTCAGTGCTTAACATGAGCTCCCCCAGAATGGCGCTCTTCTCGTTGTGGATGAGACAGCCCTCTCCCCCCTCCACCCCAAGATGAATAGAGGAGGTTACAGGCTGTGCATTATTGGTGTTTATTCCTCTCCAGAAGAGCAGCACTGTCCCCAGGGGGCCCTGCCCAGAGTTAATAATGCTCTTGTCTGTTTGCAGCTGCCCTGGGGACCTTAGACTTCAGTTTGCTCTACGACCAGGAAAACAACGCCCTTCATTGCACCATCAATAAAGCCAAGGTATGTGTCCCCGTGTGTGTGTGCATTTGTGTGTGGTGTGTGCCGGCCCCCTGGGGCACCAGCTGCTTCCTGCTGGGTGAACCTCAGGTGGCGAGGAGAGAAGAAGAGCGGGTCCCCTAAGGAGCAGAGTACACAACACCTGTGCCAGCTTCCATAGCGCCAGGGAACTGTCTGGCGCAGTCCTGGACAAGACAACCAGACGCCCTGGGGAGGGGGAGGCGGGAGCTGCTGACACTGTTCTTCCTTGAGTACAGGGGCCATGGAGGAACTTGGGGAGAATTTCCAGCATCCCTCACTCCCCCTCTCTTTACATTACTCCTGGCACTCAACGGATAAAGTGACAAACTTGGGATCAAAAAGGCCTGGATTCAAATCCCATCGCAGACTAGCTGAGTGAGCCTAGGCAACTTATTGTATCCTCTGTTGCCTCAGTCTTCCTATTTGTAAAATGTAATAATAGTACCTACCTTCGAGTGTTGTCATGAGGATGAAATGAAATAAAATGTTTAAAGTGCTTTGCCAACATTACGGCACTAAAAACAAAAATGTTATGGCACAATGCCCATGCTGACTCTTAGTACTATTACTAACTGGTCGGTAGCCGAATGGGTGATGGAGAGCCCAATGGGAAGGGGTTGCTATTCTGCCATTTTTAGGGCCCCAAGAGATTCGGGGATGGTTTTCTTATCCATTTTCTCCCCATAAGTTCATATAGAGCTGGAGAGAATTTAGAAACAACCAATGAACAAGTAAACATTTATTAAGCACCCACAATGTGCCAGGCACTATGCTAAGCGCAGAAAGAGGCAGAAACCAATCTCTGTCCGCAGGGAACTTATGATCTAATGCCGGAGACAACATACAAACAAATATACGCAGTAAGCTATGGAGAGGATAAATAGGAAATCATTAACGGAGCACTGGATCAGGAGCATTGGGGAATACGAGAGTGGATTGTAGTTGGGACTTAAGGAAGCTGGGGAGTCCCAAAGTCAAAGCAGAGGAGGGAAAGAAAGTATTCCAGGCATGAGCGACAACCCGAGAAAATGCCCTGAGAACAAAGATGTGTCTTGTTTATGGAACAGTCAGGAAGAAAATGTCACTAGATCAAAAAAATCTCCAGTTGGAGAGTAAGGCGTAAAAAAGGTAGGAGAGGGCTGGGTAATGAAGGACTCAATGTCAGACAGAGCATTTTATAGTTGCTCCTGGAGGCAATAGGGAGCCACCGGTGTTTCTTGAGTAGGAAGAAGGATGACATGATCAGATCCATACTTTAGGAAACTCACTAATAGACTCAAGTGGGGAGAGACTCGCGGCAGGCTAACCTACCTTCGGGTACAAGCACTAAAGGTGGGACATAAAATGAGTAGAGCAACAAGAGGGAGGAAGAAGAATGAAAAAAAGAAAGGAAGCACGTGCCCGAGGCTCTGGGGATCAGGGGATCCTGGGAAAAGGGGACCTCAACATCAGACCTGAATTGGACAGCGTTGACAGAGTTGGTTCAGACCCACCTGTGGCTCTCCTTGGAGTCTCCCAAGGATGAAAGGCAGGGTATGGCAAGGGCACCTTGGGACACAGAGCTGGTCTCCCCTTTTTGGCCCTGCTACTCCCAGGGAGGGGGTTGAGGTAAGTAGAATAGCAGACTTTCTCCATTGTGATGGGCTACGTCTGCTCTGAAACAGACTTGGGCGAAGTTGAGCCTTGAGCCATAACTAAGCAGAAGAATATGGGCTTAGCTTCAGGGTGCTGAATTTCATTAGTGTAGAAACAAGAAATCCTAGCACCTAGTTAGCAAGTGTAATTAATTAAAATGGGGAACTATAGATGGTATGATATGGAAGGGCAGTTCTATGGGACCCACACTGAGGTCCACAGGGCAGCACTCTGGGCCTCCCTCAACGGAAGGTACATGTCATACTACCCTCCTGAGCACTCTCTCTGGTACCTATCTTGTAAAAATGCCTAGTTATGCCCCAGGCTGGGCCTTTGCAAAGATTTTCTTTTCCTGAGTTTAATTTTCTGGTCTAGCTCTAAATCTCAGCTCACCCCATCCCACAATCACAACCAGCAAAGACTTGGAACTGACCTTCCGTATCCCAGCATTCCCTCTCCGTCCCCCAGGGTTTGGAGCATTCTCAGTGCTTTTAGCAGAGTCTCAGATTGGCACGGCCACTTTCACACCGGGTATCCCAGCAAGCCGGCTGCCCCCGGGTCCCTGTGCTGCCCAGACTGAGGGATGGTCACCTAGCAGTCACTGTTTTTCAATCTGTTCTCATTTGCTCTTGCTCTCCTGTCCCAATCCATCCATTCCCATCTCACTCCTCTGGCACTCACTTTTGGAAAGGAAGATGCCAAAGTTCGTATATAGGAAGGTAAGTGTTCCCAGTAGGTTCCATGGAGTAGATCCCATGGTAGCGTAGTCGGCCTTCTGCAACCTCTCAGTTCAATAAGAGCCATGTTTAAATGGCTGAAATAGGAAGACCAAGCTTTCCTGAGGTTCCACACCCCTTTTGTCCTTCTCTAGTGGGCATGGAACACCGGAGGTTCCATGACTGAAGGGGACCTTCCTTCCCTTGCAAGGTGATGATTTACAACCTCCCCCACCAACAAGGAAGCCCTTGGAAATGTTTCCCCAATGGGAGGGTTGGGGTTCACGGAGCCATCCATCACTCAGCTTCTGTGGTGACCAAACGCCTGGGAATGGGGTGGATTAGGGTCCCGGTTGGGAGTTTCCACGTGCTCAATTCTCAATCTCAGGCTTACATCAGCCCAGGATCCAGTCAGTTACCAGGACATCCAAGTAGATGGGGCCGGCTGGACTAAACCGGCGGGCAGCTGGAGGGGAACAGGGCAGGCTAGAGGCAGGAGAGTCCGAAATGGAACAAGCTTAATTTTTAGATGAGCAAGAAGGGGAATCTAGGCAGGTCCCGCCCTGAGGGAAGGACTGAGACAGTGCGAAGAGGTCTCAGTACTCAATACGTGTTTGTGCAGACTTGGCCATGAGGGGTAACAGCAACAACATGACCAGCCCCATAGCAGGGATGCATGACCACAGCTCATCCCAGGGTCCAGAGCACCTGGTGCTGCTCAAAGTAATCCAATAACTGGGGGGGTTTGCCAGAGGGTGAGATCATTCAGAGCACAAAGGATCCTTGTTATCCCAAGCTCAGGGCACAGCCTGCTTGCTGGACCTTAGCCTGGAAAACAAGGTGTCTCCTAAGATCCTGACAAGGGAGCCATCCACTCAGCCACCTGGGGCTACAGAGTATCCTAGCCCAGGCCTGTGGATCCTGGGAGATGGCACAGCCCCCTGGCCAAGAGACTCTGGCTACAGAAAAAGCCAACCAGAGGGTGCGATTGAACTCTCCAGCCAGCCGCAGGTGCTTCCAGCACAGGGGGACGGTGTGGTCTGGTGGAGGGTCCTCTGAGGCCAGACTGGAGGGTAGAAGGGAGGATAAGGTGAACTGGCCACTGGTCTTTGCTTAGACACAGCCCCTCTCAGTGGATGGGGAGTGGGCCAAAAGGCCACATCTACTCACGGCCACTGTAAATGGGAAGTTCCCCAAGGGGGGATGTGCAGGAGCAAGTTTTGGATGACTCCGATCCTGCCCCAATAGCTTTTAGCCTGCTTTTCCTTCCCTTTACCATTAGATTTCTAGCTTCTGGCTGCTTCTTTGATTTGATCCCTCTCAGCTTTGGTGATTTTTTTTTTCAGGAAATGTGGGTGGGAAGGAAAGAATTTCAGAGAAATAGAGTAGGAAGGTGGGCTATTTAGTCATTTCAGTCACCTTTGAATTTTCATCGACTCCGTTTGGGGTTTCCTTGGCAAAGATACTAAGTGGTTTGCCCTTTTCTTCTCCAACTCATTTTACCGAAGAGGAAATTGAGGCAAGCAGGTAAAGTGACTTACCCAGGGTCTCACAGCTAGGAGGTCATATTTTAACCCAGGTCTTTGAGATTTCAGCCAAAGTGCTCCTTCTACTAGGCTGCCCCTAATGCTGGCTGTCTCCAGAAAAGGGGGGGAGTGAGGAATGAGGGAACTTGATTGCTGCAGACTCTGGTGATACTCAGACCTCTTCCACCCCCACCCCCACTCTTCTGTGCTCTTTGCTGACATCTCGGATCTCACAGTGCCCCTGGAGTCATTCTGAAGTGTGTGTGTGTGTGTGTATGTGTGTGTGTGTGTGTATGTGTGTATGTGTGTGTATGTGTGTGTGTATATGTGTGTGTATGTGTGTGTATGTGTGTGTATGTGTGTGTGTATGTGTGTATGTGTGTGTATGTATGTGTGTATGTGCGTGTGTGTGTATGTGTGTGTATGTGTGTGTATGTGTGTGTGTATGTGTGTGTGTATGTGTGTGTGTGCGTGCATGGATGGGGATAAGGGGTCAGAGAAGGGAAGAATGAAGGAGAAAGGGTTAAAACCAAGGACCAAAGGTTGAGCCTCTCTCCTGCTTCCTCCCCCAAGGTTATACCCAAGGTTATACTCGCAGTGTCCTGCATTTGTTGCTCTGGAGTGATGGAGGGGAGACCTTCTCTCTTTTGACCTTTTTGGGGGAAAGGGAGGAGATGACAGTAGTCGGAGCTTTATGGGATGCCCTGTAGAGGCAGCTTGGGGGACAGTGGATAGAGTGCTGAACTTGAACTGGGAAAATCTGGATTTGGATGCAGCCTCTGACACTTAATAGCTGTATGACCCCCAGCTATATCTCTTACCCCCCCTTTGACCTCAGTTTGTTTAGCTGTAAAATGGGGATATTAATAGCCCCCACCACACAGGTTGTTAAGAGGATCAAATGAAATAATATGTGTAAAGCACCTTGCAACCCTGAAACAGTTGTATAAATGTTAGCTGTTATTTCTCTGGCCTCTGCTCTGATTCCCATTTCTAGCATGAGCCTTTAGACAGTGCATCAGGTGATTGAGATGCATGAAAAAAGCAAAGGACTGAAGCCTTTTGGCACGTCCAGCTTCTCGTGGGAGCCGTTCTGTGGGAGGGGGGCTTCGGGACAGGGCTAGGCCCCGGGGACGGGAGGGAGAGGGGTAGCCCGAATTCCCAGCGATCTTTATC